>NC_135821.1:6531594-6831594 GCF_964213995.1 Mustelus asterias | reverse complement strand
GCTCAGTCAGTAACTGGAGAGAGATAACCAGGTGAACATTTCCAATCATTGCTGACAAAGGATCATTGACCTGAAACATTTCTGTCTTAACTCTCTCCACTGACGCTGCCGAACCTGCACCAGTCTTCCATCAGTTTCTGCTTTTATTTCAGATTTCCAGTTTCTTGCTCTCATTTGTAGGAACGTAGGAACAGGAGTAGGCCATTCAGCCCCTCGAGCCTGATCCACACTTCAATGGGATCATGGCTGATCAGACACCTCAATGCCTTTTACCCCACACGATCCCCATAACCAGTTACGTTGTTGTTAATCAGAGAGCTATCAATCTCTGCTTTAAGTATAGAGCCATAGAGATTTACAGCATGGAACCAGGCCCTTCAGCCCAACTTGTCCATGCCGCCCTTTTTTTAAAACCCCGAAGCTAGTCCCAATTGCCCGCATTTGGCCCATATCCCTCTATACCCATTTTACCCATGTAACTGTCTAAATGCTTTTTAAAAGACAAAATTGTACCCGCCTCTACTACTATCTCTGGCAGCTTGTTCCAGACACTCACCATCCTGTGTGTGAAATAATTGCCTCTCTGGACACTTTTGTATCTCTCCCCTCTCCCCTTAAACCTATGCCCTCTAGTTTTAGACTCCCCTACCTTTGGGAAAAGATATTGACTATCTAGCTGATCTATGCCCCTCATTATTGTATAGACCTCTATAAGGTCACCCTTCCTCCTACTGCCCCTTCTACGCTCCAGAGAAAAAAGTCCCAGTCTATCCAGCCTCTCCTTATAACTCAAACCATCAAGTCCCGGTAGCATTCTAGTAAATCTTCTCTGTACTCTTTCTAGTTTAACAATATCCTTTCTATAATATCCTTTCTATAATAATTTGCCTGCGTATGGCCCATATCCCTCTAAACCTTTCCCATCCATGTACCCATCCAAATATCTTTTAAATGTTGGAATTTAAAATTTTTAAAATTTATTAGTGTCACAAGTAGACTTACATTAACACTGCAATGAAGTTACTGTGAAAATCCCCCTAGTCACCACACTCCGGTGCCTGTTCGAGTACACTGAGGGAGAATTTAGCACAGCCAATGCACGCTAACCAGCACGTCTTTCGGACTGTGGGAGGAAACCCACGCAGACACGGGGGGAATGTGCAGACTCCGCACAGACAGTGACCCAAGCCGGGAATCGAACCCGGGTCCATGGCGTAGTGAGGCAGCGGTGCTAACCACTGTGCCACCCTACACAAGACGTCACTACTCCTGTACTCAAAATACAATTAAACTTCATTCCTCCGGTGTAAATGCAGAAGACAATCTTTTAATTTGCTTCGTGAAGCAACTCTTCCAATGATGAAGAAGCTGTGGGCTGATACTGTGCAGCGGCAGGGAATTTTCTAGAACTGATGAATGGCAGCCTAGGTTAAATGAAAGGCAGAGAGCAGATTGGAATGGAGTGTTGACGCTTCCTCTGATAAGATGGTTGGCAATCTACAATCTGATTATTTTTTCTGATTTGTTATTCTTTCGTAAATTAGATTTTTAAAATTCCTTTTTTTTTCCATTTTCCTTTTGAGGGGAGAGAGACGTGACCTTATTTTAAACTTCATTGGCATCTTTCCAAGTGTCCAAACACATCCAAAACCCCCATCGCAGAGAAGAAGTCTAAATATTCCAGAATATTACACTGCCAGCGAACTCGCTGCGAGAGGCGGTAAGGCGGGGCTAACAAGGGCGGGGCTAACAAGGGCGGGGCTAACAAGGGCTGGGCCAACAAGGGTGGGGCTAACAAGGGCTGGGCTAACAAGGGTGGGGCTAACAAGGGTGGGGCTAACAAGGGCTGGGCTAACAAGGGTGGGGCTAACAAGGGTGGGGCTAACAAGGGCGGGGCTAACAAGGGCAGGGCTAACAAGGGAAGGGCTAAGAAGGGTGGGGATAACAAGGGCGGAGCTAACAAGGGTGGGGCTAACAAGGGCAGGGCTAACAAGGGTGGGGCTAACAAGGGCGGAGCTAACAAGGGTGGGGCTAACAAGGGCAGGGCTAACAAGGGCAGGGCTAACAAGGGCGGAGCTAACAAGGGCGGGGCTAACAAGGGCGGGGCTAACAAGGGTGGGGCTAACAAGGGCGGGGCTAACAAGGGTGGGGCTAACAAGGGCAGGGCTAACAACGGCGGGGCTAACAAGGGCGGGGCTAACAAGGGCGGGGCTAACAAGGGCGGGGCTCACAAGGGCGGGGCTAACAAGGGCAAGGCTAACAAGGGCGGGGCTAACAACGGCGGGGCTAACAAGGGCGGGGCTAACAAGGGCGGGGCTAATAAGGGCGGGGCTAACAGGGCGGGGCTAACAAGGGCGGGGCTAACAAGGGCGGGGCTAACAAGGCGGGGCTAACAAGGGCAGGGCTAACAAGGGCAGGGCTAACAAGGGCGGGGCTAACAAGGGCGGGGCTAACAAGGGCGGGGCTAACAAGGGCAGGGCTAACAAGGGCGGGGCAAACAAGGGCGGGGCTAACAAGGGCAGGGCTAACAAGGGCGGGGCTAACAAGGGCGGGGCTAACAAGGGTGGAGCTAACAAGGGTGGGGCTAACAAGGGCAGGACTAACAAGGGCGGGGCTAACAAGGGCGGGGCTAACAAGGTGGGGATAACAAGGTGGGGATAACAAGGTGGGGATAACAAGGTGGGGATAACAAGGTGGGGATAACAAGGGCGGAGGTAACAAGGGCAGGGCTAACAAGGGCGGGGCTAACAAGGGCGGAGCTAACAAGGGCAGGGCTAACAAGGGCAGGGCTAACAAGGTGGGGATAACAAGGTGGGGATAACAAGGTGGGGATAACAAGGTGGGGATAACAAGGTGGGGATAACAAGGGCGGAGGTAACAAGGGCAGGGCTAACAAGGGCGGAGCTAACAAGGGCGGAGCTAACAAGGGCAGGGCTAACAAGGGTGGGGCTAACAAGGTGGGGCTAACAAGGGCGGGGCTAACAAGGGCGGAGCTAACAAGGGCAGGGCTAACAAGGGCGGAGCTAACAAGGGCAGAGGTAACAAGGGCAGGGCTAACAGGGGCGGGGCTAACAAGGGCAGGGCTAACAAGGGCGGCGCTAACAAGGGCGGGGCTAACAAGGTGGGGATAACAAGGCGGGGCTAACAAGGGCAGGGCTAACAAGGGCAGGGCTAACAAGGTGGGGATAACAAGGGCGGGGCTAACAAGGGCGGGGCTAACAAGGGCGGAGCTAACAAGGGCAGGGCTAACAAGGGCGGAGCTAACAAGGGCGGAGCTAACAAGGGCAGGGCTAACAAGGGCAGGGCTAACAAGGGCGGGGCTAACAAGGGCGGAGCTAACAAGGGCTGGGCTAACAAGGGCGGAGCTAACAAGGGCGGAGCTAACAAGGGCAGGGCTAACAAGGGCAGGGCTAACAAGGGCGGGGCTAACAAGGGCAGGGCTAACAAGGGCGGGGCTAACAAGGGCAGAGCTAACAAGGGCGGAGCTAACAAGGGCAGAGCTAACAAGGGCAGGGCTAACAAGGGCAGGGCTAACAAGGGCAGGGCTAACAAGGGCAGGGCTAACAAGGGCGGGGCTAACAAGGGCAGAGCTAACAAGGGCGGAGCTAACAAGGGCAGAGCTAACAAGGGCAGAGCTAACAAGGGCAGGGCTAACAAGGGCGGAGCTAACAAGAGCGGAGCTAACAAGGGCAGGGCTAACAAGGGCAGGGCTAACAAGGGCGGAGCTAACAAGGGCAGAGCTAACAAGGGCGGAGCTAACAAGAGCGGAGCTAACAAGGGCAGGGCTAACAAGGGCAGGGCTAACAAGGGCGGAGCTAACAAGGGCGGAGCTAACAAGGGCAGGGCTAACAAGGGTGGGGCTAACAAGGGCGGGGCTAACAAGGGCGGGGCTAACAAGGGCGGGGCTAACAAGGGCGGGGCTAACAAGGGCGGAGCTAACAAGGGCAGGGCTAACAAGGGCGGGGCTAACAAGGGCGGGGCTAACAAGGGCGGAGCTAACAAGGGCGGGGCTAACAAGGGCAGGGCTAACAAGGGCGGGGCTAACAAGGGCGGGGCTAACAAGGGCGGGGCTAACAAGGGCGGAGCTAACAAGGGCGGGGCTAACAAGGGCAGGGCTAACAAGGGCGGGGCTAACAAGGGCGGGGCTAACAAGGGCGGGGCTAACAAGGGCGGGGCTAACAAGGGCGGGGCTAACAAGGGCGGGGCTAACAAGGGCGGAGCTAACAAGGGCAGGGCTAACAAGGGTGGAGCTAACAAGGGCGGAGCTAACAAGGGCAGGGCTAACAAGGGTGGAGCTAACAAGGGCAGGGCTAACAAGGGCAGGGCTAACAAGGGTGGGGCTAACAAGGGCGGAGCTAACAAGGGCGGAGCTAACAAGGGTGGGGCTAACAAGGGCGGGGCTAACAAGGGTGGAGCTAACAAGGGCGGGGCTAACAAGGGCGGGGCTAACAAGGCGAGTGCTAATGTTATCATAGAATCCTACAGTGCAGAAGGAGGTCATTTGGCCCATCGAGTCTGCACCGACCATAATCCCACCCAGCCCCTTTCCCCATAACCCCATGCATTTACCCTAGCTTGTCCCCCTGACACTGAGGGACAAATAAGCATGGCCAATCCAGCTAACCCAGACATCTTTCAGACTGTGGGAAGAAACAGGAGCACCCGGAGGAAACCCACGCAGACATGGGGAGAACGTGCAGACTCCACACAGACAGTGACCTGAGGCCAGAATTGAACCCCAGTCCCTGGTACTGTAAGGCAGCAGTGCTAACCACTGTGTCACCGTGCCTTAACAAGGTAGGTGTGAGGAAGGCTGGGGTGGGGAGGCGGGGGGCGGGGAGGTGGGGGGGTGGGGAGTGGGGGTGGGGAGGCAGGGGTGAAGAGGTGGGAGGTGGGGAGGCGGGGTGGGTGGGGAGGTGGGGAGGCGGGGGTTGGGGAGGCGGGGTGGTGGGGGGGTGGGGGGGAGGGGTGGGAGGCAGGGGTGGAGAGGTGGGAGGTGGGGAGGCGGGGGGTGGGGAGGTGGGGAGGCGGGGGTTGGGAAGGTGGGGAGGCGGGGTGGTGGGGCGTTGGGGTGGAGGGGTGGGGAGGCAGGGGTGGAGAGGTGGGAGGTGGGGAGGCGGGGGGGTGGGGAGCCGGGTGGGTGGGGAGGCGGGGGGTGGGGTGATGGGGGGTGGGAGTGGGGGTGGGGCGGAAGGGATGAAGAGGTGGGAGGTGGGGAGGCGGGGGGGGTGGGAGGTGGGGGTGTGGGGAGGTGGGGGTGTGGGGAGGTGGGGAGGCGGGGGTGTGGGGAAGTGGGGAGGCGGGGGTTGGGGAGGTGGGAACACGGGGGTGGGTGGGGAGGCGGGGGTTGGGGAGGTGGGGAGGCGGGGTGGTGGAGGGGGTGGGGGGGAGGGGTGGGGAGGCAGGGGTGGAGAGGTGGGAGGTGGGGAGGCGGGGGGGTGGGGAGGCGGGTGGGTGGGGAGGTGGGGGGTGGGGGTGGGGTGATGGGGGGTGGGAGTGGGGGTGGGGCAGCAGGGATGAAGAGGTGGGGGGTGGGGGTGGGGTGATGGGGGGTGGGAGTGGGGGTGGGGCAGCAGGGATGAAGAGGTGGGAGGTGGGGAGGCGGGGGGTGGGGAGGTGGGGAAGCGGGGGTGTGGGGAGGTGGGGAGGCGGGGGTTGGGGAAGTGGGAACACGGGGGGGGGGGTGGGGGTGGGGGGTGGGGAGGGGAGGGTTGGGGGGGGTGGGATGATGTTAGCAATTAGTGTGGTAATGTCGGGATTATCACGCATCAACATTCCACAGGCAGCAAATGCCATTGTTGACCAACCAGCAGTTGTTAGTTTGTTGTCTCAGGAGATTTGCCGCTCCCTCACGCACTGCAGCCCCGGATCATTCTTCCCCAGCTCCACAGCCCAGCCAGCAGCTCAAAGTCAACATTCTCATTCCTGGGTTCGAATCCCTCCATCTCCTCCCCTCCGACCCCCATCTCTGTAATCTCCTCCCGCGCCACAGCTCTCTGAGCTCCCTGCATCCCTCTCCGGAATATCACACATCCCGGAATTCCTTCACCACCATCGGTGTCCGTCGCACCAGCTGCCTGGGTCCCAAATCCCTCCATTCATCTCACCAACTTCCCGATCCTCACCAAAGACATTCCGGAAAACCGACACCTGTCCGCATATCTCTGGACGATGCTGGGAATGTTGTTGGATACACATTCCTGTCAGGGAATTGGCCGGGTTAAAGCTGCTTTATAAATCCAGTGGGATTCGGCCTGGGGAGGGGGTGAGGCAACACTGAGAGGAGCTGGCAGCAATATAACTCTGAATCGGCGCCCTGCCCCAGCGGAGCTATGCCCGGTCCACATACTTACTATGATCAGCAAGATAAAATAAATGAAATTGTAGAACGAATGTGCGTCCATCACATAGTACATAATCTCGACCCAGCCTTCCAGCGTGATCACCTGCCAAAGGAAATTCAGAGAACCATTAGCACCCAGCAACACCCCACGGACCCCTCCCACTGACCCCACCTCCACTGACCCGTCTCCCCACTGACCTCTTCCCCACTGACCCGTCCCACTGACCCCGCCTCCACTGACCCCTCCCACACTGACCACCCCACTGACCCGTCTCCCCACTGACCTCTTCCCCACTGACCCGTCCCACTGACCCCGCCTCCACTGACCCCTCCCACACTGACCACCCCACTGACCCGTCTCCCCACTGACCTCTTCCCCACTGACCCCGCCCCCACTGACCCCTCCCACACTGACCCCGCCCCCACTGACCCCTCCCACACTGACCCCGCCCCCACTGACCCCGCCTCCACTGACCCCTCCCACACTGACCCCTCCCACACTGACCACCCCACTGACCCTCCCAACCCCACCCACCTTCCCCACCCCACTGACCCTCCCAACCCCACCCACCTTCCCCACCCCACCCCCCTTCCCCACGCCCTTCCCACCGCCCCACCCCCACTCACACCCCCCTCCCCACCAGTGGAGTCAGTGGGGGGAGGGGTCAGTGGGAGGGATCAGTGGGGGAGGGCTCAGTGGGGGGGGCTCAGTGGGGAGGGCTCAGTGGGGGGAGGGGTCAGTGGGGGGAGGGGTCAGTGGGATGGGGAGGGGTCAGTGCACTGGGGGAGGGGTCAGTGGTGGAGGGGCAGTAGGAGGAAGGGTCAGTGGGGAGGAGGGGTCAGTGGGGGGAGGGGTCAGTGGGGGGAGGGGTCAGTGGGAGGGATCAATGGGAGAGGGGTCAGTGGAGGAGGGGTCAGTGGGGGAGGGTCAGTGGGGGAGGGTCAGTGGGGGAGGGGTCAGTTGGGGGAGGGGTCAGTGGGGGAGGGAGCAGTGGGAGAGGGGCCATGAGGAGGGCTCAGTGGGGGGAAGGGTCAGTGGGGGGAGGGGTCAGTGGGAGGGATCAATGGGAGAGGGGTCAGTGGGGGAGGGTCAGTGGGGGAGGGCTCAGTTGGCCCCTCTCCCCACTGACCTCTTCCCCACTGACCCCTCCCACTGACCCCACCTCCACTGACCACTCCCCCACTGACCCCGCCCCTACTGACCATGTCTCCACTGACCCCTCCCCCACTGACCCGTCCCCCACTGACCCGTCCCCCACTGACCCCTCCCCCACTGACCCTGCCCCACTGACGCCCTTCCCCCCACTGACTCCTCCCACACTGACCTCTCCCCCGGTGATCCCTCCTACTCCCCTGATGCGCGATTAATTCACTCGGGAGGCTGAATCGTACCCGGGAAATAAAGGCTTTTATTAGTAACAAGAATGGAGCATACTGCTTAACAATACAATCCCAGACTAAAGGGTCACCAGGCAGTGCAGTGACCTTTATACTCCTACAGGTAGGCGGAGCCAACCGGAGTGTACCACAGAACAATACCAACAGGTGGAACACCCCAACCCTAACCCCAACAGTGACAACAGTAACATATGTACAAGTACCCATAGTGATAACCATCTATGGTTCACCACATCCCCACTGACCCCTCCCCACACTGACCCCCCCAATGACCCGTTCCCCCCACTGGCCCATCCCCCCACTGACCTCCCACTGACCCCGCTCCCACTGACCCGCTCCCCCCGTTGACCTCTTCCCCACTGACTCTTCCCCCATTGACCCCGCCCCCACTGACCCCTCCCCCACTGACATCTCCCCCCACTGAACCCTCCCCCATTGATCCCTCCCCCTCCCCACTGACCCCTCCTCCACTGATCCCTCCCTCATTGACCTTTCCCCTACTGACTCCTCCCCCATGATCCCTCCCCCACTGACCCCTCCCCACTGACCCCTCCCCCACTGACCTTTCCCCCCTGACCTTTCCCCCACTGAGCCCTCCCCCACTGAGCCCTCCCCATGGCCCCTCTCCCACTGACCCCTCCCCCCCTGACCCCTCCTCCAACTGACCCCTCCTCCACTGACCCCTCTCCCATTGATCCCTCCCACTGACCCCTCCCCCCACTGACCCCTCCTCCCCACTGACCCCTCCTCCCCACTGACCCTTCCCCCCACTGCCCCTCCACCACTGACCCCTCCCCCAGTTCACTGACCCCTCCCCATCCCACTGACCCCTTCCCCCACTGACCCCTCCCCCCACTGAGCCCTCCCCCACTGATCCCTCCCACTGACCCCTCCCCCCACTGACTCCACTGGTGGGGAGGGGGGGGTGTGAGTGGGGGTGGGGCGGTGGGGCGGTGGGAAGGGAGTGGGGAAGGGGGGTGGGGTGGGGAAGGTGGGTGGGGTTGGGAGGGCAGTGGGAAGGGGGTGGGGAGAGGGGTGGGGAGGGGGGTGGGGAGGACGGTGGAAAGGGGTTGGGGAGGGAGGTGGGGAGGGGGTTGGGGAGGGGGGTGCGGTGGGGGAAGAGGCTGGGGGTGGGGAGGGCGGTGGGGAGGGGGTTGGGGAGGGGGGGTGCGGTGGGGGAAGAGGCTGGGGGTGGGGAGGGCGGTGGGGAGGGGGTTGGGGAGGGGGGATGCGGTGGGGGAAGAGGCTGGGGGTGGGGAGGGCGGTGGGAAGGCGGTGGGGAGGGGGGTGGGGGTGGGGTGGGAGTGGGGAAGATGGTGGGAAAAGGGTGGGGAGGGCATTGGGGGGTGGGGGTGGGGAGAGGGATGGGGATGGGGAGGGCGGTGGGTAGGGGATGGGAAGGGGGTGTGGGAAGGGGGGTGGGGTGGGGAGGGGATATCACACTTTGGAGGTACAGGTCGCCTGTCCGGCAGCAAGCTGGTTCGCCGCGTACCTGAAAAATGACGATCCAAGCATAGACGATGTTGTCAAAGTTGATGGCGCCTTTGTGGGGGTTCCTGTCGCCGGTCTGGCAGGCGGTGTAATAGCGGTTCCAGTTGACACAGCCGCCAGTCACATTCAGCTCCTGGCCCAGCGCTGCGTAATAGTAATAGTCATCCTTGTCCAAGCAGCACTCATGCCCATTGTCCCTCAGGGCGGGGATCTCGTGGCAGCCCATAATCCCGTTGTCTCCGGATAGCGAGCAGATGAAGGGACTTTCATCATCCTTCTCAGGATGATAATACTGAGGCAGTGAGAGACCATTGTACCTGGAAGCAAAAGGAGACACGGTCAGTTAGACATCTCCAATTGAGGAAGATATTTCTTTATTCATTCGTGGGACATGGGCGTCGCTGGCTGGCCAGCATTTATTGCCCATCCCTATTTGGGCAGCACAATGGCACAGTGGTTAGCACTGCTGCCTCACAGCGCCAGGGACCCGGGTTCGATTCCCGGCTTGGGTCACTGTCTGTGCAGAGTCTGCACGTTCTCCCCATGTCTGCGTGGGTTTTCTCCGGGTGCTCCGGTTTCCTCCCACAGTCCGAAAGACGTGCTGGTTAGGGTGCATTGGCCGTGCTAAATTCTCCCTCAGTGTTACCCGCACAGGTGCCGGAGTGTGGGCGACTGGGGGATTTTCACAGTAACTTCATTGCAGTGTTAATGTAAGCCTTACTTGTGACACTAACAAATAAACTTTATAAATAGTTGTTCTTGAACTGAGTGTCTCGCTCGGCCATTCCAGAGGACAGCAATGTGGTTGACAATGAAGAAATTATTTTCTTATTCATTCATGGGCGTCGCTGGCTGGGCCAGCATTTATTGCCCATCCCTAGTTGCCCGAGGGCAGTTGAGAGTCAACCACATTGCTGTGGCTCTGGAGTCACATGTAGGCCAGACCGGGTAAGGACGGCAGATTTCCTTCCCGAAAGGACATTTTAGTGAACCAGATGGGTTTTTCCGACAATGGTTTCATGGTCATCAGTAGATTCTGAATTCCAGATCTTTTAATATTGAATTCAAATTCCACCATCTGCTGTGGCGGGATTCGAACCCGGGTCCCCAGAACATTAGCTGAGTTTCTGGATTCATAGTCTAGCGAGAATATCACTAGGCCATCGCCTCCCCATTAAAGATGCTAATGGGCATTGACAGGGCAGATGTGGAGAAGATGTTTCCTCTTGTGGGGCAATCTAGACCGAGAGGTCATAGTTTTAGGATAAGGGGAGGTAGATTTAGCACAGAGTGAAGGAGAAATTACTTCTCTCAAAGGGTAGTGAATCTGTGGAATTCACTCCCCCAGAGAGCGGTGGATGACAGGACATTGAGTAAATTTGAGGAGATAGACAACTTTTTAATGAGTAACGGGGTTGAAGGATTGTGGAGAACTGGCAGGAAAGTGGAGTTGAGGCCAAGCTGAGATCAGGCGTGATCATATAGAATGGCAGAGCAGGCCTGAGGGGCTGAATGGCCTACTCCTGCTCCTAGTCCTTATGTTCTTATGTCAGAGAATCATTGGATGCCTGTAGGTGTGGTAGGGCCCTGTGTAGAGATTAGGCAGGAAGAAGGGGCTGGCACGGTGGCACAGTGGTTGGCACTGCTGCCTGGACGTGGGTACAATTCCAGAATGGGTGACTGTGTAGAGTCTGCACATTCTCCCCTCATCTGCGTGAGTTTCCTCTGGGTGCTCCAGTGGGTGAGGTGGATTGGCCGTGCTAAATTGCCCCTTAGTGTCCAAAGATGTGCAGGTTAGGTGGATTGGCCATGCTAAATTGCCCCTTAGTGTCCAAAGATGTGCAGGTTAGGGGGATTGGCCATGCTAAATTGCCCCTTAGTGTCCAAAGATGTGCAGGTTAGGTGGATTGGCCATGCTAAATTGCCCCTTAGTGTCCAAAGATGTGCAGGTTAGGTGGATTGGCCGTGCTAAATTGCCCCTTAGTGTCCAAAGATGTGCAGGTTAGGTGGATTGGCCATGCTAAATTGCCCCTTAGTGTCCAAAGATGTGCAGGTTAGGGGGATTGGCCATGCTAAATTGCCCCTTAGTGTCCAAAGATGTGCAGGTTAGGTGGATTGGCCATGCTAAGTTGCCCCTTAGTGTCCAAAGATGTGCAGGTTAGGTGGATTGGCCGTGCTAAATTGCCCCTTAGTGTCCAAAGATGTGCAGGTTAGGTGGATTGGCCATGCTAAATTGCCCCTTAGTGTCCAAAGATGTGCAGGTTAGGTGGATTGGCCGTGCTAAATTGCCCCTTAGTGTCCAAAGATGTGCAGGTTAGGTGGATTGGCCATGCTAAATTGCCCCTTAGTGTCCAAAGATGTGCAGGTTAGGTGGATTGGCCATGCTAAATTGCCCCTTAGTGACCTAGGGGCATAGGTTTAAGGTGTGAGGGGCAAGGTTTAAAGAAGATGTATGAAGCAAGTTTTTTACACAGAGGGTGGTGGGTGCCTGGGACTCGCTGCCGGGGGAGGTAGTGGAAGCAGATACGATAGTGACTTTTAAGGGGCATCTTGACAAATACATGAATAGGATGGGAATAGAGGGATATGGTCCCCGGAAGGGGAGGGGGTTTTAGTTCAGTCGGGCAGCATGGTCGGCGCAGGCTTGGAGGGGCCGAAGGGCCTGTTCCTGTGCTGTAATTTTCTTTGTTCTTTGTCCCAAGATGTGCAGGTTAAGGGGATTAGTGGGGTAAATACGGGGGGGTTACTGGAATAGAGCTTGAGTGGGATAATCTTTTGGAGAGTCAGTGTAGACTTAATGGGCCAAATGGCCTCCTACTGCACTGTTAGGGTTCTATAATTCTATGAGAGAGATGGTGTCAAGTAGGAGGGAGGGTGTTCACAGTGTAAAGCTGTCCAGCAGCCTAATCAGATTTTATTTCAGATTTCCAGCAACTGCGGTATTCTGCTTCTATTGGAGTTGCGTGGGAGTCGGTGGGGATGGGGGGAGGAAATTATGAGTCTTGTATTCGAACAGTGTTTAAAGTTTATTTATTGGTCACAAGTAGGCTTACATTAACACTGCAATGAAGCTACTGTGAAAAATCCCCTAGTCGCCACACTCCGGCGCCTGTTCGGGTAACACTGAGGGAGAATTTAGCACGGCCAATGCACCCTAACCAGCAGGTCTTTCGGACTGTGGGAGGAAACCGGAGCACCCGGAGGAAACCCACGCGGACGCGGGGAGAACGTGCAAACTCCACACAGACCAAGCCGGGAATGGAACCCGGGTCCCTGGGCGCTGTGAGGCAGCAGTGCTAACCCACTGTGCCACCGCACCGCCCCGATGTTTAAAGGGTGCAGAGAATGTGGAAAGGTAAAACAGAAAGCGGAGCAGTGGGAATGTGAGGGTCCAGTAACCGAAGTTACATTGATTCCAAGGAGCGAGTTTGTATCTACGCCCGGATTTGGATTAGGATTAGGATTAACTTGCCATTTTCACCTCGACGAAACTCTCTGAATTATTTACAGAGCTAATGATTTTCAAGATGTGGAGATGCCAGCGTTGGACTGGGGTGGGCACAGTAAGAAGTCTCACAACACCAGGTTAAAGTCCAACAGGTTTATTTGCTAGCAAATAAACCTGTTGGACTTTAACCTGGTGTTGTGAGACTTCTTATAATGATTTTCAAAACACTCTAATTAATCTCCCAGCACCGTGCGGCTGAAATTCCGGGAGCACCGCGTTCCTGACGGGACGTATAAATTATGATTTCAAAAGAAAAGCATTAACGCAATTAAAACAGCTCTGTTGCATGCTTGTTCCCATGACAACGCTATCTCTGCTATCTCTGTGTCCGAGACCACCCTGTCCTGTCCAAAGGTCACGATGTGGAGATGCCGGCGTTGGACTGGGGTAAACGCAGTAAGAAGTTTAACAACACCAGGTTAAAGTCCAACAGGTTTATTTGGTAGCAAAAACCACACAAGCTTTCAGAGCCTTAAGCCCCTTCTTCAGGTGAGTGGGATTCACTCACCTGAAGAAGGGGCTTAAGGCTCCGAAAGCTTGAGTGGCCTATGCTACCAAATAAACCTGTTGGACTTTAACCTGGTGTTGTTAAACTTCTTACAGTTCAAAGGTGGCAATGAATCACATGTTGAAGGATTTACCCCACGCACCCCAGACATTCTCTCTTCCACCTTCTTCCGTCGGGAAAAAGATCCAAACCTCTGAGGTCACGTACCAACCGACTCTTCCCCTGCTGCCGTCAGACTTTTGAATGGACCTACCTCGCACTAAGTCCATCACGCAAACCAGCCCCCCATCCATTGACTCTGTCTACACTTCCCGCTGCCTCGGCAAAGCAGCCAGCATAATTAAGGACCCCACGCACCCCGGACATTCTCTCGTCCACCTTCTTCCGTCGGAGAAAAGATATAAAAGTCTGAGGTCACGTACCGACCGACCCAAGAACAGCTTCTTCCCTGCTGCTGTCAGACTTTTGAAGGGACCTACCTTGCATTAATTTGATCTTTCTCTACACCCTAGCTATGACTGTAACACCACATTCTGCACCCTCTCGTTTCCTTCTCCCTGATGTACTCTATGAACGGTATGTTTTACCTGTATAAAAGCAAAATACTGCAGATGCTGGAAGCTGAAACAAAAACAGGTGTGACACTGTCTGTGAGGAGAGAATAGAGCCAACGTTTCGAGTCCAGATGACCCTTCATCAGAGCTGTCTGTATAGCGCGCAAGGGGCGGCACGGTGGCACAGTGGGTTAGCGCTGCTGCCTCACAGCGCCAGGGAGGGGGATTCGATTCCCGGCTTGGGTCACTGTCTGTGCGGAGTCTGCACGTTCTCCCCCGTGTCTGCGTGGGTTTCCTCCGGGTGCTCCGGTTTCCTCCCACAGTCCAAAGATGTGCGGGTTGGGTGGATTGGCCGTGCTAAATGGCCCCTTCGTGTCGGGGGGCTAGCTAGGGTAAATGCATGGGGTTACGGGGATAGGGCCTGGGAGGGATTGTGGTCGGTGCAGACTCGATGGGCCGAATGGCCTCCTTCTGCACTGTAGGGATTCGATGAAACAATACTTTTCACTGTTTACCAATACGTGTGACAATATAAATCAAATGACCTTGGTCTCTGCAGCCAGAATCTCAGGGCTGCGAGTGTGAACTGGAATGTCCGAAACCTGCTTAAATGTGTTGTGTTTTTTTTCATCTCTGGGTAATGAGCAAGAACTCAGCGCATCAAAGGACACAGAAGCTGCCAAGGAAAGAATCACAGCTGACAAGCAGAGGCTTGCTGATATCAATCGGTGGCCTGTGTTCTGGCCTTATCTGTAACATTAACATATGCTGAACTTCCAGTTCAGACACAGCGAGCGGGAGGCTGTACACGCTTCAGCCCTAACTTCACGCTGCACAGCTACTGACTGAACTGCCAAACCCGGTCAAATAGCCCTGCACAACACCTCCACTCGGCCGGCCAGGGGACTGCCTCCCTGAGCAGCAGAGGGTCGGCAGAGCAAGGATAAGGAGGAGGAGAATCAGGAGTAAGGGGAGAGAGAGAGAGAGAGAGATAGAAAGCACAGACAGAGAGAGAGAGAGAGAGAGAAAGTACACAGAGAGAGAGGCACAGTTTAGGATTCATAGAAAGAAAGAGAGAGAGATAGGCAAAGGAACAGTCACAAGCAGAGAGGAAAAGGGGGACTGAGAGAGGGCACAGTGGGAGACCTCCAGTCCTCCTGACCAGACAATCTGCACAATGTACAGCTCACACACACACACATACAGAGGCGCACACACAGGCGCACACACACACACACAAACACAGATGCAGCCACACACACAGGCGCACACACAGGGGCACACAGAGGGGCACACAGAGGCGCACACAAACACACACACACATACACAGACACACAGAGACGCACACACACAGGCGCACACACACAGGCGCACACAGGTGCATACACACACACACACACACACAGGCAGACACAGGCACACACATACACAGACACGCACACTCACATAGACACACACACACACAGACACACACACACACACACACTCACACACACTCACACACACACACACAGGCACACACAGGCACACACATACACAGACACACAGGCACACACATACACAGACACACAGACACGCACACTCACATAGACACACACACACACAGACACACACACACACACTCACACACACTCACACAAACACACACACAGACACACACTCACACACACACTCACTCACACACACACACACACACTCACACACACACTCACTCACACACACACACACATACACAGACACACAGAGACGCACACACACAGGCGCACACACACAGGCGCGCACACACAGGCGCACACAGGTGCATACACACACACACACAGGCACACACATACACAGACACGCACACTCACATAGACACACACACACACAGACACACACACACACACTCACACAGACACACACACACACTCACACACACACACACTCACACACACACAGACACACACACTCACACAGACACACACTCACACAGACAGACACACACACACACACACACTCACACACACACTCACTCACACACACACTCACACACGTGCACACACACATACAGACACACACACATACACACAAACACACACACAGAAACGCACACACAGGTTCACACACACACAGACATACATACACACAAACACAGATGCAGACGCACACAGGCGCACACACAGGTGTGCACACACATAGGCGCATACACACACACACACAGTGACGCACATGCACAGGTGTGCGCACACACGCTCACAGTGAAACACTCACAGCGTTAAGTTTTCTTCCAGGAAGCAGCGATTCCGCAGGAGGCCGGCCCACAGCTGCACGCCGATGATTCCAAATATAAAAAAGACAAAAAAGCAAAGCAGCAGAACATTGCCGAGCATTGGGAGCGTGTCCAGTAACAGATTGACCAGGATCCTCATACCTACACAAAACAGAGAGACACACAGTCAGCCAGCGAATCCAGAGTGTGTACGGATAGTGGCACAGGCCCCAGGAGTTACTGTAACTCTCTCCCTCCCTCCCAGTCCCACTGGCTCCATCGCCCCCTCCCCCAGCTCATATTCCCTCACCTCGCTTTCACACTCTTGCTCCTTTATTCCCCGGGAATCCAATCCTGCAAACCCCAAACCCTCCCCTACTGGGGCCCCCATCCTCACTCTCTCCCCCAGCGCTCACTCTCAACCCCTCCCTCCCTCTCCTCATCCCCTCCCTCCCTCGCCTCATCCGACTCAGCGTTTCCTCACTCCTTTCCCTCAATCCTCTCCCCATTCATAGAATCCCCACAGTGCAGGAGGAGGCCATTCGGCCCATCGAGCCTGCACTGACAACAATCCCACCCAGGCCCTCTCCCTGTAACCCCACCTATTTCCCCTGCCAATCCCCCTGACACTGAGGGGCAATTTAGCACGGCCAATCCACCCTAACCTGCACATCTTGGGGCACTAAGGGGCAACTTAGCAAAGCCAATCCCCCTACCCTGCACACCTTTAGACTGTGGGAGGAAACCGGAGCACCCGGAGGAAACCCACGCAGACGCGGGGGAGAACGTGCAGACTCCGCGCAGACACAGACGGTCACCCGAGGCCGGGATCGAACCCGGGTCCCAGGCGCTGTGAGGCAGCAGCGCTAACCCGCTGTGCCGCCCTGCCGCCTGTCCCTTCACTCTGACTCTGAGAGGTTCCCCCGACAATAGACAGGAACCGATTTGGCAGGGGTATATGTTGAGAGAGGTGGAACAGGTGAGAAGAGGATGCTTGTGATGCGCTGAAAACACTCATTTGGAAAATAAATTAGGTTAAGAGAAATTGAAAGTCGACTAATTGGAAGATAATGGCGTGTTTAGTGTGAAAATAGGTAAAGTAATTAGGCTGGAGATTAGTATGAACACTGTGTACTCAGATGCTTCAGAATGTACTCATAAAATGTGAGGCAGTTCCCCAGTTCCCTTAATGAAGATGTATTCCATTAAAGGTCTCTCGGCACTTCATTCTGTACCATGAGCTGGATTGCTGCTGTTTTATTCCGATTAATGTAACAAGCGATATTATAGACTGGCAGCTCTCGCACGACTCAGGCTGCAGGTTCAAGTAGCACACAGCACCGACACAGTGGGAGCAAAGCCCAATCTCACTGCATCGCTACAGCACAGGCGGAGGCCATTTGGCCCATCGCGTCTGCGCCGGCCCTCCGAGTGAGCAACTCAGCCTGTTCCATCACCCCCTCCATCTTCTCCCCGTAACCCTGCACACTCTTCCCTTGCAGTCTAATTCTCTTTTTAAAGCTGAAGTTTATTTATTAGTGTCACAAGTAGGCTTACATTAACACTGCAATGAAGTTACTGTGAAAATCCCCTCGTCGCCACACTCCGGCGCCTGTTCGGGTTACACCGAGGGAGAATTTAGCACGGCCAATGCACCCTAACCAGCACGTCTTTCAGACTGTGGGAGGAAACCGGAGCACCCGGAGGAAACCCACGCAGACATGGGGAGAATGTGCAGACTCCGCACAGACAGTGACCCAAGCCGGGAATCGAACCCGTGTCCCCGGCGCTGTGAGGCAGCAGTGCCAACCACTGTCTCACGCAGTGCGTTCCAGATTAAGGGGAGGTGGTATTAAGGGGAGGCCGAGTGGTATTATCGCTGGATTATGAATCCAGAAACTCAGCTGATGTTCTGGGGACTCGGGTTCGAATCCCGCCGCGGCAGATGGTGGAATTTGAATTTAATAAAATATATCTGGAATTAAGAATCGACTGATGACCATGAAACCATTGTTGGAAAAACCCACCTGGGTCACCAATGTCCTTTAGAGAAGGAAATCTGCCGCCCTTACCCGGTCTGGCCTACATGTGACTCCAGAGCCACAGCAATGTGGTTGACTCTCAACTGCCCTCCGAAATGACCGAGTGAGACACTCAGTTCAAGGGTGACTAGGGATGGGCAATAGATGGCGGCCCAGCCAGCGACGCCCGTGTCCCACAAATGAATATCAAAAAATTCTAACCACTGGCTGCATGAAAATGTTGCTCTTCATACCACCTTTTCTTCTTTTACTAATTACTTTAAATCTGTGCCCTCTCGTTTTCACAATGGGAACAGCTTCTTCATGTCTACTCTTTCCAGTCCCTTCAAGATTTTGAACATCTCTATTGAATCTCCTCTTAGCCTTCTTCTCTCCAAGGAACACAGTCCAAACCTCTCCTATGTATCCTCATAACTGAGGTTTCTCATCCCTGGACGCACTATCCCCATCCAACTCTCCACCCTCACACACACACACACTGTACCCCCTCCAACTCCCCACCCTCACACACACACTGTACCACATCCAACACCCCACCCTCACACACACTGTACCCCATCCAACTCCCCACCCTCACACACACACTGTACCCCATCCAACTCCCCATCCTCACACACACACTGTACCCCATCCAACTCCCCACCCTCACACACACACTGTACCCCATCCAACTCCCCACCCTCACACACACACTGTACCCCATCCAACTCCCCACCCTCACACACACACTGTACCCCATCCAACTCCCCACCCTCACACACACACTGTACCCCATCCAACTCCCCACCTTCACACACACACTGTACCCCATCCAACTCCCCACCCTCACACACACACACTGTACCCCCTCCAACTCCCCACCCTCACACACACACTGTACTCCATCCAACTCCCCACCCTCACACACACACTGTACCCCATCCAGCACCCCACCCTCACACACACTGTACCCCATCCAACTCCCACCCTCACACACACACTGTACCCCATCCAACTCCCCACCCTCACACACACACACACACTGTACCCCATCCAACTCCCCACCCTCACACACACACACTGTAACCCATCCAACTCCCCACCCTCACACACGCACTGTACCCCATCCAACTCCAACCCTCACACACACACACTGTACCCCATCCAACTCCCCATCCTCACACACACACTGTACCCCATCCAACTCCCCACCTTCACACACACACTGTACCCCATCCAAACCCCACCCTCACACACACACTGTATCCCATCCAACTCCCCACCCTCACACACACACTGTACCCCATCCAACTCCCCACCTTCACACACACACTGTACCCCATCCAAACCCCACCCTCACACACACACTGTACCCCATCCAACTCCCCACCCTCACACACACACTGTATCCCAACCAACTCCCCACCCTCACACACACACTGTACCCCATCCAACTCCCCACCCTCACACACACACACTCTACCCCATCCAACTCCCCACCCTCACACACACACTGTATCCCAACCAACTCCCCACCCTCACACACACACTGTACCCCATCCAACTCCCCACCCTCACACACACACTGTACCCCATCCAACTCCCCACCCTCACACACACTGTACCCCATCCAACTCCCCACTCTCACACATACACTGTACCCCATCCAACTCCCCACCCTCACACACACACACACTGTACCCCATCCAACTCCCCACCCTCACACACACACACTGTACCCCATCCAACTCCCCACCCTCACACACACACACACTGTACCCCATCCAACTCTCCACCCTCACACACACACACTGTACCCCATCCAACTCCCCACCCTCACACACACACTGTACCCCATCCAACTCCCCACCCTCACACACGCACTGTACCCCATCCAACTCCAACCCTCACACACACACACACTGTACCCCATCCAACTCCCCACTCTCACACATACACTGTACCCCATCCAACTCCCCACCCTCACACACACACTGTACCCCATCCAACTCCCCACCCTCACACACACACACTGTACCCCATCCAACTCCCCACCCTCACACACACACACTGTACCCCATCCAACTCCCCACCCTCACACACACACACACTGTACCCCATCCAACTCTCCACCCTCACACACACACACTGTACCCCATCCAACTCCCCACCCTCACACACACACTGTACCCCATCCAACTCCCCACCCTCACACACGCACTGTACCCCATCCAACTCCAACCCTCACACACACACACACTGTACCCCATCCAACACCCACCCTCACACACACTGTATCCCATCCAACTCCCCACCCTCACACACACACTGTACCCCATCCAACTCCCCACCCTCACACACACACACACACACTGTACCCCATCCAACTCCCCACTCTCACACACACACTGTAACCCATCCAACTCCCCACCCTCACACACACACTGTACCCCATCCAACTCCCCACCCTCACACACACTGTACCCCATCCAACTCCCCACTCTCACACATACACTGTACCCCATCCAACTCCACACCCTCACACACACACTGTACCCCATCCAACTCCCCACCCTCACACACACACACACTGTACCCCATCCAACTCCCCACCCTCACACACACACTGTACCCCATCCAACTCCCCACCCTCGCACACACACACACTGTACCCCATCCAACACCCCACCCTCACACACACTGTACCCCATCCAACTCTCCACCCTCACACACACACACACTGTACCCCATCCAACTCCCCACCCTCACACACACTGTACCCCATCCAACTCCCCACTCTCACACATACACTGTACCCCATCCAACTCCACACCCTCACACACACACTGTACCCCATCCAACTCCCCACCCTCACACACACACACACTGTACCCCATCCAACTCCCCACCCTCACACACACACTGTACCCCATCCAACTCCCCACCCTCACACACACACACACTCTACCCCATCCAACTCCCCACCCTCACACACACACTGTACCCCATCCAACTCCCCACCCTCACACACACACACACTGTACCCCATCCAACTCCCCACCCTCACACACACACTGTACCCCATCCAACACCCCACCCTCACACACACACACTGTACCCCATCCAACTCCCCACCCTCACACACACACTGTACCCCATCCAACTCTCCACCCTCACACACACACACACTGTACCCCATCCAACACCCCACACTCACACACACACACTGTACCCCATCCAACTCCCCACCCTCACACACACACACTGTACCCCATCCAACTCCCCACCCTCACACACACACTGTACCCCATCCATCTCTGCACCCTCACACACACACACTGTACCCCATCCAACTCCCCACCCTCACACACACACTGTACCCCATCCAACTCCCCACCTTCACACACACACTGTACCCCATCCAAACCCCACCCTCACACACACACTGTATCCCATCCAACTCCCCACCCTCACACACACACTGTACCCCATCCAACTCCCCACCTTCACACACACACTGTACCCCATCCAAACCCCACCCTCACACACACACTGTACCCCATCCAACTCCCCACCCTCACACACACACTGTATCCCAACCAACTCCCCACCCTCACACACACACTGTACCCCATCCAACTCCCCACCCTCACACACACACTCTACCCCATCCAACTCCCCACCCTCACACACACACTGTATCCCAACCAACTCCCCACCCTCACACACACACTGTGCCCCATCCAACTCCCCACCCTCACACACACACTGTACCCCATCCAACTCCCCACCCTCACACACACTGTACCCCATCCAACTCCCCACTCTCACACATACACTGTACCTCATCCAACTCCCCACCCTCACACACACACACACTGTACCCCATCCAACTCCCCACCCTCACACACACACACTGTACCCCATCCAACTCCCCACCCTCACACACACACACACTGTACCCCATCCAACTCTCCACCCTCACACACACACACTGTACCCCATCCAACTCCCCACCCTCACACACACACTGTACCCCATCCAACTCCCCACCCTCACACACGCACTGTACCGCATCCAACTCCAACCCTCACACACACACACACTGTACCCCATCCAACTCCCCACTCTCACACATACACTGTACCCCATCCAACTCCCCACCCTCACACACACACTGTACCCCATCCAACTCCCCACCCTCACACACACACACTGTACCCCATCCAACTCCCCACCCTCACACACACACACTGTACCCCATCCAACTCCCCACCCTCACACACACACACACTGTACCCCATCCAACTCTCCACCCTCACACACACACACTGTACCCCATCCAACTCCCCACCCTCACACACACACTGTACCCCATCCAACTCCCCACCCTCACACACGCACTGTACCCCATCCAACTCCAACCCTCACACACACACACACTGTACCCCATCCAACACCCACCCTCACACACACACACTGTATCCCATCCAACTCCCCACCCTCACACACACACTGTACCCCATCCAACTCCCCACCCTCACACACACACACACTGTACCCCATCCAACTCCCCACTCTCACACACACACTGTAACCCATCCAACTCCCCACCCTCACACACACACTGTACCCCATCCAACTCCCCACCCTCACACACACTGTACCCCATCCAACTCCCCACTCTCACACATACACTGTACCCCATCCAACTCCCCACCCTCACACACACACACACTGTACCCCATCCAACTCCCCACCCTCACACACACACACACTGTACCCCATCCAACACCCCACCCTCACACACACACACTGTACCCCATCCAACTCCCCACCCTCACACACACACTGTACCCCATCCAACTCCCCACCCTCACACACACACTGTACCCCATCCAACTCCCCACCCTCACACACACACAGACTGTACCCCATCCAACTCCCCACTCTCACACATACACTGTACCCCATCCAACTCCCCACCCTCACACACACACTGTACCCCATCCAACTCCCCACCCTCACACACACACACACTGTACCCCATCCAACACCCCACCCTCACACACACACACTGTACCCCATCCAACTCCCCACCCTCACACACACACTGTACCCCATCCAACTCTCCACCCTCACACACACACACACACACTGTACCCCATCCAACTCCCCACTCTCACACACACACACTGTAACCCATCCAACTCCCCACCCTCACACACACACTGTACTCCATCCAACTCCCCACCCTCACACACACACACACTGTACCCCATCCAACTCCCCACCCTCACACACACACTGTACCCCATCCAACTCCCCACCCTCACACACACACACACTGTACCCCATCCAACTCCCCACCCTCACACACACACTGTACCCCATCCAACACCCCACCCTCACACACACACACACACTGTACCCCATCCAACTCCCCACCCTCACACACACACTGTACCCCATCCAACACCCCACCCTCACACACTGTACCCCATCCAACTCCCCACCCTCACACACTGTACCCCATCCAACACCCCACCCTCACACACACACACTGTACCCCATCCAACTCCCCACCCTCACACACACACTGTACCCCATCCAACTCCCCACCCTCACACACACACACTGTACCCCATCCAACTCCCCACCCTCACACACACACTGTACTCCATCCAACTCCCCACCCTCACACACACACTGTACCCCATCCAACTCCCCACCCTCACACACACACACTGTACCCCATCCAACTCCCCACCCTCACACACACACTGTACCCCATCCAACTCCCCACCCTCACACACACACTGTACTCCATCCAACTCCCCACCCTCACACACACACACGCTCAGGCACACTCACACTCCACCCTATTGAACTCCTCACCCTCTCACTGGGCTTGGTTCTCCGCAGGGGTTGCTGACATTAATGTTATCTGCCTCCTGGATATTTGTCTCTTCTCAACTCCAAATACTGTCTGTCCAATTTCTCTGCTTGGTTTACCCATCCACAATCTGTTTACTCCGCACTTTGTAGTTACAGCTGACTCATTGCCTTGTTTCTTGTCTGCCTTTTCACAACCTGATGCTGATGACCTTTGAATTCTATTTAGTGCTTAACGCCTCTTTCCTGTAATTCAAATCCATTTCCAGCCTATTAAACCCATTATCAAGGGTTGAGGGACTTCAGTTTTGTGGAGAGAGTGTCAGAGCTGGGATTGTTCTCCTGAGAGCAGGGAAGGTCAAAGGGCGACCAAGTTGGAGATGTTCAAAATTCCAATGGACCTTTCTCTGACCTAAGGATTATTAACCAAAGGACAACGATTGAAGATAATCTTAGAAACCCTACAGCACAGAAAGAGGCCATTCGGCCCATCGAGTCTGCACTGACCACAATCCCACCCAGGCCCTACCCCCATATCCCTACATATTTACCCACTAATCCGTCTAACCTACGCATCCCAGGACTCTAAGGGCAATTTTAGCATGGCCAATCAACCTAACCCGCACATCTTTGGACTGTTGTGGTCTGGACCGAAGGAATGTTCTGGAAACAAATTCAACAGTAACTTCCAAATGGAATTGGGTAAATATTTGAAAAGGGAATGACTGGAAGTTGGCCCAAAAGGTTGTGACCAGAGGTTAATTGAGCATTGGATAAGTACTGTTGGGTGAAGTTATCAAGACGAGTAGATGGCACGAAGATATAAATCAGCCCTCATGTCAACAAAACGAAGGAGATAGTCATCAACTTCAGGAAGCGTAATGGAGAACATGCCCCTGTCTACGTCAGGAAGTCGAAATGGTTGAGGGCTTCAAGTTCTTAGGTGTCCAGATCACAAACAACCTGGTTTCCCCATCCCCCATGCCGACACTGTAGTTAAGAAAGCCCACCAATGCCTCTACTTTCTCAGAAGGCTAAGGAAATTTGGCATGTCAGCCACGACTCTCAACAACTTTTACAGACGCACCATAGAAAGCATTCTTTCTAATTGTATCACAGTTTGGTATGGCTCCTGCTCTGTCCAAGACCGCAAGGAACTACAAAGGGTTGTGAACATAGCCCAGTCCATCATGCAAACCAGCCTCCCATCCATTGACTCTGTCTACATTTCCCGCTGCATCGGAAAAGCAGCCAGCAGAATCAAGGTCCCCACGCACACCGGACATTCTCTCTTCCACCTTCTTCCTTCGGGAAAAAGTCTGAGGTCACGTACCAACCGACTCAAGAACAGCTTCTTCGCTGCTGCCATCAGACTTTTGAATGGACCTACCTCGCATTAAGTTGATCTTTCTCTACACCCTAGCTATGACTGTAACACTACATTCTGCACTCTCTCCTTTCCTTCTCTATGAACAGTATGCTTTGTCTGTATAGCGCGAAAGAAACAATACTTTTCACTGTATACCAATGACCATAGGCTGACTGGTGGTGATTTAACCTGAGGGTCACCACACCTCAGGCGAGGGGTCAAGGTTGAGAAGGCGGAGCCTTCATGAATAACTTCAGCCGGTACGGGAATGGAACCCACGCTGTTGGCATCGCTCTGCATCACTAACCAGCTGTCCAGGCAACTGAGCTAACCCGAAAGCAAAAGAGAAAATGCTGGAAAATCTCAGCAGGTCTGGCAGCATCTGTAAAGGAGAGAAAAGAACTGACGTTTCGAGTCCAGGCGACCCTTTGTCAAAGCTAAAAGTTATAGAAAGTGGGAGATATTTATACTGCAGGGAGAGGGAATGAAGGATGAGTCGTAGCCACAGAAACCAGGGGGAAAGGCTGCTAATGGCAGCCCGTGGAGAGAATAAAGGGGGTGAACGGCCAAACGGCAGAGAAGCTGGAATCAGAGGGTAAACTGTGACAGATGGAGATGTGGGGGGGGAGGCGGGGGGAATGGGTGGGAGAGAGGTAAAATTGAGATAAAGGGGGAAAAGGGGAGCAAAGGGGGAGAAAAGGGGAGATAAAATAGGGGGGAAAAAGAGTCGGGGGGGGAGAAAGATAAAGAAAGACAAGAAAGAACTAAAAGAGAGAGAACAGTTAAAAATTAAATAAAATAGAATGAAAACAAAGGGGTCGAGGTGGGGTAGGGCGAATCATCTGAAGTTGTTAAACTGACCCCTCAATCAGGATTAACAGCAAAATACTGCGGATGCTGGAATCTGAAGCGAAAACAGAAAATGCTGGAAAGTCTCAGCAGGTCTGGCAGTATCTGTGGAAAGAGAATAGAGTCAACGTTCAAGTCTGGATGACCCTTCATCAGAGTTCTAACGAAGGGTCATCCAGACTCGAAACGCTGGCTGCAACAGGATTGATGTGGAGATGCCGGCGTTGGACTGAGGTAAACACAGTAAGAAGTCTCACAGCACCAGGTTAAAGTCCAACAGGTTTATTTGGTAGCACGAGCTTTCGGGGCGCTGCTCCGCCATATTGGAATGTGTGCACCACGCACTCCCTGACTACACTCACCTGATGAAGGAGCAGCGCTCCGAAAGCTCGTGCTACCAAATAAACCTGTTGGACTTTAACCTGGTGTTGTGAGACTTCCAGCAGGATTGGCAGCTCGAAATGATACAGCATAGAAAGGGGGCCATTTGGCCCATCGTGTCTGTGTGCTGGGATAGTGCGCTCAAGTCCTGGAGCGGGACTTGAACCCCGCATCCTTCTGACTTGGAGCCGAACCTCTGAGCCATGGCTGACATAAACCAGTAAGAGTTTTAACAACACCAGGTTAAAGTCCAACAGGTAAAACTTGTTAAAACTCTTACTGTGTTTACCCCAGTCCAACGCCGGCATCTCCACATCATGACATGAACCAACCAGCTCCAACCTTCGAACAGGGTCCTCTTGACTGTCACTTGCCTAACTTTGAGCGCGCTGGCTTTCCCGACTTCCTGGAGTCGGGATTCTTTTGTCTTTGAATTTCATTTGAACTCCACGATGTTTTGGAGCGTGCGCAACTTGGGATGCCGGTCCCCCCCGTCGATCCGCCACATTGGAGCGCTGGGAGACGATCACTTCCCATTGTCGATCGAGCAGCGAGGACTGGAAAGTCCCCGCCGAGTGGACGGGCACATGCTGCTCCGCCATATTGGAATGTGTGCATCACATCCTTCCTGACGACACACCGCCAAGCAGATTTCACAATCTCCCACCTCCTGGAACAAAGGAGCCCTGTTGTATTGCCAGGTTGAATTGTGGGCTTAAATTGCGTGACGCTGTGTTTCAAAATGCCCCTGACAGGGTTGGAGGAGTCCTGCTGTGCCTCCATATTGGTCTCGTGTCTCTCGCATATTGCAAAAAACAGACAATGTTTCCAAGAGTTATTTGTTCAAATGAATTTGGAAATGAGAATTTAAAAAAAAATTCATTCATGGGACATGGGCGTCGCTGGCTGGGCCAGCATTTATTGCCCATCCCTAGTTGCCCTTGGAGGGCAGTTGAGAGTCAACCACATTGCTGTGGCTCTGGAGTCACACGTAGGCCAGACCGGGTAAGGACAGCAGACTTGTGCACGGTGGCACAGTGGGTTAGCGCTACTGCCTCACAGCGCCAGGGATCCGGGTTCGATTCCCGGCTTGGGTCACTGTCGGTGTGGAGTTTGCACGTTCTCCCTGTGTCTGCGTGGGTTTCCTCCGGGTGCTCCGGGTTTCCTCCCTCACAGTCCAAAGATGTGCGGGCTAGGTTGGAGGAAGCCCACGCAGACACGGGGAAAACTCTGAACAGACGGTGACCCAAGCCGGGAATGGAACCCGGGTCCCTGGCGTGGTGAGGCAGCAGTGCTAACCACTGTGCCACCGTGCCGCTAAATCAACTCGATCCTGCCTTGCAACTGTGCACACAAGTGAATATCTGAATCCATGTTCTGTTCTGTAGAAGATTCACACTGCACTCAGAAAGGAAACTCTCTGTTTCTATCTCCACAGATGCTGCCAGACCTGCTGAATATTTCCACCACTGTTTTTACTTCAGATGTCCCGCACCCGCAGTATTTTCCTCCTGTTGCGACCTGCGTTTTGTCCTGGATGATGTTCAAACTCAGAGGACTGCCGGTCTTTTGGTAATACATTTTATTCAAGGTGTGACACCTCCTGGGGCTTTAGGGAGCTAAATAATGAGATCCATTTACAAACTGGAATTCCTGAGTCTAGGAGACTGAGGGGGTGGCCTGATCGAGGTTGATAAGATCGGGCGAAAGTCCAGAAGTTACTTCCCCAAGTTGAGAAATCAAAGGGCAGTGTAATAAGTCATAGAATCGTAGAATGCTATAGTGCAGAAGGAGGCCATTCAGCCCATCAGGTCTGCACTGACCACAATCCCACCCAGACCCTATAATCCCATGTATTCAGCTTAGCTAGTCCCCCTGACACTAAGGAGCAATTTAACATGGCCAATTTACCTCTCACATGCACATCTTTGGACTGTGGGAGGAAACCGGAGCACCCGGAGGAAACCCACGCAGACACGGGGAGAACGTGCAGACTCCACACGGACAGTCACCCAAGCCGGGAATCGAACCCGGGTCTCTGGCGCTGTGAAGCAGCAGTGCTAACCCGCTGTGCCACCGTGCTGTCCTCAGAGGCAGAAGTCCCTTCACCCAAAATCCCTTTATTTACAAGTCTGACAACAGCGTACAGAGAGCTTTCCGTTAGCGGTCTACACTCGGAGTCCCAGAGGAACTGGCACGCCTGGTTAAGTACAAAGCAAGAGGCTCCCTGATCGGCCTGTCAATTTGGCCCTTAATCCAGGAGTTCAGATTCCAACAGGCCCACCTCAATTACCTGATTAAAGTCATGAAAGGTGCATAACCCTAATCTTAGAGGAAGCTGGTAGGGAGGTGATGGCCTCGTGGTATTATCGCAAGACTATTAATCCAGAAAATCAGCCAAAGCTCTGGGGACCCGGGTTCGAATCCCACCACGGCAGATGGTGGAATTTGAATTCAATAAAAAATATCTGGAATTAAGAATCTACTGATGACCATGAAACCATTATTGATTGTTGGAAAAACCCATCTGGTTCACGAATGTCCTTTAGGGAAGGAAATCTGCCGTCCTTACCTGGTCTGGCCTACATGTGACTCCAGAGCCACAGCAATGTGGTTGACTCTCAACTGCCCTCCAAGGGCAACTAGGGATGGGCAATAAATGCTGGCCCAGCCAGCGACACCCATGAATGAATAAAAAAAGAATTTCTTCATCATAGGCTCGTGGAGGTTCTGGAACTCTTTCCTTCAAGTCTGAATCGTTGAATGGTTTCAAGAGAGGGATCGATATATTTCTAGTGAAAGGATAAGGGGATATTGGGAACAGGTGGGGAGGTGGGTTTGAGACCAGGGAGAGATCAGCCATGATCTGATTGAATGGCGGAGCAGGCTCAAAGGGCTGAACTTGCCGACTTCTGCTCCTAGTTCCTATGTTCCAGTGTTCCTATGTTTCAAAACTCAGTGGACGCTGGAATTCAACTGAATCTTTCAAGGTGGAGATGGATTGATTGTTGGATAAGGGTTCTGAGAGATAGGGAGAAAAGTCAGGGGAATGAAGTTGAGTTTCCGATCAGTTATAATCTGAACAGTGGAATGGGTTTGAGGATGACTTGAGTCCTTTTCCAACTCTTCCAACTCATCAATGAAACAAACAAGCTCTATCCGCCATGATGGATAGACACCCACGCTGATGCAGGTAATGATTGGATTGTGGGCGCTAATCGAGATGCATTCTATTGGGTAACCCACCCACAATGGAATTGGCGCATGGACAGGAAACCAGCGCTGCCACTTGTGTTAGTTCAGCACCTTGGACAGCATCCAGTAACAGAATGACCAGAATCTGTACCTGGATGGGCACACAGAATCCCTATGCTACAGAAAGAGGCCATTCGGCCCATCGAGTCTGCACCGACCACAATCCCACCCAGGCCTTATCCCCATAACCCCATGCATTTACCCTAGCTAGTCCCCCTGACACTAAGGGGAAATTTAGCACGGCCAATTCACCTAACCCGCTGATCTTTGGACAGTGGGAGGAAACCGGAGCACCCGGAGGAAACCCCACGCAGACATGGGGAGAACGTGCAGACTTCGCACAGACAGTGACCCAGGCCGGGAATCGAACCCGGGTCCCTGGCGAGGTGAGGCAGCAGTGCTAACCACTGTGTCACCGTGCCGCCTCCTGCTCTGCCCAAGACCGCAAGAAACTACAAAAGGTCGTGAATGTAGCCCAGTCTATTACGCAAACCAGCCTCCCATCCATTGACTCTGTCTACACTTCCCACTGCCTCGCTTAAGCAGCCAGCATAATCAAGGACCCCATGCACCCCGGACATTCTCTCTTCCACCTTCTTCCGTCGAGAAAAATATATAAAAATCTGAGGTCACGTACCAACCGACTCAGGAACAGCTTTGTCCCTGCTGCTGTCAGATTTTTAAATGGACTTACCTCGCACTAAGGTGATCTTTCTCTACACCCTAGCTATAACTATAACATTGGATTCTGCACTCTCTCCTTTCCTTCTCCCCTTTGTAATCTATGAACAGCATGCTTTGACTGTATAGCGTGCAAGAAATAATACTTTTCACTGGATCCTAATACATGTGACAACAATAAATCAAATCAAATATTAAGTTGATCTTTCTCTACATCCTAGCTATGACTGTAACACTGCATTCTGCACCCTCTCATTTCCTCCTCCCCTATGTACTCTGTGAACGGTATGCTTTGTCTGTACAGTGCGCAAGAAACAATACTTTTCACTGTACCCCAATACATGTGACAATAATAAATCAAATCAAAAACAGTGTGATGTCTTGGCACCATGATGTAAGTGTGGTAACTCTATAAGATGGTCACAAACAAATCCAATCAGGAATTCAGGAAAAATTCTCTTTACTAGGGAGTGGCGAGAATTAGGAACTGGCTACGCAAGGAGCAGTCGAGGGGAATGGCGTTGATGCTTTTAGAAGGAATATAGGTAAACAATGAGTGAGGAAGGAATAGAAGGAGAAGTTGATAGGATGAGGTAAAGGTTGCGCAGTCCAGTTGGGCTGAATGGAGGATGAGATAATGCCAGCACAGTCCAGTTGGGCTGAATGACCAGTTTCTATGCTGTAGACTCTGTAACTCCATCACACTGAGCACGCACAGAACAGTGCAGTAAAAAGTTATCCTGACTCAGAATGTCAAGTCTGTTTCGCTCCCCTGCTGAGACATTCCAGCACTTTCTGTTTTTAGCTCGGCTGGTTTTGAGCTTTTGTGTCAGGATGACAAAGAATTGACAGAACATGAACAGGCCATTCAGCCCAACAGGTCTGTGCTGATGTTTATACCCGACCTGAGCCTCCTTTGTTTTTCTTTATTCAGGATCTGGGCATCGCTGGAAAAGCCAGCATTGATTACCCATCCCTAGTTGGCGGCACAGCGGCACAGTGGTTGGCGCTGGCTGCCCGTTTACCATGTTAAAAGGGTCGACACGTCTAAATAAATGATAACAAAAATTAACTCTCTGTAACAAAAACAGAAAACGCTGGAGGAACAGTGTGGGCAGTCACGCTGGCACAGTGGGTTCGCACTGCTGCCTCACAGTGCCAGGGACCCCGGGTTCGATTCCCCGGCTTGGGTCACTGTCTGTGCGGAGTCTGCACGTTCTCCCCGTGTCTGCGTGGGTTTCCTCCGGGTGCTCCGGTTTCCTCCCACAGTCCGAAAGACGTGCGGGTTAGGATGCATTGGCCGTGCTAAATTCTCCCTCGGTGTTACCCAAACAGGTGCCGGAGTGTGGCAACTAGGGGATTTTCACAGGGATTTCATTGCAGTGTTAATGTAAGTGCGATGACTTCAGCCAGGCTAATGAGGTTGGCTTGCTAGAAGAAGAACTTACCTGATGAATCCTAATTGGTGGTTAAATCAGGGAGCCTCATGCTCCCTATTTAAAGCAGGTGTGTCAGACTCCCAGCCTGCATTCAGCAGGGAGCAACTGGAGAGCTGGCTGTGTATAGGTGTATGGTGCAAATAAAGTAACTTGGTGACGGGACTTTCGCCTCCGTAGAGTTATTACAATAAGCCTACTTGTGACACTAAGAACATAAGAACATAAGAAATAGGAGCAGGAGTAGGCCATCTAGCCCCTCGAGCCTGCCCCGCCATTCAATAAGATCATGGCTGATCTGAAGTGGATCAGTTCCACTTACCCGCCTGATCCCTATAACCCCTAATTCCCTTACCGATCAGGAATCCATCTATCCGTGATTTAAACATATTCAACGAGGTAGCCTCCACCACTTCAGTGGGCAGAGAATTCCAGAGATTCACCACCCTCTGAGAGAAGAAGTTCCTCTTCAACTCTGCCCTAAACTGACCCCCCTTTATTTTGAGGCTGTGCCCTCTAGTTCTAGTTTCCTTTCTAAGTGGAAAGAATCTCTCCATCTCTACCCTATCCAGCCCCTTCATTATCTTATAGGTCTCTATAAGATCCTCCCTCAGCCTTCTAAATTCCAACGAGTACAACCCCAATCTGCTCAGTCTCTCCTCATAATCAACACCCCTCATCTCTGGTGTGAACCTTCTCTGCACTCCCTCCAAGGCCAATATATGCTTCTGCAAATAAGGGGACCAATACTAATACTAATAAATTACAATACAATACTAATAAATTAAATAAACTTGCTCTTGAACTGAGTGGCTCACCAGACCATTTCAGAGGGCAGTTGAGAGTCAACCACATTGCTGTGGCTCTGGAGTCACATGACGGAAATCTTTGTCGCTTCTTTGGACACGAGTGAGGTCCCTGAGGATTGGAGGATAGCGAATGTGGTCCCGTTGTTTAAGAAGGGTAGCAGGGATAACCCAGGAAATTATAAGCCGGTGAGCTTGACGTCCGTGGTAGGGAAGTTGTTGGAGAGGATTCTTAGAGACAGGATGTATGTGCATTTAGAACGGAACAATCTCATTAGTGACAGACAGCATGGTTTTGTAAGAGGGAGGTCGTGCCTTACAAATTTGGTGGAGTTTTTTGAGGAAGTGACAAAAACGGTTGATGAAGGAAGGGCCGTGGATGTCGTCTATATGGATTTCAGTAAGGCATTTGACAAAGTCCCACATGGCAGGTTGGTTAAGAAGGTTAAGGCTCATGGGATACAAGGAGAAGTGGCTAGATGGGTGGAGAACTGGCTTGGCCATAGGAGACAGAGGGTAGTGGTCGAAGGGTCTTTTTCCGGCTGGAGGTCTGTGACCAGTGGTGTTCCGCAGGGCTCTGGACTGGGACCTCTGCTATTTGTGATATATATAAATGATTTGGAAGAAGGTGTAACTGGTGTAATCAGCAAGTTTGCGGATGACACCAAGATGGCTGGACTTGCGGATAGCGAAGAGCATTGTCGGGCAATACAGCAGGATATAGATAGGCTGGAAAATTGGGCGGAGAGGTGGCAGATGGAGTTTAATCCGGATAAAACCATTGTGGTGACTGTAATTCTCTCCCGCAGAGGGCTGGAGAGACCGGGTCGTTAAGTAGGTTCAAGGCTGAGATAGACTGATTTTTGATCAGTAAGGGAATCTAGGGTGATTTGGAAGAAGGTGTAACTGGTGTTATCAGCAAGTTTGCGGATGACACGAAGATGGCTGGAATTGCGGATAGCGAAGAGCATTGTCAGGCAATACAGCAGGATATAGATAGGCTGGAAAATTGGGCGGAGAGGTGGCAGATGGAGTTTAATCCGGATAAATGCGAAGTGATTCATTTTGGAAGAAATAATGTAGGGAGGAGTTATACAATAAATGGCAGAGTCATCAGGAGTATAGAAACACAGAGGGACCTAGGTGTGCAAGTCCACAAATCCTTGAAGGTGGCAACACAGGTGGAGAAGGTGGTGAAGAAGGCATATGGTATGCTTGCCTTTATAGGACGGGGTATAGAGTATAAAAGCTGGAGTCTGATGATGCAGCTGTATAGAACGCTGGTTAGGCCACATTTGGAGTACTGCGTCCAGTTCTGGTCGCCGCACTACCAGAAGGACGTGGAGGCGTTAGAGAGAGTGCAGAGAAGGTTTACCAGGATGTTGCCTGGTATGGAGGGTCTTAGCTATGAGGAGAGATTGGGTAGACTGGGGTTGTTCTCCTTGGAAAGACGGAGAATGAGGGGAGATCTAATAGAGGTGTACAAGATTATGAAGGGTATAGATAGGGTGAACAGTGGGAAGCTTTTTCCCAGGTCGGAGGTGACGATCACGAGGGGTCACGGGCTCAAGCTGAGAGGGGCGAAGTATAACTCAGATATCAGAGGGACGTTTTTGACACAGAGGGTGGTGGGGGCCTGGAATGCGCTGCCAAGTAGGGTGGTGGAGGCAGGCACGCTGACATCGTTTAAGACTTACCTGGATAGTCACATGAGCAGCCTGGGAATGGAGGGATACAAACGATTGGTCTAGTTGGACCAAGGAGCGGCACAGGCTTGGAGGGCCGAAGGGCCTGTTTCCTGTGCTGTACTGTTCTTTGTTCTTTGTTAGGCCAGACTGGGTAAGGACGGCAGATTTCCTTCCCTAAAGGGACATTAGTGAACCAGATGGGTTTTTGCACCAATTGACTTTAATTTCATGATCACCATTACTGAGACGAGCTTTATAATTCCAGATTTGTAAGCTGATTTTAAACTGCACCAGCTGCCGTGGTGGGATTTGAACCCATTGGCCAGGGGGTCTCTGGATTTACAAGTCCAGTGACGGGAATTTAATTGGCAGAGTGCAGAGAAAGACGGATCTGTGCTGGCATGGTGTAGGTTAACACCGTCCCGGGGGCATCCTGTTTAGGGCATCAGTGTACACATTGCTCATTTCAGCTGTCACATTGAGGTATGGAGGTAAATGATGGGTTCTACCTCGGGACAACATCGTACAGCACAAACAATGGAACGGTGCAGCAAATATGCTTTGTAAAACAACAAACTTGCACAGTTTCAGGGCGGCACGGGGGCCCAGTGGTTAGCGCTGCTGCCTCACAGCGCCAGGGACCCGGGTTCGATTCCCGGCTTGGGTGACTGTCTGTGTGGAGTCTGCACGTTCTCCCCGTGTCTGCGTGGGTTTCCTCCGGGTGCTCCGGTTTCCTCCCACAATCCGAAAGACGTGCTGGTTAGGGTGCATTGTCCGTGCTAAATTCTCCCTCAGTGTTACCCGAACAGGCGCCGGAGTGTGGCGACTGGGGGATTTTCACAGTAACTTCATCGCTGTGTTAATGTAAGCCTTACTTGTGACACTAATAAATAAACTTTAAACTTTTCCTCACTACTCAAAAAATTGTCATCTTCTAACTTGGATATACTTTCAGAGAGTAGTTGAGGCCAAAACGCTGTGTGATTTCAAGAAGAAATTAGATATCGCTCTTGGGGCTAAAGGGATCGAGGGATATGGTGGGGAAGGGGGGGATCAGGGTATTGAATTCGATGATCAGCCATGACCAAAATGAATGGCGGAACAGGCTGGAAGGGTGGCACAGTGGTTAGCACTGCTGCTTCACAGCTCCAGGGTCCCGGGTTCGATTCCCGGCTTGGGTCACTGTCTGTGTGGAGTTTGCACGTTCTCCCCGTGTCCTCTGGGTGCTCTGGTTTCCTTCCACAGTCCAAAGCGGTGCGGGTTAGGTGGATTGGCTCCAGTTTCCTCCCACACTCCAAAGAAGTGCGGTTTAGGTGGATTGGCCGTGCTAAATTGCCCCTTCGTGTCAGAGGGACTAGCAGGGTAAATCTGTGAGGTTACGGAGATAGGGCTTGGGTGGGATTGCTGTCGGTGCAGGCTCGATGGGCCGAATGGCCTCCTTCTGCACTGTAGGGATTCTTTGATTGTGTGTGCTAAATTCTCCCTCAGTGTACCCGAACAGGAGCCGGAGTGTGGCGACTGGGGGATTTTCACAGTAACTTCATTGCAGTGTGAATGTAATCCCTACTTGCGACATGAATAAATAAACTTTAGAATGATCATTTCTATGTTCAAGAACTGAACTAAGTCCATAGCTCTCTGAGGTAGAGTATTCCTGAAGATTTACAACCTTTTAAGCACACGATCTAGGCGAACACTCCCGAGTTGCAGGACCGAAGGACTAAATGGAAGCAACCGCTCTGCTACAGGGCGGCTAATTGCGAAATGTTTGGCGACATTTCGCAGTGATGGGCTATAAATATTACTTTGCATTAACGTTTCAGGCGCGTACAATCACCATCACTCCATGTCACCCACACGAGACAAATTACAAGTATTTCCTTCCCCACTTTAAACCGACATCGTGATCAAAAGCTCCGTAAGATTGCAGTGGCAGCCACTGCAAAGAGAAAAGTGGCTGATTTATTCTGTAACGGCGCCACCGTGCAGCATTTCATCACCAACCCTCCAGCCAGCGACAGCAGTTGTCGAATGGACAGATCTTGTTCCTGTCCACAGGGTCCCCCAGTGTCGCTGGAGGGACAGCAATGCGGTGGAGTGTTGAATGAATCTTGCTGCAGGCGCCGAGGTGCCTGTACCTGGGGCAGATTGGTCTGGCGTGTACAAGTTTATTTATTAGTGTCACAGGCAGGCTTATGTTAACACTGTACATCGTCCCACAACACCAGGTTAAAGTCCAACAGGTTTATTTTGTAACACGAGCTTTCGGGGCGCTGCTCCTTCATCAGCTGAGAGACTTGTGCTCCCAAGTAAACCTGGTTGGACTTTAACCTGGTGTTGTGAGACCACGTACTGTGCCCACCCCAGTCCAACACCGGCAACTCCACATCATACATCAACACTGCAATGAAGTTATTGCGAAAATCCCCTAGTCGCCACACTCCGGTGCCAGTTCGGGTAACACTGAGGGAGAATTTAGCACGGCCAATGCACCCTAACCAGCACGTCTTTTGGATGGTGGGAGGAAACCGGAGCACCCGGAGGAAGCCCACGCAGACACGGGGAGAACATGCAGACTCCACGCAGACAGTGACCCGAGCCGGGAATCGAACCCAGGTACCTGGCGCTGTGAGGCAGCAGTGCTAACCACTGTGCCACCGTGCCGTCCATAGTGTTAGCCTGGATTGTGTGCTTAAAAGGTTGTGAATCTTCAGGAATTCTTTACCTCAGAGAGCTCTGGACTCAGTTCAGTTGTTGGAACGTAGAAACTAGAAGCAGGAGGAGGCCATTTGGCCCTTCGAGCCTGCTCCAACATTCATTTTGATCATGGCTGATCATCAAATCCAACATCCTGATCTCCCCTTCCCCCCCCCCATATCCCTTCCAAGAGCTATATCTAATTTTGTCTTGAAATCAGACAATGTTTTGGCCTCAACTACTTCCTGGAGTATATTCAAGTTAGAAGATGGCAATTATTTGACTACTCTGAGGAATAGCGGGATCTGAGGAGAGTGCAGGAGAGGGAAATCGTGGTAAATGATCAGTCATGACTTGAGTGAAGGGGGTGGAGCAGACTCAAGGGGCCCATTTGCCTCTTATTTCTTATCTTCAATCTCAAAACCCTAGAGTGGGTTTTGAACTCACAGTCTCCTAACCCAGCAGACAGCCTGCCACGCATTGAGCCACAGTCGACATCAGTGTATAGACATCGAGTACAGATAGTTAAGAGTCATTCAGAATTGAAACATTGGCTCTATTTTCTCTCCACACGTGCTGTCAGACCTGCTGAGTTTTTCATGGAATGCTTTCATAGAATACCTACAGTGCAGAAGGAGGCCATTCAGCGAATCAAACCTGCACTGTCAACAATCCCGCCCAGCCCCTATCCCCGTAACCCCACATATTTACCCTAGCTAATCCACCTGACTCTAAGGGGCAATTTACCATGGCCAATCCACCTAACCTGCACGATAGTACAGTGGTCAGCACTGCTGCCTCACAGCGCTGGAGACCCAGGATCGATTCCCGGGTTGGGTCACATTCTGTGCGGAGTCTGCACGTTCTCCCCATGTCTGCGTGGGTTTCCTCCGGTTTCCTCCCACAGTCCGAAAGATATGCTGGTTAGGGTGCATCGGCCGTGCTAAATTCTCCCTCAGTGTACCCGAACAGGCGCTGGAGTGTGGCGACTGGGGGATTTTCACAGTAACTTCATTGCAGTGTGTGGTGAACCATTGTTGGTTCCCACCAGGTAGTGCTGAGCCATGGTCTGGCCAGTACTATGAGTCTGTATATATGTTACTGTTGGGGTTAGGGTTGGGCTGTTCTACCTGTTAATATAGTTGTTATGGTACACCCCAGTCGGCTCCGCCTCCTGGGAGAGGTATAAAGGTCACTGCTCTGCCTGGTGACCCTTTAGTCTGGGATCGTGTACTGTATATGGTAGCTCTGTTATTGTTGGCAATAAAAGCCTTTATTTCCCGAGTACATCACGCCTCTCGTGTGTTATATCGCGCATCACAGTGTTAATGCAAGCCTACTTGTGACACTAATTTAAAAAAAACAAATAAACTCTTGGGACACTAAGGGGCAATTTAGCATGGCCAATCCACCCAACCTGCACATCTTTGGACACTAAGGGGAAATTTAGCACGGCCAATTCACCTAACCTGCACATCTTTGGACACTAAGGGGCAATTTAGCATGGCCAATTCACCTAACCTGCACATCTTTGGACACTAAGGGGAAATTTAGCACGGCCAATCCACCTAACCTGCACATCTTTGGACACTAAGGGGAAATTTAGCACGGCCAATCCACCTAACCTGCACATAGCTATGACTGTAACACTACAATGTCGTTTCCTTCTCTATGAACAGTATGCTTTGTCTGTATAGCATGCAAGAAACAACATTTTTCACTGTATACTCATACATGTGACAATAATAAATCAAATCAAATCCTTTTCCCTCTCCCCTCAGTACTCTATGAACGGTATGCTTTGTCTGTATAATGCGCAAGAAACAATACTTTTCACTATATGTTAATACATGTGACAATAATAAATCAAATATTTGCACTGGAGGAAACCGGAGCGCCCGGAGGAAACCCACGCAGACACGGGGAGAACGTGCAGACTCCGCACAGACAGTGACCCAAGCCGGGAATCGAACCCGGGTCCCTGGCGCTGTGAGGCAGCAGTGCTAACCACTGTGCCACCGTGACTGCCCACACTGTTCCTCCAGCATTTTCTGTTTTTGTTAAAGGGAGTTAAATTTTGTTCATCATTTATTTAGACGTGTCGACCCTGTTAACATGGCAAACGGGCAAATATCATGCACATAAAGTGCGATGATACTGAGAGCTAGTTCTCAGCTTTATTCATTGAATGTTGGTTATCAAATCCCCTTATTCAGATCATGTTTATCTGGAGGATATCAGCGGAAACTTGAGCAGATTCTTCTGACAAGATGGAGCTCCCTTATCTTTCTTCAGCAGAACTATCTAATAGTTCAGAGTGTAAGCGCTCATTAAGTCTGATATTATCACCTTGGGCCACACAGACTTCTTGAATCCTGATTAATAACTGTGCGTGGAGCATTCCGATGCCGTCGACTGCCAATTCTCCAGGTACCTTCCGATGAATACATGACAGATCCAATCTTGCGAACATCCCAATTGATTTTTCATCCCGGTCCCCATTGTATACTCAATCGCAGCCTTGGCTCAGTCACCTCTCCATTAGACTGTGCATTCGAGTCCCGATCCAAGAAACTTACTGTAAGGTTCGAGTACAAAACCTAGTTTGACAATCCCCGCGCCGTACTGAGAGCATGCTGCATTGGCAAAGGTGCCCCTTTCTGATGAGTTATAGAGCCCTACAGCACAGAGACAGGCCCTTCGGCCCAAACTGCTCCATGCTGACCAAAAGGCCCATCTAAGCTAACCCCATTTGCCTGCATTTGGCCCATATCCCTCTAAACCTTTCCTATCCATGTATCTGTCCAAATGCCTTTTAAATGTTGTCAGTATCCCTGTCTCAACCACTTCCTCCGGCAACTCATTCCACACACGCACCACCCTCTGTGTAAAAAAGTTGCTCCTCAGGTTCCCATTAATTCTTTCCCCTCTTATCTTAAACCTGTGCCCTCTAGTTTTCGATTCCCCAACCCTGGGAAAAAGACTGAGTGCATTCACCCTACCCATGCCTCTCATGATTTTTTACACCTCTATAAGATCATCCCCCAGTCTCCGATGCTCCAAAGAAAAAAGTTCTAGCCTGTCCAATCTCTCCCTATAACCAGTCCCTCGAGTCCTGGCAACATCCTTGTAAACCCTTCTGCATACTCTCCAGTTTAATAACATCCTTCCTGTCGCAAGGCGATCAAAACTGAACACAATACTCCAAGCGTGGCCTCACCAACATCCTGTACAACTTTACAGTTGTTACACCAAAGCCCTGACTGTTCTCTTGGGTGGATTTGAAATATCTCACTGCATTATGGGCGGCACAGTGATTAGGTGGATTAGCCATGCTAAATTGCCCCTTAGTGTCCAAAGATATGTAGATTAGATGGATTGGCCATGCTAAATGTGTGGGAGTTACGGGGATAGGGTGGGGGAAAGGGCCTGGGTAAGATAGGCTGTCAGCAAATTGGTGCATGTACCGAATGGCCTCTTTCTGCACTGTAAGGATTCTATTAGATATCGCTCTTGGGGCTAAAGGCATTAAGGGATGTGAGAGGAAGGGGGCATTAGGATATTGAATTTGATGATCAGCCATGATCAAAATGAATGGTGGAACAGGCTTGAAGGGCCGAATTGTTTTTCTTATTCATTCGTGGGACATGGGCGTCGCTGGCTGGCCAGCATTTATTGCCCATCCCTAGTTGCCCCTTGAGAAGGTGGGGGTGAGCTGCCTTCTTGAATCGCTGCAGTCCACGTGCTGTAGGTTGACCCACAATGCCGTTAGGGAGGGAATTCCAGGATTTTGACCAGTGACTGTGAAGGAACGGCCGATATATTTCCAAGTCAGGATGGTGAGAGGCTTGGAGGGGAACTTGCAGGTGGTGGTGTTCCCATGTATCTGCTGCCCTTGACCTTCTAGATGGAAGTGGTTGTGGGTTTGGAAGGTGCTGTCTCAGGATCTTTGGTGAATGGCCTGCTTCTAGTTTCTACTTTCCTATTGGTGCCCTTAGTGTCGAATAATGTACAGGATAGGTGGGTTTCCATGGTAAATGCATGGGGTTATAGGGATAGTGGCGGGGGGGAGGGGGATAGGTGGTTGTGTGGGGAGAGGTATGAATGAGGGCCTGGGTAAGATTCGGAGCCGGTGCAGGCTCGACGGGCCAAATGGCCTCCTTCTGCACCATCAGGATCCTATGACTATGTTGAAGGAAAGCAGGGGCGTTCTCCCCAGTGTCCTGGCCAACATTCATCCCTCAATCAACATCACTAAAAACGAGTGCTGATCATTGGTCACATTGCTGTTTGTGGGAACGTTAATTATTGGGCACCAATTTTTCCCAAAATTGCAAACTATTTAATTCAGAATTCCTCAAAAGTATTTAGTTGGCTTAAAACGCTTTGAGATGCCGTGAGGTTGTGAAAGGCACTATATAAATGCAATTCTTTCTTTTTTTTTGTGGGGTTCAACCAAACCCAACTCTCTGCCACTGTGTAAGACTGTAAAGGGACAAAACCATTGTGGTGACTGTAATTCTCTCCCGCAGAGGGCTGGAGAGACCGGGTCGTTAAGTAGGTTCAAGGCTGAGATAGACTGATTTTTGATCAGTAAGGGAATCTAGGGTGATGGGGATAAGGCAGGAAAATGGAGTTGAGGATTATCACATCAGATCAGTCATGGTCGCACTGAATGACGGAGCAGACTCGATGGGCTGAATGGCCGACTTCTGCTTCTATGTCTTATGGTTTCATAGAATCCCTACAATGTAGAAGGAGGCCATTCGGCCCATCGAGTCTGCACCATCCACATTCTCACCCAGGCCATTTTCCCATAACCCCACATATTTGCTCTGCGAGTCCCCCTGACACTCAGGGGAAATTTAGCATGGCCAATCCACCTTGCCTTCATGGTGGCACAGTGGGTTAGCACTGCTGCCTCACAGCGCCAGGGACCCGGGTTCAATTCCCGGCTTGGGTCACTGTCTGCGTGGAGTCTGCACGTTCTCCCTGTGTCTGCGTGGGTTTCCTCCGGGTGCTCCAGTTTCCTCCCACAGCCCGAAAGATGGGCTGGTTAGATGCATCGGCCGTGCTAAATTCTCCCTCAGTGTTACCCGAACAGGCGCCGGAGTGTGGCGACCAGGGGATTTTCACAGTAACTTCACTGCAGCGTTAATGTAAGCCAACTCGTGACACTGATAAATAAATAAACAATTGGGACACTAAGGGGCAATTTAGCATGGCCAATCCACCTAACCTGCACATCTTTGGACATTAAGGGACAATTTAGCATGGCCAATCCACCTAACCTGCACATCTTTGGACACTAAGGGGCAAATTAGCATGGCCAATCCACCTAACCTGTACCTCTAGGGTCACTCAGGGGCAATTTAGCATGGCCAATCCACCTAACCTGCACATCTTTGGACACTAAGGGGCAGTTTAGCATGGCCAATCCACCTAACCTACACATCTTGAGTCACTCAGGTGCAATTTAGCATGGCCAATCCACCTAACCTGTACATCTTTGGACACTACGGGGCAAATTAGCGTGGCCAATCCACCTAACCTGCACATCTTTGGCCACTAAGGGGCAAATTAGCGTGGCCAATCCACCTAACCTGCACATCTTTGGACACTAAGGGGCAATTTAGCATGGCCAATCCACCTAACCTGCACATCTTTGGACACTAAGGGGCAATTTAGCATGGCCAATCCACCTAACCTACACATCTTGAGTCACTCAGGTGCAATTTAGCATGGCCAATCCACCTAAAATGTACATCTTTGGCATGTGGGAGAGAGCCGGAGCACCTGGAGGAAACCCACGCAGACACGGGGACAACGTGCAGACTCCACACAGACAGTGAACCAGGCTGGGAATCGAACCCCGGGTCCCTGGCGCAGTGAGGCAGCAGCGGTAACCACTGTGCCTCCATGGTGCCCATGAATTGAAATGCTGGTCAGAGGACGGGCATGGAGATGCAACTGAACTTTATTATAATCAAACAACAGGCTCACTGTCAAAATCAGTTTTGCCGAGAGGGATTTCGAGACAGGGTTTGGAAACAAGACCAACGCAGGGTAGACGTGTTGTTACATGAAGGTAAGTTTTTGATGGATTTAACTACACAAATATGTTTCATTTGTAAACCAGCTCTTAATTACCACTTCAAAAGGAAATGATCAAACTGTTTACCTAGCTCCAAATATTAAATGACATGTGTATCTGTACGAGTGTAAAAATAGCCCAACGAATACAAATCCCGTCTTGTCTATATGCAAATTATTACATTACACTTCAAACAAAAATACTAAAAAAAAACCATGAATTATTTACAATATGGAGAGCAGCTCGTCAGCAGCACAGCACAAAATTATCACACAAGTCAGGTTGCCTGTAATCTCTGACTAACTTTAGCAATCACACTTCAAGCAGAACCAAAAGGGAAGCCAAGAATTTCATCTCGAACCCCACAAAAAAACTCGCTGGTTCCTTTCACCCAGCCTGCAATCCCCCTGCCATCGAGAAGCAATTCAGCTCTCACTGACCCCACCCTCCCCCAGCCCAGCCTGAGGGAGATACGACTTCACCTCATCAGCAGAATAACGGAAGCATAGAATCCCTACAGCGCAGGAAGAGGCCATTCGGCCCACGGAGTCGGCACCGACTCTCCGAAAGAGCATCCCACCCAGGCGCTCCCCGTAACCCAGTGCATTTACTCTCGCTAATCCACCCAACCCGCACATCTTTGGACACTAAGTGACAACTTAGCACGGCCGATCCACCTAACCTACACATCTTTGGACAATAAGGGGCAATTTAGCATGGCCAATCCACCTCACCTGCACTTCTTTGGACAATAAGGGGCAATTTAGCATGGCCAATCCACCTCACCTGCACATCTTTGGACACTAAGGGGCAATTTAGCATGGCCAATCCACCTAACCTACACATCTTTGGACAATAAGGGACAATTTAGCATGGCCAATCCACCTAACCTGCACATCTTTGGACACTAAGGGGCAATTTAGCATGGCCAATCCACCTCACCTACACATCTTTGGACAATAAGGGGCAATTTAGCATGGCCAATCCACCTCACCTACACATCTTTGGACACTAAGGGGCAATTTAGCATGGCCAATCCACCTCACCTACACATCTTTGGACAATAAGGGGCAATTTAGCATGGCCAATCCACCTCACCTGCACTTCTTTGGACAATAAGGGGCAATTTAGCATGGCCAATCCACCTCACCTGCACATCTTTGGACAATAAGGGGCAATTTAGCATGGCCAATCCACCTCACCTGCACATCTTTGGACACTAAGGGGCAATTTAGCATGGCCAATCCACCTAACCTACACATCTTTGAACAATAAGGGACAATTTAGCATGGCCAATCCACCTCACCTGCACATCTTTGGACACTAAGGGGCAATTTAGCATGGCCAATCCACCTCACCTGCACTTCTTTGGACAATAAGGGGCAATTTAGCATGGCCAATCCACCTCACCTGCACTTCTTTGGACAATAAGGGGCAATTTAGCATGGCCAATCCACCTCACCTACACATCTTTGGACACTAAGGGGCACATTTTTAAAATCAAAGCATTTCTTGACCAGAGACAGGTGTTGGTCAGAGGTGATAGTGAAATGGGATGGTATATATTAGAATGCAGGCGGCTGAGCTTTGGATGGGCTGAAATCTATGGGAGCGGGAGGGGTGGGTAGAAGGTGGGGTGGAAGGTGGGGGTGGGGTGGAAGGTGGGGGTGAAGGTGGGGGTGGGGTGGAAGGTGGGGGTGGGGTGGAAGGTGGGGGGGTGTGTGGAGGTGGGGGGGGTGTGTGGAGGTGGGGGTGGGTGGAAGGTGGTGGGGTGTGTGGGTGTGTGGGTGTGGGGTTGGGTGTGGGGGTGGGTGGAAGTTGGGGGGGGCTGACCCTGGGACCACTGGGGGAGTCGAGTCGGAGAGTAAGGAAGGACTGGAGGAGATAATGGGGAAGCTGCGGCCGGGGCAGGCCATGTTACGGAGCTGCGTATCAGACACTTACTCGGAACCCGGTTGATGGCTTTTAACGGCCTCAGGACGCGAACTGTCCGGATCGCGGAGAGACTGACGTTCTGCAAATCCAGCGAGTACTCCACCATTCTGTGAGAAAGACAGAACCGGACACAAGATCAGCACATGCACTTTCCCCGCGGAGAGAGAGACTCGCCTTTCCACAACACCCTTCACAACCTCAGGAAAGCTCCAAGTGTTTTACGGCCAGTGGAAATCCTCATGTCGTGCAGTCAGTGTCGTGATATGCCGTTTCTACACAGCAAGATCCCACAACCAGCCATGCAATCAGCAATCTGCCTGAAAGGGCGCTGGAAGCAGATTCAATAGGAACATTTAAAAAGGGAATTGGGTAAATCCTTGGGAGGAACAAAAATATGAGGGGGCTATGGGGAAAGCAAGTGGGATTAGAACATAAGAACTAGGAGCAGGAGTCGGCCATCTGGCCCTCCAAGCCTGCTCCGCCATTCAATAAGATCACGGCTGATCTTTTCGTGGACTCAGCTCCACTTACCTGCCCGCTCACCATAACCTTTAATTCCTTTACTGTTCAATAAGGTATCTATCCTTGCCTTAAAAACATTCAATGAGGTAGCCTCAACTGCCTCACTGGACAGGGAATTCCACAGATTCACAACCCTTTGAAGAAGTTCCTCCTCAACTCAGTCCTAAATCTGCTCCCCCTTATTTTGAGGCTATGCCCCCTAGTTCTAGTTTCACCCACCAGTGGAAACAACTTCCCTGCTTCTATCTTATCTATTCCCTTCATAATCTTATATGTTTCTATAAGATCTCCCCTCATTCTTCTGAATTCCAGTGAGTATAGCCCCACTCTACTCAGTCTCTTCTCATAAACCAACCCCCTCAACTCCGGAATCAAGCTAGTGAATCTCCTCTGCATCCCCTCCAGTGCCAGTGTATCCTTTCTCATGTAAGGAGACCAAAACTGTACACAAAACTGTAATTAATTGCATAGCTCTTTCAAAGAGCTAGCACAGATGCAATGGGCCGAATGGTCTCTCGCTGTGCTGTATGATTCGAAGTGTAAGGCTTTTAAACTTTGTACAATTCAGATATTTTTGCTATTTAGAAATCCTGCCCTTGGCTCACTTTCTATAACCTCGCCAACCTATCACCAACATTCCACTCTCTACAGAAACACATCTCATTGTCTCCTGAACACTTGGTTTCAACTGAACAGCTGCAGTTACATGTTCACCAATAACTCCCGAACCTTTTCAGTACCGCTTTCCCCAAACTTCCCTTTCCAGTTGGCGTGTCAGGTCTGCAACACTGGGTGGCACGATGGCACAGTGGTTGGCGCTGTTGCCTCACAGCGCCGGGGACCCGGGTTCAATTCCAGCCTCGGGTCACTGTCTGTGTGGAGTTTGATGTGGAGATGCCGGCGTTGGACTGGGGTAAACACAGTAAGAGTTTTAACAACACCAGGTTAAAGTCCAACAGGTTTATTTGGTAGCAAACGCCACTAGCTTTCGGAGCGCTGCTCCTTCGTCAGGTGAGTGGGAGATCTGCTCATAAACAGCAAACAGGGCATATGAAGACACAAACTCAATTTACAGAATAATGAATAATGATTGGAATGCGAGTCTTTACAGCTAATCAAGACTTAAAGGTACAGACAGTGTGAGTGGAGGGAGCATTAGCACAGGTTAAAGAGATGTGTATTGTCTCCAGACAGGACAGTTAGTGAGACTTTGCAAGTCCAGGCAAGTCGTGGGGGTTACAGATAGTGTGACATGAACCCAAGATCCCGGTTGAGGCCATCCTCATGTGTGCAGAACCTGGCTATCAGTCTCTGCTCAGCGACCCTGCGCTGTCGTGTGTCGTGAAGGCCGCCTTGGAGAACGCTTACCCGAAGATCAGAGGCTGAATGCCCGTTCTGAGCAGCGCTCCGAAAGCTAGTGGTGTTTGCTACCAAAAAAAACCTGTTGGACTTTAACCTGGTGTTGTTAGTCTCCTTGCAGTGTGTGGAGTTTGTACATTCTTGCCGTGTCTGTGTGGGTTTCCTCCGGGTGCTCCGGTTTCCTCCCACAGTCCAAAGATTAGGTGGATTGGCCATGCTAAATTGCCCCTTAGCGTCCAAAGATGTGCAGGTTAGGTGGATTGGCCATGCTAATTGCCCCTAGGTGGATTTGGTGGGGGGGATGATGAGAGACAAGGACTTTGTTTTAACAGCGGCTCTGACAATGCAGTTCCCTCTGCAGTATCTCAGAGTCTCCATCCTGGGGCTTGAACCCAGGTCTGTTCTAAATCAGACGGAAGAGTCTTATCGACTGAGACGCAGCGGACAGCCAGCGTTAAGACAAAATAACAGACGCCGCACGACAACAAGATGTTCAGCAGGTGTCTTCCCTGTCGGAAGTTGTGTGGGAGTCACAACCTCAGAGTAAAGGGGCGACCCTTTAGAACTGAGATGAGGAGGAATTTTTTCAGCCAGAGGGTGGTGAATCTGTGGAATTCATTGCCACAGAGGAGGTTGGGTCATTGAGTGTCTTTAAGACAGAGATAGATAGGTTCTTGATTGGTAAGGGGCTCAAAGGTTACGGGGAAAAGGCGGGATTTGATTTGATTTATTATTGTCATATGTATTAGTATACAGTGAAATGTATTGTTTCTTGCCTGCTATAGAATCCTACAGTGCAGAAGGAGGCCATTCGGGTCTGCACCGACCACAATCCCACCCAGGCCCTATCCCCATAATCCCATGCATTTACCCTAGCTAGACCCCCTAACACTAAGGGGCAACTTTAGCATGGCCAATCCACCTAACCTGCACATCTTTGGACACTATGCGGCAATTTAGCATGGCCAATCCACCTAACCCGCACATCTTTGGACACTAAGGGGCAATTTAGCATGGCCAATTCCCATAAGCTGCACATCTTTGAACACTAAGGGGCAATTGGCATGGCCAATCCATCTGACCCACACATCTTTGGACACCTAGGGGCAATTTAGCATGGACAATCTACCTAAACCGCACATCTTTGGACACTAGAACCATAGAACCATAGAAAATTACAGCTCAGAAACAGGCCTTTTGGCCCTTCTTGTCTGTGCCGAAACATTATATGCCCAGTCCGACTGACCTGCACTTGGACCATATCCCTCCACACCCCTCTCATCCATGAACCCGTCCAAGTTTTTCTTAAATGTTAAAAGTGACCCCGCATTTACCACTTTATCCGGCAGCTCATTCCACCACTCTCTGCGTGAAGAAGCCCCCCCTAATATTCCCTTTAAACTTTTCTCCATTCACCCTTAACCCATGCCCTCTGGTTTTTTTCTCCCCTAGCCTCAGCGGAAAAAGCCTGCTTGCATTCACTCTATCTATACCCATCAAAATCTTATACACCTCTATCAAATCTCCCCTCAATCTTCTACGCTTCAGGGAATAAAGTCCCAACCTATTCAATCTCTCTCTGTCACTCAGCTTCTCAAGTCCCGGCAACATCCTTGTGAACCTTCTCTGCACCCTTTCAACCTTATCTACATCCTTCCTGTAACTAGGTGACCAGAACTGTACACAATACTCCAAATTCGGCCTCACCAATGCCTTATATAACCTTACCATAACACTCCAACTTTTATACTTGATACTCCGATTTATAAAGGCCTTGTACCAAAGGCACTCTTTACGACCCTATCCACCTGTGACGTCACTTTTAGGGAATTCTGTACCTGTATTCCCAGATCCCTCTGTTCAACTGCACTCTTCAGAGTCCTACCATTTACCCTGTATGTTCTACTTTGATTTGTCCTTCCAATGTGCAATATCTCACACTTGTCTGCGTTAAATTCCATTTGCCATTTTTCAGCCCATTTTTCTAGTTGGTCCAAATCCCTCTGCAAGCTTTGAAAACCTTCCTCACTGTCCACTACACCTCCAATCTTTGTATCATCAGCAAACTTGCTGATCCAATTTACCACATTATCATCCAGATAATTGATATAGATGACAAACAACAATGGACCCAACACCGATCCCTGCGGCACACCACTAGTCACAGGCCTCCACTCAGAGAAGCAATCCTCCACAACCACTCTCTGGCTTCTTCCATTGAGCCAGTGTCTTATCCAATTTACTACCTCCCCATGTATACCCAGCGACTGAACCTTCCTAACTAACCTCCCATGAGGGACCTTGTCCAAGGCCTTACTGAAATCCAGGTAGACAACATCCACCGCCTTCCCTTCATCCACTTTCCTGGTAACCTCCTCGAAAAACTCTAATAGATTGGTCAAACATGACCTACCACGCACAAAGCCATGTTGACTCTCCCTAATAAGTCCCTGTCTATCCAAATATTTGTAGATCCTATCCCTTATCACACCTTCCAATAACTTGTCCACCACCGACGTCAAACTTACTGGCCGATAATTTCCCGGATTTCTTTTGGAACCTTTTTTAAACAACGGAACAACATGAGCCACCCTCCAATCATCCGGCACCTCCCCCGTGAATACTGACATTTTAAATATGTCTGCCAGGGCCCCTGCAAGTTCAACACTAGCTTCCCTCAAGGTCCGTGGGAATACCCTGTCCGGTCCTGGGGATTTATCCACTCTGATTTGCCTCAAGACAGCGAGCACCTCCTCCCCTTTAATCTGTAAAGGTTCCATGGCCTCCCTACCAGTTTTCCCTATTTCCGTAGACTCCATGCCCGTTTCCTCAGTAAATACAGATGCAAAAAAACCATTTAGTATCTCCCCCATCTCTTTTGATTCCATACACAGTCTACCACTCTGGTCTTCAAGAGGACCAATTCTGGCATGGCCAATCCACACACATCTTTGGACACTATGCGGCAATTTAGTATGGCCAATCCACCTAACCTGCACATCTTTGGGTTGTCACATTACTGCTCGTGGGGGGTTTGCTGTGAGCGCATTAGCTGCCACACACATTATATTCGAACAGTGACTGGATTTCAAAAGGGCTTCGGAATGGTCTGAGATTATGAAGGGTGCTGTGGAAATGAAATTCTTCCTCATTTAAATTGTACAAATGCCATTGCCAGTTGGAACATGAAGACAGCTCAATTCCACCAGAACTCCACACACAAGAACACAAGAACTAGAAGCAGGATAGGCCATTTGGCCCTTCAAGCCTGTCCCGCCATTCAATACCATCATGGCTGATCTATGCTGGACTCAGCTCCTTCTCCATTTTCCCCGTCGTTCTCTATTCCTCGGTCGATCAAATATTTATCCACCTCCAGTTTAAATACTTCTAATGATCCAGCCTCCAGCACCCTTTGGGGCGGAGAATCCCAGAGATTCACCACCCTCTGCGAGGAGAAATTTCTACACACCTCTGTGAAATGATTGGCCCTTTATCTTGTAGCGATGTCCCCTTGTTCCAGACTCTCCCACTGGTGAAAACATCTCACCATCTACCCTGTCAGGCTCCCTCAGGATCTGATATGTTTGAATAAGGTCACCCCCTCACTCTTCTAAACTCCAAGGCATACAGAGCTGGACTATTTAATCTCTCTTGATAGGACAACCCTCTCATCCCAGGAATTGGCCTGGTGAATCTCCTTTGGACTGCCTCCAGTGTTACTGTATCCTTTTTTAGGTCAGGGGATCAAAACTGTGTGCATTATTCCAGGTGGGACCTCACCAACACCCTGTACAATTGCAACAAAATCTCACTATTTTTAAACTCCAATTCCTTTGCAAAAAGGCCAAAATGCCGTTTGCCTTCTTAATGACTTGTTGGACCTGCCTGCTAGCTTTTTGTGATTCATGCACTAGAACACCCAGATCCCTCTGTACTTCACTCACCCGCAGTCTCTCTCCATTTAGATAATAATCTGCCTTTTGACTCCTTCTATCAAAGTGCGCGGCCTCACACTTTCCCGACTAACTGTCCTGGCTTGAGACAATACACATCTCTTTAACCTGTGATTATCCCTCTCTCCACTCGCACTGTCTGTACCTGTAAAGACTCGCATTCCAACCATTATCTTGCAATTGTGCCTTTGTCCATATATGTCATGTTTGTGAAACCTCCCTCTCCACTCACCTGATGAAGGAGCAGCGCTCCGAAAGCTCGTGATTCCAAATAAACCTGTTGGACTTTAACTGGTGTTGTGAGACTTCTTACTGTGCCCACCCCAGTCCAACGCCGGCATCTCCACATCATGGCATCTCCTCATTCAACTCCATTTGGCAGGTTTTCACCCAGTCACCCAGTCTATCCGTATCCTGCTGCAGAATCACAATACCCTCATCACAACCTGCCCTTACACCTATCTTTGTATCACCTTCATTGTGGTGTCAGTGCTGACTCCCAGAATTGGTTTGATTTCTGAGGTTAATATTCAGTCACTCGTTGGACTTTAGTAATGTCTGCAGGGGAGGGTTCTTGAGACCAGCAGGGGGTACGGAGGATAAACCTCCCTAAGCTTTCATCTTCAGGAGGGAATATTGTGGGGTTTCTTTTTAGCAAGTTGGGAGAGAGGCAAAGCATTTAAACCACTTTTAGCCTCATCAGCTTCCAGAGGCGCACGAAGGAAGGTGCTTAGATTTCAGATCATGGGCTGGCTTCTCGAGGGAGTCGGTACCAACACAATGACAGGGCCACAGACGCTCTGTACAAGGTCACCTTCATCCTGAAAGCTGAATGCATGCACTCGGATCACAGCTGCCAATCCCTGATCTATCGGCCCAGTTCACGTCTCAGATCCATCAAGCCAGCCGACTCTGCTGCCTCGGGGTGGGGGGCGGCGAGAGAGCGGGCAGCGCGCAGAGTTCCCCATCCCGCTGCCAATCGGCCAAGGTGGGCGGCACTACCTGCTGTCTCTAAAGGGTTAAACGAAACTCCCAGGGCACACTGAGAGGCAGCAGGCGTCCCGGGTCTCTGAAGGAGTTGAAAGAAGGAGATGTGAACATTGCACAAGGAACGAAACTGGACAAACCACAATGCACCAAGGTCAACTTTCAATGCATAACTGAGCTGGTAGTGATTGGGTAACAGAACCACATCTGCATGCCCAGAATGGAATGAAGTAGATTGGTTATGTGTAAACAATTGGATAGAAATAGTGAATAAAGAATGTGTAACTTTGTGATTGGTGAATGCAAATCAACTTTTATCTGCATCGTGTTATAAGAATGATGGATTGTAGTTGATCTGGGAGCTTACACTCTATCCAGCCTCGGAGTAACTCCCCGCTGTACGCTTGAATGAACTGGTGAAATCTGAGTCTGGTCTGGTCTCTGAGGAATCAGAGAATCCTGGACCACCTCCCCCAGCTCCCCCCACTCTCAATCTCAAATTCTGACCACCATCTGTCCCTGTGACTTTTAGAGTCCCAACAGTGAAGAAGGAGGTAATTCAGCCCATCGGGTCTGCACTGACTCTCCGACAGAGAATCTTACACAGGGGCGGCACGGTAGCACAGTGGGTTAGCACTGCTGCTTCACAGCTCCAGGGACCTGGGTTCGATTCCCGGCTCGGGTCACTGTCTGTGTGGAGTTTGCACATTCTCCTCGTGTCTGCGTGGGTTTCCTCCGGGTGCTCCGGTTTCCTCCCACAGTCCAAAGATGTGCGGGTTACGTTGATTGGCCATGCTAAAATTGCCCCTTAGTGTCCTGGGATGCGTAGATTAGAGGGATTAGTGGGTAAAATGTGTAGGGATATGGGGGTGGGGCCTGGGTGGGATTGTGGTCGGTGCAGACTCGATGGGCCGAATGGCCTCTTTCTGTACTGTAGGGTTTCTATGATTGAACTTCTATGATTGAGGCCCTATCCCCGTAGCCCCACACATCTACTCCACTAATACTCCTAACCTGCACATCTTTGGACACTAAGGGGCAATTTAGCATGACCAATCCACTTAACCTACACATCTTCGGACGCTAAGGGTCAATTTAACATGGCCAATCCACCTAATCTACACATCTTTGGACACTAAAGGGCAATTTAGCATGGCCAATCCATCTAACCTACACATCTTTGGATACTAAGGGACAATTTAGCATGACCAATCCACTTAACCTACACATCTTCGGACACTAAGGGTCAATTTAACATGGCCAATCGACCTAATCTACACATCTTTGGATACTAAGGGACAATTTAGCATGACCAATCCACCTAACCCGCACATCTTTGGACACTAAGGGTCAATTTAGCATGGCCAATCCACCTAACCTGCACATCTTTGGACACTAAGGGTCAATTTAGCATGGCCAATCCACCTAACCTGCACATCTTTGGAGTGTGGGAGAAAACCGGAGCACCCGGAGGAAACCCACGCAGACATGGGGAGAACGTGCAAACTCCACGCAGACAGTGACCTGAGGCTAGAATTGAATCCGGGTCCCTGGCGCTGTGAGGCAGCAATGCTAACCACTGTGCCACTGACTAAAAAGTCGAACCCAGAACGCTACCCACTGGAGAGGCCTCCTAAAACGGGCACCAATACTATCGCTCCTCCAAAAAATAAAAAATATCTGGAATTAAGAATCTACTGATGACCATGAAACCATTGTCGGAAAAACCCATCTGGTTCACTAATGTCCCTTTAGGGAAGGAAATCTGCCATCCTTACCCAGTCTGGCCTACATTTGACCCCAGAGCCACAGCAATGTGGTTGACTCTCAACTGCCCTCCAAGGGAAACTAGGGATGGGCAATAAATGCTGGCCCAGCCAGCGACGCCCATGTCCCACGAATAAAAAAAAGACTCCCACCCATCTCAGCTTCAGAATGTTGAAAATGTTCAGGATTCGGTGATTGGGCAGCGACCCACAGGGGAACACTCCGTGAGAAACCCAGATAAGCTATTCAGCTGGGGCAGCATCACGGCCAAGCCTCTTCAGGGTATCAGCTTCAGACAGCGAGCAGACTTTGCAATCAGGGTAGAGGGGCTGGCCAGCGATCGGGGGCTGGACCCAGGATGATATGTCCTTGCTCTTTTTCTCGTTTCCCTGTCACCCCCCCCCACCTGAGATCAACCACCATCCGTTCAGACTGTGCGTGAGGGAGAAACGCAGTGTGTATTTATATATAGTCAATGCTGACAAACCGCTTCCGTCTGGAAATGTGTGAATCATCTATTTTTCCTTGCCAACTCCTGGAGGTGCTCAATATAAAGCCACCAGAATCCTGCATCTCGCTTCTGCCTAACTATCCTCGACTCAATCTCTCCACGTTCCGAGATTTCCCGTAGAATCATAGAATCCCGACAGTGCAGAAAGAGGCCATTCGGCCCATCGAGTCTGCACCGACCACAATCCCACCCAGGCCCTATAGCCGTCACCCCACACATTTACCCTGCCAAAACCCCCAACACTGGGGTCAATTTAGCACAGCCAATCGACCTAACCTGCACACCTTTGGATTGTGGGAAGAAACCGGAGCACCCGGAGGAAACCCACGCAGACACGGGGAGAACATGCAGACTCTGCACAGACAGTGACCCAAGCCGGGAATCGAACCCGGGTCCCTGGAGCTGTGAGGCAGCAGCACTAACCACTGTGCCACCCAATAGAATATCCGATGGATTTCTCAAGCTCATCACTGAGATCACCAAAACCATTTGCCAGAATTTTACCGACGTGCCGCCCAAGGCCAACCGAGATTGCCATTCTGCGAACCTCGCCCGCCCCGATTCCGTGGCGGGCATGCCGGTAAAATCTGCGCCACTTTGTTGGAATTCCACCAAATACCTGGCACCATCATCTCGACCCCCCCTTTTCCCAGCCACCTTCCGGAGTTGAACCTGACCATTCACAACCTTGGCGAGCTGAGTTCACCTTCCACAATTCTCTCCCCAGATGTCAGGTGAGATTCTACGGCCTCCCAGCCGTGTGTTTCCCACCAGCAGGAGGTGGCGTGTTGTTTGCTCGCGGCGGGATTCTCCAGTCCCGCCGCGCTCAATGGGAATTCCCATTGACATCACTCATTAAAAGGGGAAAATGAGGGAAAAGGGGATAGAATGATAGGTTGATAGACTTAACTAGGGGTCATAGTTTGAGGATAAGGGGTAAACCTTTTAGAACTGAGGTGAGGAGAAATTTCTTCACCCAGAGGGTGGTGAATGTGTGGAATTCACTGCCACAGAAAGTAGTTGAGGCCAAAACGTTGTGTGATTCCAAGGAGAATTGGGCAGCACGATGGCGCAGTGGTTAGCACTGCTGCCTCACAGCGCCAGGGGCCCGGGTTCAATTCCAGCCTCAGGTCACTGTCTGTGTGGAGTCTGCATGTTCTCCCCGTGTCTGCGTGGGTTTCCTCTGGGTGCTCCGGTTTCCTCCAACGGTCCGAAAGACGTGCGGGTTAGGTGGATTGGCCGTGCTAAATTGCCCCTTATTGTCAGGGGGACCAGCAGGGGGGTTACAAGGATAAGGCTTGGGTGGGATTGTTGTTGGTGCAGACTCAATGGACTAAATGGCCTCCTTTTGCACTGTAAGGATTCTATGATTCTAAGAAATTAGATATAGCTCTTGGGGCTAAAGGGTTCAAGGGATATGGGGGGGAAAGGGGGGGAATCAGGATATTGAATTTGATGATCAGCCATGATCAGAATGAATGGCGGAGCAGGCTCGAAGGGCCGAATGGCCTCCTCCTGCTTCTAGTGTCTATGTTTCTGTGACTGAGATGACGAGAGGGAGGGGGGGGGGGGGTTTGTCTGAAGCAGAAACACCACGGTCCCGATGGGCCGAATGGCCGGTCCCTGAGCCGCAGACCTGACAAAACCGCCCCCGTGATCGTATTGGTGGCGGGTTCCATCAAAACATTAATCCAAGATGACACCAAATCTACACCTGGCCCCAGCAGAATGAGTTGACTCTCTCTGCACCTTGTCTCACATAAACAGGCTGGCTGTCAATAAAGCTAATTTGTCCCAGTGATTGCCTCAATTATCCTTATTAATACCGCAGTTATTAAACACAACATGACACCTGTGAGACAGGATTTAACAGCTTGGCTCTACAACAGGTTTCACTGAAGTGAACAGGTCAGATAACCTTGTCACTTCTCCTATTGGAGAAGCATGTCTGAATTCCATTGCAAGCAAGTAAATCACTGCCTTTGTGCAACAATGCTCGGGTCCGCGGCGGAATCCTGCCTCCGTGCTGCTTTCATCTGAATCTACGGGCTGTTTGTTTCTCAGGCTGGTGCCTGCAAAGCATGCTGCTGTCTCAAACAATCAGCGTGTCTAAGGGCTGTTGCTTGGAAGAGCACAAAAGTTCCTTGTAAATCAAAGCAGGCTGACAAGAAATCCAGCAACAGTCCCTTCGGCACTTGAGTTTCTACTGACAAGAACCAAGAAAGGGCAGAGCAGGATCGAGGCTGACATCTTCAGCGATTGTCATGTGCAATCTTTCAGAAATCGCAAAGTGGATTTCCAGCATCCTTCCTGACTCATAAACATTCTGCGCCATTTTCCTGGAGTCTTGTTGACCCTGTCTTGGGGCGTGGGCGCGTGGATTGGAATCCTGCTCCTGCCCCTTGGGCCGGGTTGTCAACTCTGATGGGGTGGGCTTCATCGTGTGGTTTTCCTCATTGGCGTTGGCCGCACTAAATTCACCCTCGGTGGAACCCGAATAGGCGCCGGAGTGTGGCGACTAGGGGATTTTCACAGTAACTTAATTGCAGTGTTAATGTCAGCCTTACTTGTGACAGGTCGGTGGTGACGTTCACGAGGGGGTCATAGGTTCAAGGTGAAGGGGGGGAGGTTTAACACGGATATCAGAAGGACGTATTTTACACCGAGGGTGGTGGGGGCCTGGAATGCGCTGCCGGGCAAGGTGGTGGAGGCGGACACACTGGGAACATTTAAGACTTATCTAGACAGCCACATGAACGGAGTGGGAATGGAGGGATACAAAAGAATGGTCTAGTTTGGGCCAGGGAGCGGCGCGGGCTTGGAGGGCCGAAGGGCCCGTTCCTGTGCTGTATTGTTCTTTGTTCTTTGTTATTAAATAAGTAAAACTCTCGAGAATTGACTTGATTTATTATTGTCACATGTACAGGGATGCAGCGAAAAGTATTGTTTCTTACGCGCTATACAGACAAAGCATACCATTCATAGAGTACATAGGGGAGAAGGAAAGGAGAGAGTGCAGAATGTAGTGTCACAGTCATAGCTAGGGTGTAGAGAAAGATCAACTTAATGCGAGGTAGGTCCATTCAAAAGTCTGACAGCAGCAGGGAAGAAGCTGTTCTTGAGTCGGTTGGTCTGTGACCTCAGACTTTTGTATCTTCTTCCCAAAGGAAGAAGGTGGAAGAGAGAATGTCCGGGGTGCATGAAAGAACAAGGAAAACTACAGCACAGGAACAGGCCCTTCAGCCCTCCAAGCCTGCACCGACCATGCTGCCCGACTGAACTAAAGCCCCTTAAAAGAAACATCTTGCCAAAGTTTTGCATCTTGCACTCATCAGGACAAATAGAAGAATGCTACCTTTCAAACAATGATAGCAATTTATACTGCAGGAAAAAGGAGTGCACTCTATGTGGGGTCCTTGATTTATGCTGCCTGCTTTTCTGGGGGAACTAAGGGTCAAGTTACCATGACAAATCCACCCAACCTGCACATCTTTGGACACTAAGGGGCAATTTAGCATGGCCAATTCCCCTAACCTACACATCTTTGGACACTAAGGGGCAATTTAGCATGGCCAATCCACCGAACCTGCGCAACTTTGGACACTAAGGGACAATTTAACATAGAACATAGAACATAGAACAGTACAGCACAGAACAGGCCCTTCGGCCCACGATGTTGTGCCGAGCTTTATCTGAAACCAAGATCAAGCTATCCCACTCCCAATCATCCTGGTGTGCTCCATGTGCCGATCCAATAACCGCTTAAATGTTCCTAAAGTGTCTGACTCCACTATCACTGCAGGCAGTCCATTCCACACCCCAACCACTCTCTGCGTGAAGAACCTACCTCTGATATCCTTCCTGTATCTCCCACCACGAACCCTATAGTTATGCCCCCTTGTAATAGCTCCATCCACCCGAGGAAATAGTCTTTGAACGTTCACTCTATCTATCCCCTTCATCATTTTATAAACCTCTATTAAGTCTCCCCTCAGCCTCCTCCACTCCAGAGAGAACAGCCCTAGCTCCCTCAACCTTTCCTCATATGACCTACCCCCCAAACCAGGCAGCATCCTGGTAAATTTCCTCTGCACTCTTTCCAGCGCTTCCACATCCTTCTTATAGTGAGGTGACCAGAACTGCACACAATATTCCAAATGTGGTCTCACCAAGGTCCTGTACAGTTGCAGCATAACCCCACGGCTCTTAAACTCCAACCCCCTGTTAATAAAAGCTAACACACTATAGGCCTTCTTCACAGCTCTATCCACTTGAGTGGCAATCTTTAGAGATCTGTGGATATGGACCCCAAGATCTCTCTGTTCCTCCACAGTCTCCAGAACCCTACCTTTGACCCTGTAATCCACATTTAAATTAGTCCTACCAAAATGAATCACCTCACATTTATCAGGGTTAAACTCCATTTGCCATTTTTCAGCCCAGCTTTGCACCCTATCTATGTCTCTTTGCAGCCTACAACAGCCCTCCACCTCATCCACTACTCCACCAATCTTGGTGTCATCAGCAAATTTACTGATCCACCCTTCAGCCCCCTCCTCTAAGTCATTAATAAAAATCACAAAGAGCAGAGGACCAAGCACTGATCCCTGCGGCACTCCGCTAGCAACCTGCCTCCAATCCGAAAATTTTCCATCGACCACCACCCTCTGTCTTCGATCAGACAGCCAGTTACCTATCCAATCAGCCAACTTTCCCTCTATCCCACACCTCCTCACTTTCATCATAAGCCGACCATGGGGGACCTTATCAAACGCCTTACTAAAATCCATGTATATGAGATCAACTGCCCTACCTTCATCAACACACTTAGTTACCTCCTCAAAAAATTCTATCAAATTTGTGAGGCACGACTTGCCCTTCACGAATCCGTGCTGACTATCCCGGATTAATCCGCATCTTTCTAAATGGTCGTAAATCCCATCCCTAAGGACCTTTTCCATCAATTTACCAACCACCGAAGTAAGACTAACCGGTCTATAATTACCAGGGTCATTTCTATTCCCTGGAGTCACATGTAGGCCAGACCGGGTGAAGATGGCAGATTTCTAATGTTTATTTATTAGTGCCACATGTAGGCTTACATTAACACTGCAAGGAAGTTACTGTGAAAATCCCCCAGTCGCCACACTCCGGTGCCTGTTCGGGTACATTGAGGGAGAATTTAGCATGGCCAATCCACCTAACCTGCACACCTTTGGACAGTGGGGGGAAACCGGAGCACCCGGAGGAAACCCACGCAGACACGAGGAGAATGTGCAAGCCCGGGTTTGATTCCCAGCTTGGGTCACCGTTTGTGTGGAGTTTGCATGTTCTCCCCGTGTCTGCATGGGTTTCCTCTGGGTGCTCCGGTTTCCCCCCACAGTCCAAAGATGTATAGGTTAGGTGAATTGGCCATGCTAAATTCTCCCTCAATGTACCCGAACAGGCGCCAGAGTGTGGCGACTAGGGGATTTTCACAGTAACTTCATTGCAGTGTTAATGTAAGCCTACATGTGGCACTAATAAATAAACATTAGAAATCTGCCATCTTTACCCGGTCTGGCCTACATGTGACTCCAGAGCCACAGCAATGTGGTTGACAGAGGGTGGTGAGTGTCTGGAACAAGTTGCCAAAGGTAGTAGTAGAGGCGGGTACAATAGGGCGGCACGGTAGCACAGTGGTTAGCACTGTTGCTTCACAGCTCCAGGGTCCCGGGTTCGATTCCCGGCTCGGGTCACTGTCTGTGTGGAGTTTGCACATTCTCCTCGCGTCTGCGTGGGTTTTCTCCGGGTGCTCCGGTTTCCTCCCACAGTCCAAAGATGTGCGGGTTAGGTTGATTGGCCAAGTTAAAAATTGCCCCTTAGAATCCTAAAATGTGTAGGTTAGAGGGATTAGCGGGTAAATATGTGGGGGTAGGGCCTGGGTGGGATTGTGGTCGGTGCAGACTCGATGGGCCGAATGGTCTCCTTCTGCACTGTAGGGTTTCTATGAATTTTGCCTTTTAAAAAGCATTTAGATAGTTACATGGGTACGATGGGATTTGGGCCAAATACGGGCAATTGGAACTAGCTTAGGGGTTAAAAAAAAGGTGGCATGGATAAGTTGGGTCGAAGGGCCTGTTTCCATGCTGTAAACCTCGATGACTCTATGACTCTTAAATGCCTCGGGCAGCTAGGGATGGGCAATAAATGCTCCAGCCAGCGAAGGCCACATCCCATGAACCAATATTTAAAAATCTCCAGGGTAACACCGGAGAGTTGGCAACACCAATCCTAACTCTGGCCTCTGTCAACAGGGGTCAGCGTACAGTGCATTGCATCGCAGTCAACCCGGATATTGGGTAGTCAGCTGGCCCACTTTGGTGATGGTGGGGGGGTAGAGGGGGTTCCCAATCAGGCTGTTCATCCCTCCCTCTCCCTCCCTCTCCCAGGACACCCTGTCCAACTCCCGCAATGAGGACTCCAGCTCAAACCCAGAGAAAAAGCGGAAAACGTGAGATCAGAGGCCGCTCCCTCTCGCGGGGACCTGACGGAGGGGTTGGAGAGAGAGAGTTCTTCACGAGGTGGTTTCTGAAACATTGGATGCTTTAACACGAGGAGCAGTGGAGGCGGGATCACATGACATCTCTTAAAGAGAAGAGCAGGTAAATATTTGAAGAAGAGGCAGGCACAGACCCTCTAAAGCTGGAGCGCCGCAGTGGGATTAATTTAGGATTACTTTAGATTTAAAAAAAAAACCCTTGCACAGACACGAGGAACTGAATAACACCCTGCTGTTCTGTAAAACTTGCAAATTCTTTTGGACGGATTAACATTACTGAAGAGTTGAATCAACATTATGTAATATGACCAAGTCCAACAGTTCATTCCTCCCTCATAAAACTCCATCTTCAGTTTCTTAGCTGGAGCTACCTGCTTCATCATCTCACAGAGATGTTGTCGCAATCAGATTTCTGATTTGATTTGATTTATTATTGTCACATGTATTGGGAGACAGTGAAAAGTATTGTTTCTTTCATGCTATACAGACAAAGCATACCGTTCATAGAGAAGGAAAGGAGAGGGTGCAGAATGCAGTGTTACAGTCATAGCTCGGGTGTAGAGAAAGATCAACTTAATGCGAGGTAGGTCCATTCACTGTCTGTGCAGGGAAGAAGCTGTTCTTGAGTCGGTTGGTTCGTGACCTCAGACTTTTGTATCTTTTCGAACCCGGGTCCCCAGAACATTAGCTGAGTTTCTGAATTAATAATCTAGCCATAATACCATTGGCCATCACCTCTCTTAGATATGACCAGAGGCAGCCTAACAAACCCATTGCCCAATCAGAGAGCATGCAAACTTGGAATGATGGCGGGGTTGGGTGTTATTTTCAATTGCTCTGAGTTTGATTATGTGAGTCTGTTACTGTTCACGCTCACTGTGCTCGATTGGCTAAAGCCAGGGGTTAGTCTCAGAGAAGAGTAAACCAAGCTGCGGAAAGAGCCAGAAGCTGCAGTGTGTAACATGGAGCAGACATTTAAAAACATTGAATAGAACTTGTTATATATAAATGACACAACACAGCGCATTGGAGCTGGACAGGGACAGTGAGGGACATCCAACTTGAAACGGCCTCTGAAGATGTTGGAACTTAAAAAATAAACTCTGTCCACACATTGTCAGGGAGCTGCCCCTCTCCCCCAGAGAATCACAGAATCCTGACAGTGCAGAAAGAGGCCATTCGGCCCATCGAGCCTGCACTGACTTTCCGACAGAGCATCCCACTCAGGCTCCATCCCCATTGCCCCACGTATTTGGCCCACAAATCCCCCTAACCTACACATCTTGGGACGCTAAGGGGCAATTTACCTGAATAATCCACCTAACATACATATCTTTGGACACTAAGGGGCAATTTAGCACGGCCAATCCACCTAACCTGCACATTTTTGGAGTGTGGGAGGAAACCGGAGCACCCGGAGGAAACCCACGCAGACACGGGGAGAACGTGCAGACTCCGCACAGACAGTGACCCGAGGCTGGAATTGAACCCGGGCCACTGGCGCTGTGAGGCAGCAACGCTGACCCACTGTGCCACCGTGCCACTCCCACCCGCTTCCCGTCTATCATTGGGAAAACAGACAGCATCTGGTGAGTAGCTTCCGCTGGGGTTGACCAGCCTGGGAAGATCACCTGGAGGGGGGGGAACATGTCGACATACTGACCTGTCCATCCATCACCCGAACATCTGAACATCCTCCCAGCTGCATCATCAAAGCTTGCCCTGTGGGACTGGGCAGATTTCACCCTCTCTGTTCCATGCTGCACTGTCTCTGAGCCACTCTGACCAGATCTTGGCCAAAATGATCTCTGTCTCTCACACTGGATTTTCTGTCTCTGATTATTAAAGAGCTGATTATAAAATAATTTTACTTTCTTAGAACATAGAACATAGAAAAGCTACAGCACAAACAGGCCCTTCGGCCCACAAGTTGCGCCGAACAATTTCCTTACCTTCTAGGCTCATCTATAACCCTCTATCTCACTAACCTCCATGAACCTATCCAAAAGTCTCTTAAAAGACTCAATCGATTCCGCTTCCACCACCACTACCGGCAGCCGATTCCACGCACCCACCACCCTCTGAGTGAAAAGCTTACCCCTAACATCTCCTCTATACCTACGCCCCAGCACCCTAAACCTGTGGCCTCTCATGACAACCATTTCAGCCCTGGGTAAAAGCCTCTGAGAATCCACTCTATCAATACCTCTCAACATCTTATACACCTCTATCAGGTCACCCCTCATCCTTCGCCTCTCCAAGGAGAATAGACCTAGCTTTCTCAACCTATCCTCATAAAGCATACCACTTAATCCCGGCAACATCCTCGTAAATCTCCTCTGCACCCGTTCTATGGCTTCCACATCCTTTCTGTAATGAGGCGACCAGAACTGGGCACAGTACTCCAGGTGGGGTCTGACCAGGGTCCTATACAGCTGCAGCATTATCTCCCGATTTCCAAACTCAATTCCTCTATTGATGAAGGCCAGTATTCCATACGCCTTCTTAACCACAGCCTCTACCTGCGACGCTGCTTTGAGCGTCCTATGAACCCGGACCCCAAGATCCTTCTGTTCTTCCACACTGCCAAGTGTCTTACCCTTAATATTATATTCTTCCATCCTATTCGACCTGCCAAAATGAACCACCACACACTTATCTGGGTTGAAGTCCATCTGCCACTTCCCCGCATCTTATTTATGTCTCGTTGCAACTGCTGACATCCCTCTACACTATCCACAACACCTCTAACCTTTGTGTCATCAGCAAACTTGCCAACCCATCCTTCCACTTCCTCATCCAGGTCATTTATAAAAATCACAGAGCAAGGGTCCCAGAACAGATCCTTGGGGCACCCCACTGGTGACCGACCTCCACTCTGAAAAAGACCCATCGACAACCACACTTTGCCTTCTGTGGGCAAGCCAGTTCTGAATCCACAAAGCAACGTCCCCTTGTATCCCATGCCCCTTCACTTTCTCCATAAGCCTTGCATGGGGTACCTTATCAAACGCCTTACTGAAATCCATATAAACCACATCTACCGCTCTTCCCCCGTCTAAGTGTCTAGTCACATCTTCAAAAAACTCAATCAGGCTCGTAAGGCTTCTCTCGGCTTCTCTCGGCTTCTCTCGGCTTTTCCCTTTTTTTCTCAATGGTTGTCCATCACTCCAACAGTGTAGAGGGAGCTTTACTCTGTATCTAACCCCATGCTGCACCTGTCCTGGGAGTGTTTGATGGGGGACAGTGTAGAGGGAGCTTTACTCTGTATCTAACCCCGTGCTGTACCTGTCCTGGGAGTGTTTGATGGGGATAGTGTAGAGGGAGCTTTACTCTGTATCTAACCCCGTGCTGTACCTGTCCTGGGAGTGTTTGATGGGGACAGTATAGAGGGAGCTTTCGTCTGTATCTAACCGCGTGCTGTACCGCTCCTGGATGTGTTTGATGGGGGACAGTATAGAGGGAGCTTTACTCTGTATCTAACCCCGTGCTGTATCTGTCCTGGGAGTGTTTGATGGGGACAGTGTAGAGGGAGCTTTACTCTGTTTCTAACCCCGTGCTGTACCTGTTCTGGGAGTGTTTGATGGGGGACAGTATAGAGGGAGCTTTACTCTGTATCTAACCCCGTGCTGTACCTGTCCTGGGAGTGTTTGATGGGGACAGTGGAGAGGGAGCTTTACTCTGTATCTAACCCCGTGCTGTACCTGTCCTGGGAGTGTTTGATGGGGACAGTGGAGAGGGAGCTTTACTCTGTATCTAACCCCGTGCTGTACCTGTCCTGGGAGTGTTTGATGGGGACAGTGTAGAGGGAGCTTTACTCTGTTTCTAACCCTGTGCTGTACCTGTCCTGGGAGTGTTTGATACTGAAATTATATCCATAAATGAAAAGTCCTCCATTCTCAATACGAATGTTCTTCATCTTGATGAACAGACAACTCATAGAGCTAAAAACAAATGCAAAATATGAATAAACAGCAAGCGGTGTTGAGATAATCTCTAAGCCAGTACATTCACAGTCATGTCTCTCATTGAATGTCTTTTAAATTGGATGATTTCCAATAATATATTTTGCCCGATATTACAGCTTAAACGCAGGGACAGGAGAGAGATGGTGAGCTTGAAAGGCTTAGAGATGAGGCTACATTTAATTTTAAATTTACACTCTCAACTGTCAACAGCCCATAAGAAATAATTGCTCCTCTTCATATAAATGCTAATTTGCATTTTGACTTTGACGCTAAGAGCTGAGACTACTCCAGCTCCGCTCACACTTACCCGGACATCACGATGAAAAAATCCAACCGATTCCACGTGTCGCCAAGGTAACACTTCTTCCCCACAATCCCCAAGGCGACCATCTTGACCACCATCTCCATGGCGAAGAAGACGAAGATGAAGTCGTCAAAAGCCTGGAAAGTGAGAGTTAGTTTTTAAAGTGGTCGGAGATCGTGCTTCATGTTCAGTCAGCCTCTTCCCACCCGGAGGTGACCACTCCCCTCTCCCTGTGAACCCCTCCAGCCCAAAATCCCCTCCACGGCCTCTAATTCCGATGCCTCGCGCATCCCCGGCCTTTACCAGCCCTCCATTGGCGGCCCGTGTGGCTAAGCTCTGGAACCCTCTCCCCGCTTACCACACCGTCTCTTGAGGATGCTTCAAAAACAGCCCACCTCTTTGACCTGCCCCTAATGACTCCTCGCTTGGCCCAGTTCCATAACATTCCTGTGAATCACCTCAGGATGTTTTACCCTGTAAAAACTACTAAAGGGATACGAATTGTTGATGATCGCCTGTTATTTTTAACCAATAGTAGCCCCTTAAATCTTCCTCTTTAGTGGGAACAGAGGGACAAAGTATGTCAGGAACCCAGGTACAAGTTCTGAGGAAAAATCACCTTCAACTGCAAATTATCTCCCTCCACGACGCTGTCACCCTTGCTTAGAGTTTTCAGAACCTTCCTGTTTTCATTTCAGATTTCCAGCATCTGCACGATTTTGCTTTTATGCTCCTGATCCCCCGAGAATCTGCGCCCCCTCCCAATATATCCCAGACTGAGGGTTTAGCAGGGAGTGGTTCTTAGGGAGTATGCATGCATCTTGAGTTATTCCGAAGGAAAGAAAGATAAATTACCTACCTGTAATATCCTACATCTGTCACTCGAACAGTCTACGTCTTCACAGGGCTGGTACATTCCCAAGGTGACACAGTTGAGAAGGATGACGAGCATGCTGACATGCTCGAACCAAGTAAGGAACTGGAGTTAAGGAGAAGAAGCCACCAAATCTTGGCCTCAAGTGTGCGGTCTGCTCAGAGAAAAATACTCACCTTCGTCCGGAAGAATGTTTGTTGCAATAAGACAGGTGGTTGTTCTTAAAGGGAGCGAGGTGATGATTATATATTATTGGCAAAAGAAAACCAGCAGAGAAAGGAGAATCTTTTTTTATACAATGAGTTGGAATAGAATAGAATAGAATAGAATCCCTACAGTGCAGAAGGAGGCTATTCGGCCCATCGAGTCTGCACCGACCACAATCCCACCCAGGCCCCATTCCCGTAACCCCACATATTGACCCTAGCTAGTCCTCCTGACACTCGGGTCAATTTTAGCATGGCCAATCAACCTAACCCGCACATCTTTGGAGTGTGGGAGGAAACCGGAGCACCCGGAGGAAACCCACGCAGACACGGGGAGAATGTGCAGGCTCTGCACAGACAGTGACCCGAGGCTGGAATTGAACCCAGGTCCTTGGCGCTGTGAGGCAGCAGTGGTAACCACTGTGCCACCGTGCCGCCCCGTCTTTATAATCTGGTGTAATGCTGCCTGAAAGGATGTTTTCTTCTCTTCATTCATGGGACATGGGCGTCACTGGCCAGCATTTACTGCCCATCCCTTATTGCCCTTGTTTAGAGGGCAGTTGGGAGTCAACCACATTGCTGTGGCTCTGGAGTCACATGTAGGCCAGACCGGGTAAGGATGGCAGATTTCCTTCCTTAAGTTTATTTATTAGTGTCAAAAGTAGGCTTACATTAATAGTGCAATGAAATTAAGAACATAAGAAATAGGAGCAGGAGTAGGCCATCTAGCCCCTCGAACCTGCCCCGCCACTCAATAAGATCATGGCTGATCTGATAGTGGTTTAGTTCCACTTACCCGCCCGCTCCCCATAACCCTTAATTCCCTTATTGATCAGAAATCTATCTACCTGTGACTTAAACATATTTAACAAGGTAGCCTCCACTGCTCCACTGGGCAGAGAATTCCAGAGATTCACTACCCTCTGGGAGAAGAAGTTACTGTGAAAATCCCCTAGTCGCCATACTCCGGCGCCTGTTCGGGTAACACTGAGGGAGAATTTAGCATGGCCAGTGCACCCTAACCAGCACGTCTTTTGGAGTGTGGGAGGAAACCGAAGCACCCGGAGGAAACCCACACAGACACGGGGAGAATGTGCAGGGATTGAACCCGGGACGCTGACACTGTGAAGCATCAGTGCTAACCACTGTGCCGCCATCTGGACATTAAAGGGACATAAGTGAACCAGATGAGTTTTTCCGACAATGGTTTCATGGTCATCAGTAGATTCTGAATTCCAGATTTTTTTATTGAATTCAAATTCCACCATCTACTGTGGCGGGATTTGATCCTGGGTCCCCAGAACATTAGCTGAGTTTCTGGATTAATAGTTCAGCAATAATACCACTCGGCCACCGCCTCCCCCTGGTGGAAGCAAATTCAATATTAACCTTCCAAAGGGAATGGGATCAAAACTCAAACGGGCATGAATTTGCCTAGAATTGGATAAGGAGCAAGGGGGGGGGGCGGTGTGATTGATTGGACAGCTCCACCCAAGCGCCAGCACAGACACCGATGGGCCGAATGGACTCCTTCTGCGCTGCACCATTCGAAGATTCTACGTCCGTTGTGGGGGAAAAAAACATTGTTTTCCAGGCAAAACCCTGGTGGCCGCAATGGAGTCGGAAAGCACTGCTCAACTCCACTGACCTCTATTCCCCTCTCCAGACGTTGAGAGGCTGGTAGAGATTTTCGGGGAGCTCTGTGTGAGGGCAGAGTGGGGGGGTGGGGGTGGAAAGAGAAAAAAAATGAAACAAGGCAGCGGAAACGACAAAAAAAAATGGAATAATAAAAAGCAGAAACTGAACCAAAACAAGAGAGGACGAGCAGGGGAAGCGGTGTATGTAAATGATCTCATTAGCTCTTCGCAATCATTAAATGCACACATCATTTTTGTTGAATGTAACCTTAATCGGAATATAGTTACGGAGCAGTCTGAAGAGCGATGCCTGGTGGCTAATATCAGAGAGAAGTGGCAGAATATAAATAGTATAACTATCAGACACGCAAAGCAGCAGTGCACAAGAGCTTTTTGCAATAAATTTAAGATCCACTTAGTCCTGGGGCACAGAGTCAATGGGGAACAATGTTTTAAAATGACAGCACTCACTGCGGCTGTGTTCGAATCTGTTTCCTCCCTTCCCTAACACTTCCTTCGATAGCCATCAACAGCAGGGGGGGTGTTGGAGTCTAACGCGGGGTGGTAAGGTGCCTCCTGTGGCCTGAGCGGGAGTGGCTTTAGTCCCTGGGGTTTAGAAGCACGTTCGGGGATGAGGTGGCCGTCTCTCTCAGGGGGGTTAACACTCCAGTCGCGGAGTTAGAAGGCTCACACACTAGAGTCTTCAGCACAACATGTAGGTTGACTCTCCAGACGGTACGGTGCTGAGGGAATTGCTGGGGGGGGGGGTTGGGTGGGGGGGTGGGGGGCGGGGGGAGGGGGGGGTGGGAGGGGGGGGGGTGGGCGGGGTGGGGGGTCAGATTCTCTCAGTCGGCTGGCTCCTGGTGTACAAGCACACCAACAGCGTGGGTTCAATTCCCGTACCGGCTGAGGTTATTCAAGAAGGGACCCATGCCATGGTGGCGCAGTGGTTAGCGCTGCTACCTCACAGCTACAGGGACCTGGGCTCAATTCCGGTCTTGGGTGACTGTGTAGAGTTTGCACGTTCTCCCCGTGTCCATGTGGGTTTCCTCCGGGTGCTCCGGTTTCCTCCCACAGTCCAAAGATATGTAAGTTAGATGGATTGGCCATGCTAAATTGCCCCTTAGTGTCCAAAGATGTGTGGGTTAGGCAAATTGGCTGTGCTAAATTGCCCTTTGGTGTCCCAAGATGAATATGTTAGGTGGATTGGCCATGCTAAATTGCCCCTTAGTGCCCAAATATGTGAAGGTTAGGTGGATTCGTCTTGCTAAATTGCCCCTTAGTGCCCAAAGATGTGAAGGTTAGGTGGATTGGCCATGATAAATTGCCCTTTGGTGTCCCAAGATGAACATGTTAGGTGGATTGGCCATGCTAAATTGCCCCTTAGTGCCCAAAGATGTGCGGGTTAGGTGGATTGACCATGCTAAATTTCCCCTTAGTGTCCAAAGATGTGAAGGTTAGGTGGATTGGCCTTGCTAAGTTGCCCCTTAGTGTCCAAAGATGTGTAGGTTAGGCAAATTGGCCATGCTAAATTGCCCTTTGGTGTCCAAAGGTGTGTAGGTTAGGTGGATTGGCTGTGGTAAATGTGTGAGGCTACAGGGTTCGGGCAGGGGAGAGGGCCTGGGTAAGATGCTCTATCAGAGAGTCGGTGCACACTCAATGGGCCGAATGGCCTCTTCTGCATTGTAGGGATTCTATGATTCTCAACCTTGTCCCTCACCTGAAGTGTGGTGAGCATGAAGTTGAAAGCACAGTGCCACCCAAACACATTTTTCCTCCAAGTGCGAGTCTGTACCTCATATTTTTGATTTCAGATGGATCTGACCCTTTCACTGCGATTCACAGATTCTGCTACTTTGCTTTCAGACCGCGCTGACCTTTATTCCACTATTAAAACATACTCTGGACCAAAGCTGACCCAAGGGGCAATTTAGCACGGCCAATCCACCTAACCCGCACATCTTTAGACTGTGGGAGGAAACTGGGGCACCCGGAGGAGAACGGTGAGAATGTGCAAAGTCCACACAGACAGTGATCTGAGGCCAGGAATTGAACCTGGGTCCCTGGCGCTGTGAGACAGCAGTGCCAACCACTGTGCCACCGTGCCGCCCTTTTCTCTTTTTCAGGTTTCCAACATCCGCAGTGCTTTGCTTCCAGGACCGTCGGAGCACGAGTTGGCCATTCGGCCCATCGAACCTACTTGGCTATTCAATGCGATCGCGGCTTATCGTTTTGTTATACAATGTTGCTGTTTTCGGGGATCTTGCTGTGCACACGTTGGCTGCTGAATTTCCTGCGGTGGTGACTGCATTTCAAAATTGGCTGCAAGGCAGCTTGGGATGTCCTGAGGCCACGAAAGGCGCTACGGAAATGCAGCGTATCTGTTGACTGCCGAAACTCTTCTGAGTGTGTTTTTGTCACCTCGATGTTTGACTATTTAGAACCATAGAACCATAGAAAATTACAGCTCAGAAACAGGCCTTTTGGCCCTTCTTGTCTGTGCCGAACCATTTTATGCCTAGTCCCACTGACCTGCACTTGGACCATATCCCTCCACACCCCTCTCATCCATGAACCCGTCCAAGTTTTTCTTAAATGTTAAAAGTGCATATACCACTTTATCCGGCAGCTCATTCCACACTCCCACCACTCTCTGCGTGAAGAAGCCCCCCCTAATATTCCCTTTAAACTTTTCTCCTTTCACCCTTAACCCATGCCCTCTGGTTTTTTTCTCCCCTAGCCTCAGCGGAAAAAGCCTGCTCGCATTCACTCTATCTATACCCATCAAAATCTTATACACCTCTATCAAATCTCCCCTCAATCTTCTACGCTCCAGGGAATAAAGTCCCAACCTATTCAATCTCTCTCTGTAACTCAGCTTCTCAAGTCCCGGCAACATCCTTGTGAACCTTCTCTGCACTCTTTTAATCTTATTTACATCCTTCCTGTAACTAGGTGACCAAAACTGTACACAATACTCCAAATTCGGCCTCACCAATGCCTTATATAACCTTACCATAACACTCCAACTTTTATACTCGATACTCCGATTTATAAAGGCCAATGTACCAAAGGCACTCTTTACGACCCTATCCACCTGTGACGTCACTTTTAGGGAACTCTGTACCTGTATTCCCAGATCCCTCTGTTCAACTGCACTCTTCAGAGTCCTACCATTTACCCTGTACGTTCTTCTTTGGTTTGTCCTTCCAAAGTGCAATATCTCACACTTGTCTGCGTTAAATTCCATTTGCCATTTTTCAGCCCATTTTTCTAGTTGGTCCAAATCCCTCTGCAAGCTTTGAAAACCTTCCTCACTGTCCACTACACCTCCAATCTTTGTATCATCAGCAAACTTGCTGATCCAATTTACCACATTATCATCCAGATAATTGATATAGATGACAAACAACAATGGACCCAACACCGATCCCTGCGGCACACCACTAGTCACAGGCCTCCACTCAGAGAAGCAATCCTCCACAACCACTCTCTGGCTTCTTCCATTGAGCCAGTGTCTTATCCAATTTACTACCTCCCCATGTATACCCAGCGACTGAACCTTCCTAACTAACCTCCCATGAGGGACCTTGTCAAAGGCCTTGCTGAAATCCAGGTAAACAACATCCACCGCCTTCCCTTCATCCACTTTCCTGGTAACCTCCTCGAAAAACTCTAATAGATTGGTCAAACATGACCTACCACGCACAAAGCCATGTTGACTCTCCCTAATAAGTCCCTGTCTATCCAAATATTTGTAGACCCTATCCCTTATCACACCTTCCAATAACTTGCCCACCACCGACGTCAAACTTACTGGCCGATAATTTCCCGGATTTCTTTTGGAACCTTTTTTAAACAACGGAACAACATGAGCCACCCTCCAATCATCCGGCACCTCCCCCGTGAATACTGACATTTTAAATATGTCTGCCAGGGCCCCTGCAAGTTCAACACTAGCTTCCCTCAAGGTCCGTGGGAATACCCTGTCCGGTCCTGGGGATTTATCCACTCTGATTTGCCTCAAGACAGCAAGCACCTCCTCCCCTTTAATCTGTAAAGGTTCCATGGCCTCCCTACCAGTTTGCCCTATTTCCGTAGACTCCATGCCCGTTTCCTCAGTAAATACGGATGCAAAAAACCCATTTAGTATCTCCCCCATCTCTTTTGGTTCCATACACAGTCTACCACTCTGGTCTTCAAGAGGACCAATTTTATCCCTCACTATCCTTTTGCTCCTAACATACCCATAGAAGCTCTTTGGATTTTCCTTCACTCTGTCTGCCAAAGCAACCTCATGTCTTCTTTTAGCCCTCCTGATTTCCCTCTTAAGTAGCTTCTTGCACTTTTTATACTCCTCGAGCATCTGATGTGTTCCTTGCTGCCTGTACATTTCATATAACTCTCTCTTCCTCTTAATCAGTGTTACAATCTCCCTCGAGAACCAAGGTTCCTTATTCCTATTTACTTTGCCTTTAATCCTGACAGGAACATACAGGAACATTCAGTGCCCTTCCCCTGGCTGGCTGTCAACGAGCTTCCCCCGAGTTTAAGCTCAATCTCAACTCCACGGCCTCCTAACAAGTCCCGTCCACTCATCATCCACCATACTCACTGACCCACATTGGCTCAATTTCCCTCCATGGTCTCATCCCTCCAGACCTCTGTGAGCTCTGTCAACACTCTGTGTTGGAGCCAATGTGAGTGGCTCGGGTTCTGACTGGCGGACTGGATGGGAGATGCCCAACTGGTGCTGGGTTACCGAAAGGAGCGCCAAAAGCAGATTAGAACACCGACTGCAACGCCAAACCATTGTTTGAGGACTTTTCTTCCCAATTTTTGGGTGCCGGTCTCATGCCAAGGTACCACTTCGGGACGACAACCTGCCAACCTTCCAGTAGATCTTAATTATCTTAACCAGGGTGGCACGACGGCACAGTGGGTTAGCACTGCTGCCTCACAGCGCCAGGGACACCGGTTCGATTCCCGGCTTGGGTCACTGTCTGTGCGGAGTCTGCACGTTCTCCCCGTGTCTGCGTGGGGTTTCCTCCGGGTGCTCCAGTTTCCTCCCACAGTCCGAAAGACGTGCTGGTTAGGGTGCATTGGCCGTGCTAAATTCTGCCTCAGTGTACCCGAACAGGTGCCGGAGTGTGGTGACTGGGGGATTTTCACAGTAACTTCATTGCAGTGTTAATGTAAGCCGACTTGTGATACTAATAAATAAACTTTAACTTAAACCCTCCACCCAGTAGGATAGGAAATACACTGGGGAATTGTTAATGCTGTGCCCCCTACTCTTTAAATACTTCCTAACCTTCAGCACCCAAAAATACTCGCGGGGGTTAGAATTGCAGGTAGTAACAGGAGGAGGCCATTCAGCCCCTTGAGTATGTTCTGCCATTCTATTAAACCAGAGGGTCATGGAATGATTTAGTCCATTCTATGCCTGTTCTGTACTTTTTGACAGAGCTTTCCAATTTGACTCTTACTGTAAACAAGAGACGTGCTGCTGAACCTTTTCATCTTGCACTCATCAGAACCAACACAAGAATGCCAAGGTTCAAGGGTCAGCACGGTGGCACAGTGGTTAGCACTGCTGCCTCACAGCTCCAGGGATCTGGGTTGATTCTGATCTCGGGTCACTGTCTGTGCGGAGTTTGCACGTTGTCCACATGGATTTTCTCTTTTCCATACCCTCTCCAAAAGCCTCCACATCTTGCTGGTTGCATGACGATCAGAACTGCCCACGATATTCCAAAGATGGCCCAACTAAAGTTCTATACAGCTGCAACATGACCTGTCAATTTTTAAACTACACCTTCTTCATAGAATCCCGAAAGTGCAGAATTAGGCCATTCAGCCCATCGAGTCTACAGCGAGAACAATCTCACCCAGGCCCTATCCCCTTAATCCCACCTATTTACCCTAGCTAATCCCCCTGACACAAAGGGGCAATTTAGCCTCGCCAATCCACCTAAACCGCACGTCTTTAGAGTGTGGGAGGAAACCGGAGCACCCGGAGGAAACCCACGCAGACACGGGGAGAATGCGCAAACTCCGCACAGACAGTCACTCAAGGCCGGAATTGAACCCGGGTCCCTGGTGCTGTGAGGCACCATTGTGCCAGCTTGTGCCACTGTGATGCCCCTGTGCCAAGCCTTGTCGATTTTGAGAATTTTGGGAACTTGGTGAGCTTATACTTCCCTTCGCTTTCCTCATGGCAATGCCTCAGCCAATCAGAGTTGACAAAGAACAAAGAAAATTACAGCACAGGAACAGGCCCTTCGGCCCTCCACGCCTGCACCGACCATGCTGCCCAACTGAACTAAAGCCCCCTACCCTTCCGGGGACCATATCCCTCTATTCCCATCCTATTCATGTATTTGTCAAGACGCCCCTTAAAACTCACTACCGTATCCGCTTCCACTACCTCCCCCGGCAGCGAGTTCCAGGCACCCACCACCCTCTGTGTAAAAAAACTTGCCTCGTACATCTCCTTTAAACCCTACCCCTCGCACCTTAAACCTATGCCCCCTAGTAATTGACTCTTCCACCCTGGGAAAAAGTTTCTGGCTATCCACTCTGTCCATGCCTCTTATAATCTTGTAGACTTCTATCAGGTCTCCCTTGTTCCAGTGAGAACAAACCTCTCCAACCTCTCCTCATGACCTTCCAACCAACCAGCGCCCTTTTCTCATGTAGTAGAAATTGTTGGGATTCTTTGAAATTTGGCATTCTTGAATATGTCCTGATGAGTGCGAGACAGAAAACTTCCGCAACATCTCTCTTTGCAGCAATATTCAATCTACCAAATTATTCCTTCTGTCGTGTTCTTTCCCCACAGCTGTGCAAATGCTCTCACCGCCCCCCCCTCCCCGCCACCCGCCTCTGCGTTATTTCCATTTGAAAGCTACAATTGAATGGGCCTCCACCACGCTCTCAGACAGTGCATTCCAGATCAGAACAACAAGCTGCTTTAAAATAAATTCTCCTCACCAACCCCCTCCCACTGGAGTTCTAAAAGCCAACCGCAGGATTTTCTGCACCATAGCCTGCCGACTTGGTTTTATTTATTCATTGAGTTTGAAGTATTTTTCCAGCGCTGAGCTGGAAATTAGTTTCCCAGTGATGAGATATTGCCCCGAGGGCAAAAACAGTCAGGCATGACAGAACGGAGACAGAGAATGCAACACAGATCAAGCCTGAAGCACAACTCTCCACGCTCACTCCTTTATCTCTGTGCAGTGTTATAGAGACGTCGTACAGTGCAGGAAAGGCCCTTCAGCCCATCGAGTCTGCACTGACAATATCTTCCACTGAAGTCCCACCGATCCCATTTTCCAGCACTTCTCTCATATCCTTGAATGTTGCGATATTTCAAGTGCTTATCCGAATACATTTTAAACTCTGCACCATTGTTTTGCCATTGACACATTCCGATCTCTGGAGCGCAGAAGGCTGAAGGGTGATCTTATAGAGGTCTATAAAATAATGAGGGGCACAGATCAGCTGGATAGTCAATATCTCTTCCCAAAGACTTTAGGGGAGTCTAAAACTAGAGGGCATAGGTTTAAGGTGAGAGGGGAGAGATACAAAAGTGTCCAGAGGGGCAATTTTTTTCACACAGAGAGTGGTGAGTGTCTGGAACAAGCTGCCAGAGGTAGTAGTAGAGGTGGGTACAATTTTGTCTTTTATAAAGCATTTAGACAGTTACACGGGTAAGATGGGTATAGAGGAATATGGGCCAAATGCGGGCAATTGGGACTAGCTTCAGGGTTTTAAAAAAAGAGCGGCATGGACAAGTTGGGCTGAAGGGCCTGTTTCCATGCTGTAAACCTCTATGATTCTATGATTCTTGATGGACGCTATTAGCACCATTCTCAGCCTTTATCATCAACATTTACATTCCTTCTGTCTTTTTGTCTGTGCCATTCCTATCAATTACAGATCACTTCCCCCCGCCCCCCCATTCACAATGTAAATCGTGTCTGAATTTCCTTGTCTTCAGCTCTGACGAAGGGTCATCCAAACTCAATATTGGCTCTATTCTCTCTCCACAGATGCTGTCAGACCTGCTGAGATTTTCCAGCATTTTCTGTTTTTATTTCAAATTCCACCATCTGCAGTAATTTGCTTTTAACTTTTTAAAGGTTGGAAGGTTTTGGGCCTCCACTACCTTCCCAGGCAGCGCATTCCACCACCATCCTCTGAGTGAAGAGGTTTTTTTCTCAAATCCCATCTGAATCTCCTGCTTTCAATTTAAAATGGTGGCACGGTGGTTAGCACTGCTGCCTCACAGCACAAGGGACCCAGATTCAGTTCTGGCCTTCGGTGACTGTGTGTGCGGAGTCTGCACGTTCTCCTTGTGTCTGTGTGGATTTCCTCCAAGTGCTCCAGGTTCCTCCCACAGTCCAAAGATGTGTAGGTTAGGTGGATTGGCCATGCTAAATTGCCCCATAGTGTCCAACGATATGTAGGTTTGGTGAATTTGCCATGCTAAATTGCCCCTTAGAGTCCAAAGATGTGTAGGTTAGGTGGATTGGCCATGCTAAATTGCCCCTTAGAGTCCAAAGATGTGTAGGTTAGGTGGATTGGCCATGCTAAATTGCCCCTTCGTGTCTGAAGATGTGCAGGTTAGGTGGATTAGCATGGAGAATGTGCGGGGTTACGGGGATAGGGCGGGGAAGTGGGCATGGATGGGAGAGGGTCTGTGCAGACATAGACATGATGGGCCGAATGGGCCACGCTGCTATTTACACCTCCTCTAGGCCCAACTCTCGTGGGATAAAGGGGGAGGTGGCTAGATGGGTGGAGAACTGGCTTGGTCACAGAAGACAGAGGGTGGTAGTGGAAGGGTCTTTTTCCGGCTGGATGCCTGTGACTAGTGGCAGGGCTCTGTATTGGGACCTCTGCTGTTTGTGATTTATATAAACGATCTGGAAGAAGGTGTAACTGGGGTGATCAGTAAGTTTGCGGACGACACGAAAATGGCTGGACTTGCAGATAGTGAGGAACATTGTCAGAGGCTACAGAAGGATATAGATAGGCTGGAAATTTGGGCAAAGAAATGGCAGATGGAGTTCAATCCAGATAAATGCGAAGTGATGCATTTTGGTAGAACTAACGTACGGGGGAGCTATACGATAAATGTCAGAACCATAAAGTGTGTAGATACGCAGAGGGACCTGGGTGTGCAAGTCCACAGATCCTTGAAGGTGACGTCACAGGTGGAGAAGGTAGCGAATAAGGCATATGGCATGCTTGCCTTTATAGGACGGGGCATAGGGTATAAAAGTTGGGGTCTGATGTTGCGGTTGTATAGAACGTTGGTTCGGCCGCATTTGGAGTACTGCGCCCAGTTCTGGTCGCCACACTACCGGAAGGATGTGGAGGCTTTAGAGAGAGTACAGAGGAGGTTTACCAGGATGTTGCCTGGTATGGAAGAGCTTAGTTATGAAGAGAGATTGGGTAAACTGGGGTTGTTCTCAATGGAAAGACGGAGGATGAGGGGTGACCTAATAGAGGTGTATAAAATTATGAAAGGCATAGATAGGGTGAACGGTGGGAAGCTTTTCCCCAGGTCGGTGGTGACATTCACGAGGGGGTCATAGGTTCAAGGTGAGTGGGGGGAGGTTTAACACGGATATCAGAAGGACGTATTTTACGCAGAGGGTGGTGGGGGCCTGGAATGCGCTGCCGGGCAAGGTGGTGGAGGCGGACACACTGGGAACGTTTAAGACTTATCTAGATAGCCACATGAACGGAGTGGGAATGGAGGGATACAAAAGAATGGTCTAGTTTGGACCAGGGAGCGGTGCGGGCTTGGAGGGCCGAAAGGCCTGTTCCTGTGCTGTATTGTTCTTTGTCTTTGTTGTTCTAACTTTTATCGCTTTACTTGTCCCATTATCATTCCTTTTAATCTTTTCCCAATCATCCTTTCCATCATCTAATCTCTCTCGAGCCTCCCACCCTCTCATGGACCTGAGGTTTTGTCCTTTACTCCCCTTCCTCGCGTGTTTACCGCTGCACCGGTTTAAAACTGGTTACATCTCTTAACTCTTCCAGTTCTGGCAGTAGGTCATCGATTGGAATTGTCTGTGCTGCTGAGTATTCCAGCATATTTACTGTTTGTGATTCAGATTCCCAGCATCCACAGGGTTGGTTTCGTGTTGACATTTACCTTCATCCTCTTGTTTGAAATTAATAATTTTACTGGCAGTTTGAGTTTAACCAATTCAGAACTGAAGTCTTGAATCAAGGATAGTGTCGCTGCTGGGACGATTCATCCTGTCTTGAAATTCCGCAAAGCGTGGGGCACTCCTGATTTTGTAACTGAGCCCCACACGCTCCACCCTGGCCCCCACCAGAGTAACTGAATTAACATAGAAACTAGAAGCAGGAAGAGGCCATTCGGCCCTTCGAGCCTGCTCCGCCATTCATTTTGATCATGGCTGATCATCGAATTCAATATCCTGATCCCCCCTTCCCCCCATATCCCTCGATCCCTTTAGCCCCAAGAGCGATATCTAATTTCTTCTTGAAGTCACACAATGTTTTGGCCTCAACTACTTTCTGTGGGAGTGAATTCCACACATTCACCACCCTCTGGGTGAAGAAATTTCTCCTCACCTCAGTTCTAAAAGGTTTACCCCTTATCCTCAAACTCTGACCCCTAGTTCTGGACTCCCGCCACCATTGGGAACATTCTTACTGAATCTACCCTATCCAACCCTGTTAGAATTTTATAAGTTTCTATGAGATCCCCCCTCACTCTTCTAAACTCCAGTGAATATAATCCTAACCAACTTAGTCTCTCCTCATATGACAGACCTGCCATCCCAGGGATCAGCCTGGTAAACCTTCGCTGCACTCCCTCCATAGCAAGGACATCCTTCCTCAGATAAGGACACCAAAACTGCACACAATACTCCAGGTGTGGCCTCACCAACACCCTGTACAATTGCAGTAAAACATCCCTATCCAAAGACGTGCGGGTTAGGTTGATTGGCCATGCTAAATTGTCCTTTAGTGTCCCGGGATGCGTAGGTTAGAGGGATTAGTGGGGTAAATATGTGGGCTTATGGGAACAGGGCCTGGGTGGGATTGTTATCGGTGCAGACGCGATGGGCCGAATGGCCTCCTTTATGCACTGTAGGGATTCTATGATTCTATGATTTCTATGATATACTCAAATCCTCTCGCTATGAAGGTCAACATACCATTTGCCTTCTTTACTGCCTGCTGTACCCACGCGCTTACTTTCAGCAACTGATGCATGAGGACACCAAGGTCTCATCGAGTATCCATCTCTCTCAATTTACACCCATTCAAGTAATAATCTGCCTTATTATTGCTACCAAAGTGGATAACCTCACATTTATCCACATTATACTGCATCTGCCCTGCACATGCCCACACACTCAGCCTGTTAAATCACGCTGAAGCATCTCTGCATCCTCCTCACAGCTCACCCTCCCACCCAGCTTTGTATCACCTGCAAATTTGGAGATAATACATTCAGTTCCCCCTTCCAAGTCATTAATATGTAATGTGAACAGTTGGGGTCCGAGCACAGATCCCTGCGGAACCCCACTAATCAGACTGCCAATCAGAAAAAGACCCATTTATGCCAACTCTTTGCTTCCTATCTGCTAACCAGCTTTCTATCCATCTCAAGACATTACCTGCAATCCCATGTGCTTTAACTTTACATTGTAATCTGTTGTGTGAGACCTTGTCAAAAGCCTTCTGAAAGTCTAAATAAACCACATCCACTGGTTCTCCTCGGTGAACTTAGTTACATCCTCAAAGAATTCCAATAGATTCATCAAGCATGAGTTCTCCTTTGTAAATCCATGCTGACTTTGTCTGATTATACCACTGTCTTCCAAATGCTGAGTTATAAAATCCTTGATAATGGACTCTAGCAACTTCCCCAGTCCCGACATGAGGCTCAGGGGTCTATAGTTCCTTTTCTCTACCTCCCTTTCTGAATAGTGGGCTTACATTAGCTACCCTCCAATCTGTAGGAACCAATCTAGAGTCCAAACAATTTTGGAAAATAACCACCAATGGATCTACTATTTCCGGGGCCACTTCCTTAAGTACTCTGGGATGAAGATCATCAGGACCTGGAGATTTATCCACCTTCAATCCCATCAATTTCCCCAAAACCATTTCTCTACTAATGCTGATTTCCTTCAGCTCCTCACTAAAACTTGTTTCTCTCAGCACTTCTGGTACATTATTCATGTCTTCCTTTGTGAAGACTGAAGCAAAATACAAATATAATTCCTCGGCCAGTTCTTTATTCCCTGTTGTGAATTCTCCCATTTCTGACTGTAAGGGGCTACATTCATTCCTGTCAATCTTTTTCTCTTTACATATCTATAGAAACGTTTTTATGTTCCCTGCTAGCTTACTTTTATATTCTATGTTTCCCTTCTTAATCAATCCCTTGGTCCTGCTTTGCTGAATTTTAAACTGCTCCCAATCCTCAGGCCTATTGCTTTTTCTTACCAATTTGTTTGCTTCTTCCTTGAATCTGACACTATCTCTAATTTCCCTTGTAAGCCATGGTTTGGCCACAATTCCCTTACCACTCTTGTGCCAAACAGGAACAAATTCTGGCGTTCACCTATTCATTCTTTAAATACCTGCCATTGTTGTCCACTGTCTTTACGTTCAGTCATGTTTCCCAGTCCATCATGGCCAATTCACACCTCATACCATCATAGTTACCTTTATTGAGATTCAGGACCCTGGTCTCAGAATCAACTACATCACTATCCATCTTGACAAAGAATTCTACCATATTATGGTCACTCATCCCCAAGGGTTCTCTCACAGCTAGATTGCCAACTAATCCTTTCTCATTGCACAACACCCAATCCAAGATGGCCTGTTCCCTTGTTGGTTCCTCAACATATTGCTCCAGAAAACCATCCCGTATGCACTCCAGAAATTCCTCCTCTATTGTGCTGTGACTAATTTTACTCTCCCAATCTATATGCAGATTAAAGTCGCCCATAATCACAGATGTTCCTTTAACACTTGCATCTCTGATTTCCTGCCTAATTCTTTTTCCAACATTACCACTACAGTTTGGTGGTTAGAAAAAGGCAAAGGAAATTTGGCATGTCAGCTACGACTCTCACCAACTTTTACAGATGCACCATAGAAAGCATTCTTTCTGGTTGTATCACAGCTTGGTATGGCTCCTGCTCTGCCCAAGACCGCAAGGAGCTACAAAAGGTCGTGAATGTAGCCCAATCCATCACGCAAACCAGCCTCCCATCCATTGACTCTGTCTACACTTCCCGCTGCCTCGGCAAAGCAGCCAGCATAATTAAGGACCCCACGCACCCCGGACATTCTCTCTTCCACCTTCCTCCATCAGGAAAAAGAGACAAAAGTCTGAGGTCACGTACCAACCGACTCAAGAACAGCTTCTTCCCTGCTGCTGTCAGACTTTTGAATGGACTCACCTTGCATTAAGTTGTTCTTTCTCTACACCCTAGCTATGACTGTAACACTACATTCTGCACTCTCTCCTTTCCTTCTCTATGATCGCTCTGCTTTGTATAGCGTGCAAGAAACAATAGTTTTCACTGTATATTAACACGTGACAATAATAAATCAAATCAAAATCAAATCAAATCAAAGTATACCACCCCCACCAATGTTTTTTGCCACTTTTTGTCTCTTCATTTGACCCCTACACATTCCACATAATCTATACTAATATCTTTCCTGAGTATTGCATCAATATCATTGATATAAGCACACAATATATCAGTTACTACTGCATGGGAACACACACCATCTAGACTTGGCACGGTGGCACAATGGTTGGCACTTCTGCCTCACAGCTCCAGGGACCCAAGTTCAATACTGGCCTTAAAGTAAAGTAAAGTTTATTTATTAGTCACAAGTAAGGCTTACATTAACACTGCAATGAAGTTACTGTGAGAATCCCCTATTCGCCACACTCCGGCACCTGTTCGGGTACACTGAGGGAGAATTTAGCACAGCCAATGCAACGAACCAGCAGATGTGTTGAGTATAGGGCTAACGGGAGGACTTTGAATAGTGTGGAGGAGCAGAGGGATCTAGGTGTATGTGTGCATAGATCCCTGAAAGTTGGGAATCAAGTAGATAAGGTTGTTAAGAAGGCATATGGTGTCTTGGCGTTTATTGGTAGGGGGATTGAATTTAGGAGTCGTAGCGTTATGTTGCAACTGTACACAACTCTGGTGCGGCCGCACTTGGAGTACTGTGTGCAGTTCTGGTCCCCACATTACAGGAAGGATGTGGAGGCTTTGGAGAGGGTGCAGAGGAGGTTTACCAGGATGTTGCCTGGTATGGAGGGGAGATCCTATGAGGAGAGGCTGAGGGATTTGGGATTGTTTTCGCTGGAAAGGCGGCGGCTAAGAGGGGATCTTATTGAAACATATAAGATGATTAGAGGTTTAGATAGGGTGGATAGTGATAGCCTTTTTCCTCTGATGGAGAAATCCAGCACGAGGGGGCATGGCTTTAAATTGAGGGGGGGTAGTTATAGAACCGATGTCAGGGGTAGGTTCTTTACCCAGAGGGTGGTGAGGGATTGGAATGCCCTGCCAGCATCAGTAGTAAATGCGCCTAGTTTGGGGGCGTTTAAGAGATCCGTAGATAGGTTCATGGACGAAAAGAAATTGGTTTAGGTTGGAGGGTCACAGTTTTTTTTTAACTGGTCGGTGCAACATCGTGGGCCGAAGGGCCTGTTCTGCGCTGTAATGTTCTATGTTCTATGCCTTTCGGACTGTGGGAGAAAACTGGAGCACCCGGAGGAAACCCACGTAGACACGGGGAGAAGGTGCAGATTCCGCAGAGACAGTGACCCAAGCCAGGAATCGAACCTGGGTCCCTGGAGCTGTGAGGCAGCAGTGCTAACCCACTGTGCCACCGGCCTTGGGTTACTGTCTATATGGAGTTTGCATGTTCTCCCCGTGTCTGCGTGGGTTTCCTCCGGGTGCTCCAGTTTCCTCCCACACTCCAAAGATGTGTAGGTAGGTGGATTGGCCGTGCTAAATTGCCCCTTAGTGTCAGGGGGATTAGCAGGGAAATATGTGGGGGGTCCAGGTTAGAGCCTGGGTGGGATTATTGTTGATGCAGGCTCAATGGGCCGAATGGCCTCGTTCTGCAATGTAGATATTCTATGATTCTAATCAATTACTCAAACTTTTAAATTAAAATGAAGTAAACATTTGAAAGGGAAAATGTTTTTGGGGCAGTGGGGATGGAGCGGGGAGGAATTGGAATAAATCAAATTGCCAAGATTGGTGGCATAGTGCACAGTGAGGAAGGTTATCTCTGATTGCAACGGGATCTTGATTAATTGGGCCAGTGGGCTGACGAATGGCAGATGGAGTTTAATTCAGACAAATGTGAGGTGATGCATTTTGGTAGATTGAACCAGGGCAGGACTTACTCAGTTAATGGTAGGGCGTTGGGGAGAGTTACAGAACAAAGAGATCGAGGGGTACATGTTCATAGCTCCTTGAAAGTGGAGTCACAGGTGGACAGAGTGGTGAAGAAGGCATTCGGCATGCTTGGTTTCATCGGTCAGAGCATTGAATATGGAGTTTGCATGTTCTCCCCGTGTCTGCGTGGGTTTCCTCCGGGTGCTCCAGTTTCCTCCCACACTCCAAAGATGTGTAGGTAGGTGGATTGGCCATGCTAAATTGCCCCTTAGTGTCCAAAGATGTGTAGGTTAGGGTGGATTGGCCTTGCTAAATTGCCCCTTAGTGTCCAAAGATGTGCAGGTTAGGTGGATTGGCTGTGCTAAATTGCCCCTTAGTGTCCAAATATGTGCAGGTTAGGTGGATTGGCCATGCTAAATTGTCCCTTAGTGTCCAAAGATGTGTAGGTTAGGGGAAATGGGCCGAGAAAAGATGCTCAGTTGGAGATTCGGTGTAGACACAATGGGCCGAAGGGCCTTCCCTTGCACTGTCAGGATTCTATGATATGCTGGTCATTATTTCATTGTTGTTGAGTCAATATTTGGGAATTCTCTCCCTAACAGCACTGCGGGTGTCCATTCGCCACCCAAACTACAACAGCAAAAGGAACATGTCCAGGCTTTGTGCCACTATGCGGGGGCGGAGAGAATAGTTCCCTGGTGCATTCTCCATCGCAACCATTCAACCAGAATTCACTTGCCAATCAATCAACCAGCGCCCTTCACTCACGCAGTACCACCTGTGCTGGCTTTGATATTTGGTATTCTTGCGTCTGTCCTGCTGAGTGCAAGATGAGAAGCTTTGACAGTACGTAGCTTTTGGACGAGTAGGGGTGGGTAATAAAAGTCAGCCGCGCTTACGTGGCAAGAACTATTAGGAGGAAGCACAAAGATTTCAAGATTGCCCCTGACAATCTCAGGATGTTCCAAAGTGCGTCCATACCCAATGAAGTGCTTTTCGAAGGATACTCACTGGTAGGAAATGTAGCCATCAATCTGTGCACAGCAAGCTCCCACAAACAACAATACGTTCAAGGCCAGGGAGCCAGTTTCAATGACCTTGGCTTAGGGATACATACTGGTGGGACACAGGGGGTGGAGGGTGGTGGGGGGGGGGGGGGGGGGGGCGTTGAGGGGGGGGAGGAGAGGTGGGATTTCCCTGCTCCTGTTAGGAATACATCACCCGAAAGGGCAGAGGGGCTTTCGGTTTAACATCTTCTAATAAGTCCTCGGAGGCGGAAGTCCCTTCACCAGAATCCCTTTATTTACAATTCCAGCAGCAGTACACAGAGTGCTCGCAGTCAGCAGTCTACCTTCCGGAGTGCCAGAGGAACCGACACTCCCGGTTAAATACAAGGAAAAGACTCCCTGATTGGCCCATCAATTGACTCCTTAATCAGGGAGTTCGTATTCCAATAGGTCGACCTCAATGGCCTGATTGGAGTCAGTACACATCTCATCCGAAAGACAGCACCCCCGACATCGTGGCACCCCCTTCAGCCCACACAGGGATGGAAGCTAAACGCTGTCAACTGGAATTTGCTGAGATGTGGGTAACTGGAACAGACGTCAGCTACGACTCTCACCAACCTCTACAGATGCACCATCGAAAGCATTCTTTCTGGTTGTATCACAGCTTGGTATGGCTCCTGCTCTGCCCAAGGCCGCAAGCAACTACAAAGGGCTGACTACAAAGGGTTTACTTTTATTACCCACCCCTAAAATTTAATAAAATGAAAACAGATTCCAGCACCCGCAGTAATTTGCTTTTATCGAATGAAATTAATCCCCTGGACCAGAGTTTTGCGAGAGAGAATTGCGGACATAATGGACACATTGGTTTTGACCTTCCAGAATATTCCCGGTGGATTGGGAGATCTTAAATCTAACAATTTCATTCAAAAAAGGAGGTAAGGAGTAAATAGGTAGGGATTAATGTTGAGTTGAAGTGACTATTCAACCATGGAAGGCGTCCCAGTTGACCCATTCCTTTTACGCTGCAGGTTAATCATTTATCCCTGCTGCCCAGTCTGGGGTCAGTGGGTATCCATCTGGAGCAAGACTCCGGGCTGCTACCTGCCTGGTTATTGAGTGAGATTGTGATTCATAGAACATGGAACAGTACAGCACAGGAACAGGCCTTTTGGCCCACGATGTTGTGCCGAACATGACGCCAAATTAAACCAATCCCTTCTGCCTGCCCCTGCTCCATGTCCCCCTATTCCTCACATATTCATGTGCTTATCTAAAAGCCCCTTAAACCCCCCTATCCTATCTGCCCCCACCGCCACCACCCCAGGCAGCGTGTTCCAGACACCAATCACTCTCTGTGTAAAGAAACTTGCCCCTCTCACCTTAAGGGTGGCACGGTGGTCAGCTTTGCTGCTTTTGACGCATTAACTGCTGCATTAACTGTTCCCACGACAGACACAATGTAAATTGGAAGCAAAATAATCATCCCTACATTACCCCACCATCAACAAGGGTGGGCGCGGTGGCACAGTGGTTAGCACTGCCGCCTCACAATGCGAGGGACCTGGGTTCGATTCCCCGGTTTGGGTCACTGTCAGTGTGGAGTCTGCACGTTCTCCCCGTGTCTGCGTGGGTTTCCTCCGGGTGCTCCGGTTTCCTTCCACACTCCACAGATGGCTAAGTGGATTGGCCATGGTAAATGACCCCTTAGTGTCAGGGGGGGCTAGCTAGGGTAAATGCATGGGGTAATGGGGATAGGGGCTGGGTGGGATTGTGGTCGGTGCAGACTCGATGGGCCGAATGGCCTCCATCTGCACTGTAGGGATTCTATGATTCTAAACGCGTGCCCCCTCGTATTAGACATTTCAACTCTGGGGGGAAAAGATTCTGACTGTCACCCCTATCGATGCCTCTCATAATTTTATAGACTTCTATCAGGTCTCCCCTCAGCCTCCGCCGCTCCAGAGAAAACAAGCCTAGTTTGTCCAGCCTCTCCTTATAGCTCAAACCCTCTAACCCAGGCAGCATCCTGGTAAACCTCTTCTGCACCCTCGCCAAAGACTCCACATCCTTCCTGTAATGTGCCGACCAGAATTGAACGCAATACTCTTAAGTGCGACCGAAGCAAAGTTGTATAAAGCTGGGGTTGTACCTCTGAGGGGAGAGAAGGTTAAGAGGAGACTTATTGGAGGCTTTCAAAATGTTGAGGTGACTTGGAACCCACTACCCAAGAGGGCAACGGGAACAGATTCAATGGCCGGAATTCTACCAATCTGCCAGCCACAGGAATGGGCGAGGGCGGAGGGGACGGAGCAGGGGAAGGTTCATGACCACAGAATCCATAGAATCCCGACAGTGCAGAAGGAAGCCATTCGGCCCATTGAGTCTGCACCAACCGCAATCCCACCCGTAGCCCCACGCATGTTTCACCGTATGCTAATCCATGTGACAATAATAAATCAAATGAAATCAAATCAAATCAGCATTTACCCGAGCTAGTCCCCCTGACACGAAGGGGCAATTTAGCATGGGCAATAAACCTGGCCCACACATCTGTGGAGGAAACTGTGGGAGGGAACCGGAGCGCCCGGGGGAAACCCATGCAGACACGGGGAGAATGTACAGACTCTGCACAGACAGTGACCCCAGCCAGGAATCGAACCCGAGTCCCTGGCGCCGTGAGGCAGCAGTGCCAACCACTGTGCCACCGTGCCGCCTGTGAGTTGAAATGCTGGTCAGAGGACAGGAACCGAGATAGAATCATAGAATCTCTACAGTGCAGAAGGAGGCCATTCGGCCCATCGAGCCTATACCGCCAACAATCCTACCCAGGCCCTATCCCCATAACCTTGCGTATTTGCCCTGCTAATGCCCCTGACACTAAGGGGCAATTTAGCATGGTCAATCCACCTAACCTGCAATCTTTGGACCCTAAGGGGCAATTTAGCATGGCCAATCCACCTAACCTACACATCTTTGGACCCTAAGGGGCAATTTAGCATGGCCAATCCACCTGACCTACACATCTTTAGACACTAAGGGGCAATTTAGCATGGCCAATCCACCTAACCTGCACATCTTTGGACACTAAGGGGCAATTTAGCATGGCCAATCCACCTAACCTGCACACCTTTGGACACTCAGGGACAATTTAGCATGGCCAATCCACCTAACCCACACACCTTTGGACACTAAGTGGCAATTTAGCATGGCCAATCCCCCTAACCTACACATTTTGGGATACTAAGGGGCAATTTAGCATGGCCAATCCACCTAACCCACACAACTTTGGAGTGTGGGAGGAAACCGGAGCACCCGATGGAAACTCACACAGACACGGGGGAAGAATGTGCAGACTCCACACAGACAATGACCCGAGGCCGTGAATCAAACCCGGGTCCCTGGCGCTGTGAGGCAGCAGTGCTAACCACTGTGCCGCCATGCCACCCAATCCCGTCCGTTGACCTCGGGTGGGATTTTACGGGGTTTCGGGATGAGCGAGGCCATAAACTCTCGCCCAAGGACTTGCAAAAGGGAAAGTGGCTGAGAATAGAAGGATGTGGGCGGTCGGGGGGGGGAGGCAGTAAGAGCAAGGTTGCTTCGGACTCATTGGATAGTGCTTTCAAACAGTCAGCACGGGATGGAGGGGCCAAATGGCCTCCTCCTCTGCTGTAAGATTCCAAGAACGCTCAGACCTCTGCGCTCATCATACCTTGAGTTATGGTTGCAATCAGCAGAATGTACACTGTCTTTAAAATAATGATGATTAAAGAAAAAATCAATGTTAGTTCTAACTCCTGATGCGAGCTCCAATGATTTTCATTCGATGCCAGCGGGGGAACAGTCATAAAATGCAACGGTTTTCAATTTAATTCGGGGAACTCTATTTCAGCATTGCAATAACTAAATGGATTTAATCGGATTTTGTTTCTCTTTAACAAGAAAGGCCAACAACCACAGGGCAGCAAAAGGGACTCGATGGAAAAGAGTTTTAAACAAAGGAATGCGTGATGGACATGAGGAACTGGAGACGAGAGGATCTGCCAAGGGGATTTTCGAAGCTCGACGATTCTGGGCTGGATGGAAGGGGAGGAGACGGTTGCCCGGAAACCGGCATTGCTTTCGTTTCTCAGGCGTCGCGCGGGCCCCCGAGGACCCAAAATGGCTAACGGGAAGTCCCCGGCCCAGCTCCGGGTTGCAAGTGCGGTGCCCGCCCGATTGGACAGGGAGGAACGAGCGTTGACCACTGGTGACCTGACCAGAAGTCGCCAATGTATTTGCTGCTCGTTGGTCACCCTGATAAGAGCAGCGCAGTGGTCAGCACTGCGGCCTCTCAGCGCCAGGGACCTGGGTTCAATTCCGGCCTCGGGTCACTGTGTGCACGGAGTCTGCACGTTCTCCCCGTGTCTGCGTGGGCTTCCTCCAGGTGATCCGGTTTCTTCCCATAGTCCAAAGATGTGAACGTTAGGTGGATTGGCCATGCTAAACTGCCCCTTAGTGTACAAAGATGTGCAGGTTAGTGGGATTAGCCATGCTAAATTCCCCTTAGTGTACAAAAATGTGTAGGTTAGTGGGATTAGCCATGTTAAATTCCCCTTAGTGTACAAAAATGTGCAGGTTAGTGGGATTAGCCATGCTAAATTCCCCTTAGTGTACAAAAATGTGTAGGTTAGTGGGATTAGCCATGCTAAATTCCCCTTAGTGTACAAAAATGTGCAGGTTAGTGGGATTAGCCATGCTAAATTCCCCTTAGTGTACAAAAATGTGTAGGTTAGTGGGATTAGCCATGCTAAACTGCCCCTTAGTGTACAAAAATGTGCAGGTTAGTGGGATTAGCCATGCTAAATTCCCCTTAGTGTACAAAAATGTGTAGGTTAGTGGGATTAGCCATGCTAAATTCCCCTTAGTGTACAAAAATGTGTAGGTTAGTGGGATTAGCCATGCTAAATTGCCCTTTAGTGTACAAAAATGTGCAGGTTAGTGGGATTAGCCATGCTAAATTGCCCTTTAGTGTACAAAAATGTGTAGGTTAGTGGGATTAGCCATGCTAAATTCCCCTTAGTGTACAAAAATGTGTAGGTTAGTGGGATTAGCCATGCTAAATTGCCCTTTAGTGTACAAAAATGTGTAGGTTAGTGGGATTGGCCATGCCACGTGCCCCTTAGTGTCCAAATATATGCAGGTTAGGTGGATTGGCCATGCTAAATTGCCCTTTGTATATAAACATGTAAAGATATGTAGGTTAGGTGGATTGGCCATGGTAAATTCTTGGTTACATAGATAGGGTAGGGGAGTGGGCCTGGGTTAGATGATCTCTCGGAGAGTCAGTATAGACCCGTTGGGCTGAATGGCCTCCTCCTGCACATTTGGAATTCTATGATACATCTGAGACGGGAGTTGGGGAGGAGGTGGACACAGGGGCGGGGAGTGGTAGTTACCGCGTATCTGATTCACTCCCCCGTCTCTGATCTCCCATCCACTTGGGTGGAGGCGGGCTGCCGGGGGGGGGGGGGGGGGGGCGGGCTTCAGTTGGATGGGATGCTTGTGGAAGTCAACCTTGGATGGACACCGTAAGAGATAGGAGCAGAAGTAGGCCACTCGGCCCATCGGGTCTGCTCTGCCATTCAATCATGGCTGAGACTGCGCATCCGCGACTCCACGGCTAGAATTCTGACCCATGCCTGCTGCCAGACGACTGGATGTGAGTCACTTTCCCCTCCCGTGGCAGTACATGCTTTGATCTTGCTGGGATCGGTACGTGGATAAAAGTGAGCCCTAATGAGATTAGAGAACAGAAGCTAAGCCACCATCCTTAATTAAAATCTGTAATGAGCTTGTCTTCATTTCGGGAGCCGTTGCTTTTAAGAACATTAACCGAGGATTTACACCAAGGTGCATGTCACAGAATGTGGTAATTCTGTTAAAATGAGATTTACTCATTCAACACTGGCTAATCAGCATCAGAAAAAGCTCGAAGATTACATTGCAGGAGGCTTGTACATCTGGCAAATCCTTTCAAAATCAAACTGTCTTGCATCGTCTAAGTTACTTCTGAACAGCCTCAGAAATTTGACAGTTGGATGCGCGTTCAATTGCTAATGACTCTCAGCCCTACTCAGAGCGAGTGGGTAGGACTCTCACCTCAGGGTCAGGAAATTCATGTCCCACCACAGAGACCTGGGCACAAAATCCAAGCTCATATTCACAATCTGGAACTGAGGGAGCGCCGCATTGTCAGAGGGTCAGTGCTGAGGGAGTGCCGCACTGTCAGAGGGTCAGTGCTGAGGGAGTGCCGCACTGTCAGAGGGTCAGTGCTGAGGGAGTGCCGCACTGTCAGAGGGTCAGTGCTGAGGGAGTGCCGCACTGTCAGAGGGTCAGTGCTGAGGGAGTGCCGCACTGTCAGAGGGTCAGTGCTGAGGGAGTGCCGCACTGTCAGAGGGTCAGTGCTGAGGGAGTGCCGCACTGTCAGAGGGTCAGTGCTGAGGGAGTGCCGCACTGTCAGAGGGTCAGTGCTGAGGGAGTGCCGCACTATCAGAGGGTCAGTACTGAGGGAGTGCCGCACTGTCAGAGGGTCAGTACTGAGGGAGTGCGCACTGTCAGGGATTCAGTACTGAGGGAATGCCGCACTGTCAGAGGGTCAGTACTGAGGGAGTGCCGCACTGTCAGAGGGTCAGTGCTGAGGGAGTGCCGCACTGTCAGAGGGTCAGTACTGAGGGAGTGCCTCACTGTCAGAGGGTCAGTGCTGAGGGAGTGCCGCACTGTCAGAGTGTCAGTGCTGAGGGAGTGCCTCACTGTCAGAGGGTCAGTGCTGATGGAGTGCCGCACTGTCAGAGGGTCAGTGCTGAGGGAGTGCCGCACTGTCAGAGGGCCAGTGCTGAGGGAGTGCCGCACTGTCAGAGGGTCAGTACTGAGGGAGTGCCGCACTGTCAGAGGGTCAGTACTGAGGGAGTGCCGCACTGTCAGAGTGTCAGTGCTGAGGGAGTGCTGCACTGTCAGAGGGTCAGTACCGAGGGAGTGCCTCACTGTCAGAGGGTCAGTGCTGAGGGAGTGCCGCACTGTCAGAGTGTCAGTGCTGAGGGAGTGCTGCACTGTCAGAGGGTCAGTACTGAGGGAGTGCCTCACTGTCAGAGGGTCAGTGCTGAGGGAGTGCCGCACTGTCAGAGTGTCAGTGCTGAGGGAGTGCCGCACTGTCAGAGGGTCAGTGCTGAGGGAGTGCCGCACTGTCAGAGTGTCAGTACTGAGGGAGTGCCGCACTGTCAGAGGGTCAGTGCTGAGGGAGTGCCGCACTGTCAGAGGGCCAGTGCTGAGGGAGTGCCGCACTGTCAGAGTGTCAGTGCTGAGGGAGTGCTGCACTGTCAGAGGGTCAGTACTGAGGGAGTGCCGCACTGTCAGGGATTCAGTACTGAGGGAATGCCGCACTGTCAGAGGGTCAGTACTGAGGGAGTGCCGCACTGTCAGAGGGTCAGTGCTGAGGGAGTGCCGCACTGTCAGAGGGTCAGTACTGAGGGAGTGCCTCACTGTCAGAGGGTCAGTGCTGAGGGAGTGCCGCACTGTCAGAGTGTCAGTGCTGAGGGAGTGCCTCACTGTCAGAGGGTCAGTGCTGATGGAGTGCCGCACTGTCAGAGGGTCAGTGCTGAGGGAGTGCCGCACTGTCAGAGGGCCAGTGCTGAGGGAGTGCCGCACTGTCAGAGGGTCAGTACTGAGGGAGTGCCGCACTGTCAGAGGGTCAGTACTGAGGGAGTGCCGCACTGTCAGAGTGTCAGTGCTGAGGGAGTGCTGCACTGTCAGAGGGTCAGTACCGAGGGAGTGCCTCACTGTCAGAGGGTCAGTGCTGAGGGAGTGCCGCACTGTCAGAGTGTCAGTGCTGAGGGAGTGCTGCACTGTCAGAGGGTCAGTACTGAGGGAGTGCCTCACTGTCAGAGGGTCAGTGCTGAGGGAGTGCCGCACTGTCAGAGTGTCAGTGCTGAGGGAGTGCCGCACTGTCAGAGGGTCAGTGCTGAGGGAGTGCCGCACTGTCAGAGTGTCAGTACTGAGGGAGTGCCGCACTGTCAGAGGGTCAGTGCTGAGGGAGTGCCGCACTGTCAGAGGGCCAGTGCTGAGGGAGTGCCGCACTGTCAGAGTGTCAGTGCTGAGGGAGTGCTGCACTGTCAGAGGGTCAGTACTGAGGGAGTCCGCACTGTCAGAGAGTCAGTACTGAGGGAGTGCCGCACTGTCAGAGGGTCAATACTGAGGGAGTGCCGCACAGTCAGAGGGTCAGTACTGAGCGAGTGCTGCACTGTCAGAAGGTCAGTGCTGAGGGAGTGCCGCACTGTCAGAGGGTCAGTACTGAGGGAGTGCCGCACTGTCAGGGGTTCAGTACTGAGGGAGTGCCGCACTGTCAGGGGTTCAGTACTGAGGGAATGCCGCACTGTCAGAGGGTCAGTACTGAGGGAGTGCTGCACTGTCAGAAGGTCAGTACTGAGGGAGTGCCGCACTGTCAGAAGGTCAGTACTGAGGGAGTGCCGCACTGTCAGAAGGTCAGTGCTGAGGGAGTGCCGCACTGTCAGAGGGTCAGTACTGAGGGAGTGCTGCACTGTCAGAAGGTCAGTACTGAGGGAGTGCCGCACTGTCAGAAGGTCAGTACTGAGGGAGTGCCGCACTGTCAGAAGGTCAGTGCTGACGGAGTGCCGCACTGTCAGAGGGTCAGTGCTGAGGGAGTGCTACACTGTCAGAGGTTCAGTACTGACGGAGTGCCGCACTGTCAGAAAGGCTGCTTGGTCATTCGATAAAGACCACACTGTTGTGGAAGAGTATGTGTTGTCTCTCACAATCTCCTGACAAATATTTATTTTCTCAAACGAAACGGCAAAAGACAAATTTAGCCGTTCAATTTGCCCCTTGCTGTTTGTGCGATTGTTTGTTACAAAATGGCCGTAATTCCTGTCTAACAACACAGGGCATCTGAGGTATTAACAAGTTTCTGACTGGCTCTCAGACAATCTTAAACGCCCGTCCTTTTATCATTTCCCTGGGGATGTGAGTGAACTGGAACATTGCAGATCTCCCACACGCACGGTGGCACAGTGGGTTAGCACTGCTGCCTCACGGTGCCAGGGACCCCGGTTCGAATCCCGGCTTGGGTCGCTGTCCGTGCGGAGTCTGCACGTTCTCCCCACGTCTGCGTGGGTTTTCCCCCGGGTGCTCCGGTTTCCTCCCACACTCCGAAAGACCCGCTGGTTCGGGTGCATTGGCCGTGCTAAATTCTCCCTCAGTGTAACCCGAACAGAGTGTGGCGACTGGGGAATTTTCACAGTAGCTTCACTGCAGTGTTAATGTAAGCCTACTTGTGACACTAATAAATAAACTTTAATTAATAAAAACACTGCCTAACTGTGTTGTGACTTCCGAAGGGACCCCCCCCCCTGTATCCCTGAACTCGCATCTTGAGCCAAAGTCCATTAATCGCCATCCCTCCAGTTCCGAAAGCCCCAACAGTATCAGTGCAATTACAAGGATGAAGGACTGAAGCAAGCAGCAAATTATAGTTATTGAAAAATTTAATCACAATATCAGAACTTTGCATGTCTCCGTGAGCCTTTTGTTTCTATGGTGACAATTACCGCACACTTCATCCATCACTGGCAAGATATAACTGTGGAAAAATTAATATTGCTACTTCATTAATATTGCAGCCAAGTGGCACCCTGGAGGTCATCGATGCTGCTTCTTGGAACCACATTCCTGCCTCGTCAGGCTAAACACCAACTCTTCAATATTCGGAGGATAGGTTCCAAGAACTAAAAGTAGATTCTGTTTAAAACCAGAGAGATTACCTGAAGGACACAGCCTTTCCTTTCCCCACATGTATCCGTCCCCTGTGTTACCGTCGAGTATCTGAATCAGGAGGAGGAGTAGGAGGAGGCCATTCAGCCCCTCGAGCCTGCTCCGCCATTCAATCAGATCATGGCTGATCTGACTGCAACCTCGAACCCAAATTCCCGCTGACCCCCCGCCGATAACCTTTCACTCCCCTCCCTTGTTAATCAAGGATTTAACCAGCCCTGCCTTAAAAATATCCAAAGACTTTGCTTCCACTGCCTGGAGAATCATAGAATCCCTACAGTGCAGAAGAGGCCATTCAGCCCGTTGGGTCTGCACTGACTCTCTGACAGAGCATCTTACTCAGGCTCTTTCCTCTGCTCTATGAGGGCACACATTCCTCAGAGCCAATCCCCCTAATCCTCACATCTTGGGACACTAAGGGGCAATTTAGCACGGCCAATCTACCTAACTTACACATCTTGATTTGAGTTGATTTGATTTATTATTGTCACATGTATTAATATACAGTGAAAAGTATTGTTTCTTGCGCGCTATACAGACAACGCATACCGTTCATAGAGAAGGAAATGAGAGAGTGCAGAATGCAGTGTTTCAGTCATAGCTAGGGTGTGGAGAAAGATCATCTTAATGCGAGGTAGGTCCATTCAGAAGTCTGACAGCAGCAGGGAAGAAGCTGTTCTTGAGTCGGTTGGTACGTGACCTCAGACTTTTATATCTTTTTCCCGACGGAGGAAGGTGGAAGAGAGAATGTCCGGGGTGCGTGGGGTCCTTAATTATGCTGGCTGCTTTGCCGAGGCAGCGGGAAGTGTAGACAGAGTCAATGGATGAGAGGCTGGTTTGCATGATGGATTGGGCTACATTCATGACCTTTTGTAGTTTCTTGCGGTCTTGGGCAGAGCAGGAGCCATACCAAGCTGTGATACAACCAGAAAGAATGCTTTCTATGGTGCATCTGTAAAAGTTAGTGAAAGTCGTAGCTAACATGCCAAATTTCCTTTGGACTGTGGGGGGAAACCGGAGCACCCGGAGGAAACCCACGCAGACACGGGGAAAACGTGCAGACTCTGCACAGGCAGTGACCCAAGCCGGGAATCGAACCCGGGTCTCTGGCGCTGTGCGGCAGCAGCGCTAACCACTGTGCCACCACTGTGCGCCTGTAGGCAGTAATGGCTCATCCAATCAGGGAGCCCTACCTGTGTATATAATGTCGGTGATTGCCATGATGTGGAGATGCCGGCGTTGGACTGGGGTGGGCACAGTAAGTAGTCTCACAACACCAGGTTAAAGTCCAACAGGTTCATTTGGTAGCGCGAGCTTTTGGAACGCTGCTCCTTCATCAGATGAGTGGAGAGTTGGGTTCACAAACCTCTTTAACCTGTGCTGAACCCTCTCTCCACTCGCATTGTCTGTACCTGTAAAGACTTGATTACCTGTTAAGACTCGCATTCCAACTGTTATCTTGCAAATTGAGTCTGTGTCTATATATGCCCTGTTTATGAACCCAACTCTCCACTCACCTGATGAAGGAGCAGCGCTCCGAAAGCTTGTGCTACCAAATAAACCTGTTGGACTTTAACCTGGTGTTGTGAGACTTCTTACTGTGTGTATATAATGTGGAGTGTCAGGGTTACCGGCACTCGGGATTTACATTCTGTCCGAGTGTCAATAAATCTGGATTTGCTGAAGGGACACCGGCCTCGGAGGAATTATTTCAACAACTATAACCATACATTTATATAGCGCGCAGTTGGATTCATTATGAGTTAGTGGCCAGGGGGTGGGGTTGGGGTCACTCGCGATGGAGCAGAGTTCAGGACAGGAACTGACGACAGTTGTTCAGATGTTCAATTGGAGAAGATTGCAGCCACTCCAGGACATCAGGCCAGTAATGGCGGAGGATTGATAAATGGTGCTGCTATGAAATTGGATGCTGGCGGCGTACACTGGTGACTGATGACCCCAGAGGTCTGTCTACCTAATGGTCGATTTGAGCATCCACACTATTTTTTTATTTTACCAAAATGTCCTGTTCAAGATAAGAGTTGGGACAAGTTTTTTTTATCCTTCTTTCATAGGACATGGGTGTCGCTGGCTGGGCCCTGCATTTATTGCCCATCCCTAGTTGCCCTCAAACTGAGTGTCTCGCTCGGCCCATTCAGAGGGCAGTTAAGAGTCAACCACATTGCTGTGGATCTGGAGTCACATGTAGGCCAGACCGGGTAAGGACGGCAGATTTCCTTCCCTAAAGGACATTAAAGTTTCAACTTTATTTTATTAGTGTCACAAGTAGGCTTATGTTCACATAGTATAAAAGCAAATTACTGCGGATGCTGGAATCTGAAACTAAAAGAGGAAATTCTGGAAAATCTCAGCAGGTCTGGCAGCATAGAACCATCGAACCATAGAAAATTACAGCTCAGAAACAGGCCTTTTGGCCCTTCTTGTCTGTGCCGAACCATTTTTTGCCTAGTCCCACTGACCTGCACTTGGACCATATCCCTCCACACCCCTCTCATCCATGAACCCGTCCAAGTTTTTCTTAAATGTTAAAAGTGCATATACCACTTTATCCGGCAGCTCATTCCGCACTCCCACCACTCTCTGCGTGAAGAAGCCCCCCCTAATATTCCCTTTAAACTTTTCTTCTTTCACCCTTAACCCATGTCCTCTGGTTTTTTTCTCCCCCAGCCTCAGCGGAAAAAGCATCTGTAAGGAGAGAAAAGAGCTGACGTTTCGAGTCCAGATGAGCCTTTGTCAAAGGCTTACATTAACACTGTAATGAAGTTACTGTGAAAATCCACCCGTCGCCACGCTCTGGCGCCTGTTCGGGTAACACCGAGAGAGAATTTAGCACGGCCAATGCACCCTAACCAGCACGTCTTTCAGACTGTGGGAGGAAACGGGAGCACCCGGAAGAAACCCACGCAGACACGGGGGTAATGTGCAAACTCTACACAGTCACCTAAGTCGGGAATCGAACCCAGGTCCCTGGCTGTGAGGCAGCAGTGCTAACCACTGCGCCAACGCGCCGACCCATAAGGTGTCAAGCTGAAGTCCCATCTGGTCCCTCACATGGACGTAAAAGATCCCGCGACCCTACTGGATGAACATCCAGTGTCCTGGCCGATATCCCTCGGCTCAGTTAACATCACCAAGGGCTGATTAATTCCTGATTCAAAGATCGTTGTTGTGTTGGATACTGCGGTATGCAAATTGGCCATCGTATATCCCCATGTAATATGTACCCAATGATTGCAAAGCCTTTTGGAGACAGTTCATTGATGTGGAATCCACAGTACGAATGAACATTCATTCTCTTTTCCGCACTGTTGTAGGATCTCCGCAGTCAGCCACTACACCACCAAAGAAAGAAGATTGCCTTAATGAGCAGCCAGAGAATGCAGGATGTTTAATCCAATCTGACTCTTTGCAGTAATGTGATTCTGAAAATAGTATTGTAATGAAAAGCCTCCTCTCTCACTGACCTTTGTTGGAATCGAATGATCCACATTGTTCAGTGATGAGGATGAGCAATGAGGATGAATGTGCCAACATGTCTGATGGCAGATTCGAAGACTTCGAGTTGATTAAACTACAAGGCCAGACACTCGTTACAGTTAGTATCTGGGACAATAGAGAGGGTAAGTCAGTGTTCACAGGTTAAGAACTCAGGTTGTAATGCTTTCTCTATGGACCTGTTAAACCTTTTCTTAGCTTGCACCAGAAGTCAACGTACGCTCTCAATTTCTCAGGAGGCGAAGGAAATTCGACATGTCAGCTACAGCTCTCACCAACATTTACAGATACACCATAGAAAGCATCCTTTCCAGATGTATCACAGCTTGGTATGGCTCCTGCTCTGCCCAAGGTCGCAAGAAACTACAAAGGGTTGTGAACCAAGCCCAATCCATCTTGCAGACCAATGAATGAAATACAAAGCTTTGACAAAGGGTCGTCTGGACTCGAAACGTCAGCTCTTTTCTCTCCTTACAGACGCTGCCAGGCCCGCTGAGGTTTTCCAGCATTTTCTCTTTTGGTTAATGAAATGAACTGAAGTTCCTCTGCGGTTAATACATTTTTTTAGGGTCTCGGGAGGAGACAGGTGACAGTCCTGGGTGAGCGATGCTTTGGAAAAGACACCCCACACTGCCACCTAGCTTGGATGTCCTGATAATAGCCAATCGACAGAGCCTGGTCCCTAACTGTACCCTAACGAAGCCATAATAAACCAAACATCTGGGGGGGTGGGGGGGCCTTTCCAGTAAGAAGCGCATGATTCTTTTTAATTTCCCTGTAATTTCTTTCGCCCCCGCCCCGCAGGAGATGAATCTTCAATTCCGGGAGCTTGGAGATTTGACAAACCGCATGATGTCTCTCGAAATCGTGGAAGTACTTGTTGAGTTGCTAAAGCTGCGTGGAATGTTCCTATTCATTCCGCAGGACAGAAAAACAAGTGCTTCTTGCAACATCTGCAGGTCACATGGAGCCAATGGTACCTTTCATTGAGTTGGGCAAAAAATGTATTAACCGCAGAGGAACTTCAGTTCATTTTTTTTATTCATTCGTGGGACATGGGCTGGGCCAACGTTTATTGCCCATTCCTAGTTGCCCTTGGTGGGCAGCTAAGAGTCAACCACATTGCTGTGGCTCTGGACTCACATGTAGGCCAGACCGGGTAAAAAAAGCAGATTTCCTTCCTTAAGTTTATTTATTAGTGTCACAAGTAGGCTTACATTAACACTGCAACTAAGTTACTGTGAAAACCCCCTAGTCGCCACACTCCGGCGCCTGTTCGGGTAAAACTGAGGGAGAATTTAGCACGGCCAATGCACCCTAACCAGCACGTCTTTTGGACTGTGGGAGGAAATCAGAGCACCCGGAGGAAACCCACACAGACGCGGGGAGAACGTGCAAACTCCACACAGACAGTGACCCAACCCGGGAATCGAACCCAGGTCCCTGGTGCTGTGAGGCAGCAGCGCTAACCACTGTGCCACCATCTGGACACTAAAGGGACATCAGTGAACCAGATGGATTTTTCCGACAATCGACAATGGTTCCATGGTCATCAGTAGATTCTTAATTCCAGATTTTTTTTATTGAATTCAAATTCCACCGGATTCAAACCCGGATCCCCAGAGCATTAGCTGAGTTTCTGGATTAATAGTCTCGCGATAATACCACTCGGCCATCGCCTCCCCAATAATTGAGGTGAGGAGAAATCTGGAGTTTCAAATCTCGTTGGAGGTCAAGAATGATTTTGTTACAAAGCCACATGTGATGGCCAATGTGCATTCAGCAAATTCTAACACATAGCAATCACTGGCTCAGGAATTGACCTGGTTTTGGTGATCCCGAGGGAGGAATGTTGACCAGCGCACTGGGAGTTGTGGAATGATTCCAGTGGTGGAATTCCCCAACCCCCCCCCCGCCCCCCGCAGCAGATTAATTGGATGGTTCCGAAGGGATTGCTCTATGGTCCAATGATCCTTTCTCGTTCGAGGTCCTCGTGACTTCAACGGGAATTCTAGACGAATGGTTCCCAATTTTCTATATGTTATGAGGTGGAGATGCCGGCGTTGGAATGGGGTGGGCACAGTAAGAAGTCTCACAACACCAGGTTAAAGCCCAACAGGTTTATTTGGAATCACGAGCTTTCGGAGCGCTGCCCCTTCATCGGGTGAGTATGTCATGGCACACCTCAAAATTATAAAACAGATGGAGGCCCACCTCTGCTTTTCTCTGTCTCCTTCGCTTACTGGGGTGGCACGGTGGCACAGCGGTTAGCACTGCTGCCTCACAGTACTAGGGACCGGGTTTGATTCCAGCCTCGGAGTCCCCACATTCTCCTCGTGTCTGCGTGGGTTTCCTCCGGGTGCTCCGGTTTCCTCCCACACTCCAAAGATGTGCGGGTTAGGTGCACTGGCCATGCTAAATTGATGTGGAGATGCCGGCGTTGGACTGGGGTAATTGTCCATTAGTGTCAGGGGGACTAGCCAGGGTAAATGCATGGGGTTATGCGGGTGGGGCCTGGGCGAGATTGTGGTCGGTGCAGACTCGATGGGCCGAGTGGCCTCCTTCTGCACTGCAGGATTCTATGATTCTCTGGTTCTCTCGCCTGTGTGTGTGTTTTTTTTAACCTCTCCCTGCCTCTCTCACTTCTCCCAAGGTTTTGGCGGCCTATTTGAGTTTTGGCTTTTCGTGTGTCTGGAATCTTTGTCTTCAGCTCCAAGTCCCGTTGGCCAATGCGCATGGGCACTGCCAACGTAAAAAATCTAAACCATACACACGCGTCTCATTCCCAGCCGTGGCCAGGCATGGGAGGCTCAAGGCTCATCGGATCTTGGAGACCCAACCATCAAGCTGCAGATGAAGTTTTAGTTTAATTAGTTGAATTTTGAATCTCTTTTCACAGCATGCTTGCAGGGGGAGGGGCCTTCATGGCATACTGAGTTTGATTTGATTTGATTTATTATTGTCACATGTATTAACATACAGTGAAAAGTATTGTTTCTTGCGCGCTAAACAGACAAAGCATACCATTCATAGAGAAGGGAAGGAGAGAGTGCAGAATGTAGTGTTACAATCATAGTCAGGGTGTAGAGAAAGATCAACTTAATGCAAGGTAAGTCCATTCAAAAGTCTGACGGCAGCAGGGAAGAAGCTGTTCTTGAGTCGGTTGGTGCGTGACCTCAGACTTTTGTATCTTTTTCCTGATGGAAGAAGGTGGAAGAGAGAATGTCCGTGGGGTCCTTAATTATGCTGGCTGCTTTGCCGAGGCAGCGGGAAGTGTAGACAGAGTCAATGGATGGGAGGCTGGTTTGCATGATGGATTGGGCTACATTCACGAGCCTTTATAGTTCCTTGCGGTCTTGGGCAGAGCAGGAGCCAGACCAAGCTGTGATACAACCAGAAACTCTTGCACATTTACCCTATCGAACCCCACCCTAATCTTAAATATCTCCATCAGGCCACACCTCAATCTACTTTGTTCTGGGTGAAAGAACCATTGACTGCTCAATTGTAACTCCGCAACATCTCAAGCGCCTGTTGTAATATGGAGACCAGGTTCTTTTAAGGTAGGGCAGTGACAGTGTCCCTTTAAGGTAGGGCAGTGACACTGTCCCTTTAAGGTAGGGCGGTGACACTGTCCCTTTAAGGTAGAGCGGTGGCCCTGTCCCTTTAAGGTAGGGCGGTAACATTGTCCCTTTAAGGTAGGGTAGTGTCACTGTCCCTTTAAGGGTGGAAGGGGTTTCACTCCACTCAGTGAAGGGATGATGGTGTTCCTCAAAGACACATTACCTGAGATTGAGTGAAGCAGATGCATGTCATATTCTGGAAGGATTTAAAGTGAGCAATGGTTGACAAGTCTGTCTCTGGCCTTTAATTCTGAGTGTTCTAGACCGGACTGGGAATATGAGGAGTTTGATTCGAGGACGAAACAAGCCAGCGGGATACAGACAAACTACTTCATTCAGTCCCTGGAATTTGCATGGTTCTGCCATAGATCCCCTGCTATGAATCCTGGAGAAACACCAGCATTAATAAGAAATAAATTAATTTGTTTCACTAAAGCGTAACTGCTATCGCAAACTGACCCCCGCTGGGCTTGCAATCCAGGACAAGCAGACACCGGGCTATTACTAACTTACCTCAGTTATTGCACATTTTAAATTTTACTCATTCTAGTCCTTCGTATCCTCATGTCTCATAACGTCTCTCACTGACAAACATGCTGCCCCTCTCCGTCACCCAGAAGGACAAGGACAGTAGCACCCTGGCAACACCATCAGCTGCAGGTTCCCCTCACTCACACCCATACTGACTTGGAAACCGTTCTTTCACTGCTACTGCGGTGGCACAGTGGGTTAGCACCGCTGCCTCACAGCGCCAGGGACCCAGGTTCGAATCCCGGCCTCGGGTCACTGTCTGTGCGGAGTCTGCACATTCTCCCCGTGTCTGCGTGGGTTTCCTCCGGGTGCTCCGGTTTCCTCCCACAGTCTGAAAGACGTGCTGGTTAGGTGCATTGGCCGCGCTAAATTAGTATCCCAGGATGCATAGGTTAGAGGGATTAGTGGGGCAAATATTTATTCATTAGTCACAAGTAAGGCTTACGTTAACATTGCAATGAAGTTACTGTAAAATTCCCCTAGTCGCCACACTCTGTGTGGGTTTATGAGGATAGGGCCTGGGTGGGATTGTTGGTGGTGCAGACTCGATGGGCCGAATGGCCTCCTTCTGCACTGTAGGTATTCTGAGAGAAGATTCTAAGACTGTAGTTTAGGGCAAGCCAAGGATGAAAAGATATCTAGACTTAAAGGGTTAAGTTATGGTGATGGGTTGCACAGGTCAAACACAGAGGCCGGGATTCTCCGACCTTGCCCGTGGCAGGGATTCTCCAGTCCCGCTGCAGTGAATGAAGAGTTGGCTGAGTGCCAAATTCTCCATTCCCGCTGGCATGAGTGACAGGGCGTGCGAGATTGGACAATCCTGACCAGAAGATTAAAAGGTGTTGACAGGAGAGAGAGAAACTATTTCCCATAAGATGGGAGTTCAGAACTTCAAAATTAATGTTCGACTGTCAGAGGTGAGGTCAGGAAACACTTCTTCACACGTAGGGGAGTAGAAATCTGCAACTCTCTCTTGCCCCAAGAAAAGCTAAGCTGAGGGCGTCAATTAAAATTTTCAAAATGGAGATCGATAAATATTTATCTGTTATAGAATCCCGATAGAGCAGAAGGAGGCCATTCGATCCATCGCCCCAGGCCCTTTCGCCGTAACGCTACGCATTTGCCCTGCTAACCCCGCTGACACTAAGGGGCAATTTAGCACGGCCAATGCACCTAACCAGCACATCTTTGGAGTGTGGAAGGAAACTGGAGCACCCGGAGGAAACCCACGCAGACACGGGGAGAATGTGCAGCCTCCGCACAGACAGTGACCCAAACCGGGAATCGAACCCGGGTCCCGGGTGCTGTGAGGCAGCAGCGCTAACCAATGTGCCAAGAGTAGCACGATGGAACAGTGGTGGTGGCACAGTGATTAGCACTTCTAGCACAGCGCCAGGGACCCAGGCTCGATTCCCGGTTTGGGTCACTGTGGAGTCTGCACATTCTCCCCTTGCCCGCATGGGTTTCCTCCGGGTGCTCCGGTTTCCTCCCACAGTCCAAAGCTGTGCAGGTGAGATGCATTGGCCATGCTAAATTCTCCCTCAGTGTACCCGAACAGGCGCCGGAGTGTGGCGACTAGGGGATTTTCACATTAACTTCATTGCAGCGTTAGAACCATAGAACCATAGAAAATTACAGCTCAGAAACAGACCTTTTGGCCCTTCTTGTCTGTGTCGAACCATTTTTTGCCTAGTCCCACTGACCTGCACTTGGACCATATCCCTCCACACCCCTCTCATCCATGAACCCATCCAAGTTTTTCTTAAATGTTAAAAGTGCATATACCACTTTATCCGGCAGCTCATTCCACACTCCCACCACTCTCTGCGTGAAGAAGCCCCCCCTAATATTCCCTTTAAACTTTTCTCCTTTCACCCTTAACCCATGCCCTCTGGTTTTTTTCTCCCCTAGCCTCAGCGGAAAAAGCCTGCTTGCATTCACTCTATCTATACCCATCAAAATCTTATACACCTCTATCAAATCTCCCCTCAATCTTCTACGCTTCAGGGAATAAAGTCCCAACCTATTCAATCTCTCTCTGTCACTCAGCTTCTCAAGTCCCGGCAACATCCTTGTGAACCTTCTCTGCACCCTTTCAACCTTATCTACATCCTTCCTGTAACTAGGTGACCAGAACTGTACACAATACTCCAAATTCGGCCTCACCAATGCCTTATATAACCTTACCATAACACTCCAACTTTTATACTTGATACTCCGATTTATAAAGGCCAATGTACCAAAGGCACTCTTTACGACCCTATCCACCTGTGACGTCACTTTTAGGGAATTCTGTACCTGTATTCCCAGATCCCTCTGTTCAACTGCACTCTTCAGAGTCCTACCATTTACCCTGTATGTTCTACTTTGATTTGTCCTTCCAATGTGCAATATCTCACACTTGTCTGCGTTAAATTCCATTTGCCATTTTTTAGCCCATTTTTCTAGTTGGTCCAAATCCCTCTGCAAGCTTTGAAAACCTTCCTCACTGTCCACTACACCTCCAATCTTTGTATCATCAGCAAACTTGCTGATCCAATTTACCACATTATCATCCAGATCATTGATATAGATGACAAACAATGTTAATGTAAGCCTACCTGAGACACCAATAAAGAAACTTTAAAGTGCCAGTCTAGACTATGTGCTCAAATCCTAAATTCTCCCTCAGTGTAACCGAACAGGTGCTGGAGTGTGGCGACTGGGGGATTTTCACAGTAACTACATTGCAGTGTTAGTGCAAGTCTACTTGTGACACTAATAAGTAAACATTAGCTTAACACGTTAACGGTTATGGGAACCAAGGCAGGCAGTTGGAGTTAAACAGATCTGCCGCGATGGAATTGGATAGTGGAACAGGTTTAGAGGGGCTGAATGGACTCCCTCTTGTTCTGGGGGTACAGAAGAGAAGGAAAATTAAAGGGTGTGGGAAGGAGGTGAGGGAGCAGATGTTAATGCAGCATTTTTGGTTTGGCAAGGGGAGAGTTGACGGAGAGGCGTGCAGTGTTGGAGTGGTCCTCTCCGCAGTGGCTGAACAGCCTGGAGGTCCCTGGGCCGGTGAATTGGAAAGCGTTGGCTGGACTGGCTCATGACAGCAACGCAAGCTGCCGCAACTTAGCAAATGGAGTTTACTGAGATTTATGTCTGACAACTTGAGCAGAAGCTCTGAGGTTTAAACACTGGAAAGATTCCACCAGGCACACTGCATCATTTAATATTGTGTCGGTACAGATGGGGAGGGGGGGGGAGGGGGGGGCGGTCAATGGAAAACATTTGTGCCACTAATAATTAGTCTGCAGACTGGTTCCTTCAAGATTGCTCCTAATTACAGTCCCTGAAAGTACTCAGAACATGATCATTTATCTCAATAACTGAGCAGAATTCGTACTTTCTTTAAAGGATAAAAGAGCAAGTTGCTCACCAATTGGACTGTGCTATTTAAGGTGTCATCTGTGACTTACAATTCACGCTTTTATCCTGGAGGCTAAAGGCCACAGATCCAAATCTGGATCATAAAACTGTAAACTGTAATCTCAGCTCCCCCCTCCCCGTACAGTACCGAGGGAGTGCCACATTGCCGGAGGTACCAAAACACAAACCGTCTGCGCCCTCAGGCGTGGGTAGAAGATCCCACCTGGTGCTGTTTCCAATGAGAGTCGGGGAGTTTCTCCACTCCCCTGGCATCCTGGTCAAATATATCCCTTCACCAACATCTCAAAGCCAGGTCATCTGGTCATCCATCTATGGACGGCATGGTGGCACAGTGGTTAGCACTGCTACCGCACAGCGCCAGGGATCCAGGTTCAATTCCCTCCTCAGGTTACTGCCTGTGTGAAGTTTGTACACTCTCCCGTGTTTGCGTGGATTTCTTCCGGGTGCTCCGGTTTCCTCCCACACTCCAAAGGTGTGAAGGTTAGGAGGATTGGTCATGCTAAATTGCCCCTTAATGTCCAATGATGTGCAGGTTGGGTGGATTGGCCATGCCAAATTGCCCTGAGTGTCTCAAGATGTGCAGGTTAGGTGGATTGGCCATGCGAAATTGCCCCTTAGTGTCCAAAGATGGGCGGGTTGGGTGGATTGGTCATGCTAAATTGCCTTTTAGTGTCCAAAGATGTGCAGGTTAGGTGGATTGGCCATGCTAAATTGCCCCTTAGTGTTAAAGGGACTAGCTAGGGTATAAACATGGGGTTATGGGATAGGGCTGGGTGGGATTGCTGTCAGTGCAGGCTCGATGAGCCGAACAGCCTCCTTTTGCACTGTCGGGATTTTATGATCTAATGCTGTATGTGGGATCTTGCTGTGCACCTTTCTGTTGCTGCGTTTCCTAGATTTAAGCACACTTCAAAACACACTCCGCTGGTGGCGAACTGCTTTGGGATATCCTGCGGTGCTATGGAAATGCAGGCACTATCTTTCTGTAACCTCACGCGTCCTATTTGAGGAAATCTTGTGTTTTGGTTCCTAGTTGCTGCCCCGACTTGGGTGTCGCTGAGAGCAGCAGAGCGTTAGGATTACACTGAGGAGTGGTCTCTGCTGACTCAGGCCACCGCTCCCTGGCTGGAACCGCACCGGTCGCTGCAACCTACCTGGTGAGGTTGGTCCCTGAGTGAATGTTGGCCAAGATACTGGGACAACTCCAGCCCTGCCCGAGGAAGGCCACAGATTCAATAAACATCCATCTGAAAACACCAGCAAACCGGCAGATGGGGACATGGTTTAACATCCCGTTCAAAATGTCAGCTGAGATTATGTGCTCAAGGCAGGGTTGAGCTTGATCCTATAACTCCATAACTTGAGGCGAGAGTGTGGAATCAAAGGTGCCAAAATCACACTGCAATCTGGAACATAGAGACCAGGAGAAGCCAACCAGCTATCAGCATGCTAGACTCTCTGCTCAATACCCACCTCCCTGGCCAATATATCCTTCCTGATGGTACACTGCCCAGAATGCTATACAATCAATGGGACCTAACCAGAGCTTTATCTACCGTGGCGGCACGGTGGAACAGTTGTTGGTGCTGCTGCCTCACAGCATCAGGGACCTGGGTTCAATTCCCGGCTCGGGTCACTGTCTGTGCTGAGTCTGCACGTTCTCCCCATATCTGCGTGGATGTGTGGGTTTGGTGCATTGGCCATGCTAAATTGCCCCTTAGTGTCTAAAGATGTGTAGGTTAGGTGCATTGGCCATGCTAAATTGCCCCTTAGTGTCCAAAGATGTGCGGGTTAGTTGGATTGGTTAAATTGCCCCTTAGTATCCAAAGATGTGCAGGTTAGATGAATTGGCCATGCTAAATTGCCCCTTAGTGACAGGGGAATTAATAGGGTAAATACTTGGGGTTGGGGGCAATGGGGCCTGGATGGGATTGTTGTCGATGCAGGCTCGATGGGCTGAATGGCCTCCTTCTGCGCTGTAGGGATTCGATGATTTCTACAAACCTTTCCAGCATTCTTTAGCTTGAGGGGCTGAATGGCCTCCTCCTGTTCCAATAGCCGATGACTTTAACAGGCTCAACCTCAGAGAGACAGGGTGATTTCTGATTCCAATGGTAAGATGCAGGGTCTTAGACCTGGACTGCAGAGTGTGCCCTCCAACATAAAACCACCAGCCCCTCTGCTCACAGCTCAATGGTAAGCCAAGTCTGGGATCCATTCCAGCTCCTTCCTGCAAAATTCAGCCATGGCTCGGATTCACGGAGCTAACCTAATTTGGATAAACACGGATTTGTGGTGCGGATCTGTGTGTTTACCCCCAGCTGATACAGACAAACAGACAGAAGCATGAAGAATCAGTCAAAGAGGAACCTGCAGAAACATTTGATTCATTTCACTCGGCAGTGCTGGGCAAAGGGCGGCACGGTGGCACAGTGGGTTGGCACTGCTGTGTCACAGCGCCAGAGGCCTGGGTTCGATACCCGGCTTGGGTGACTGTCTGTGCGGAGTCTGCACATTCTCCCCGTGTCTGCGTGGGTTTCCTCCGGAGGCTCCGGTTTCCTCCCACACTCCAAAGATGTGCGGGTTAGGGGGATTGGCCATGCTAAATTGCCCCTTAGTGTCCAAAGGTGTGCAGGTTAGGTGGATTGGCCGTGCTAAATTGCCCCTTAGTGTCAGGGGGACTAGCTAGGGTAAATACACGGGGTTATGGGGATAGGGCCTGGGTGGGATTGTGGTTGGTGCAGACTCGATGGATGAATGGCCTCCTTCTGCGCTGTAGGGATTCTATGGAACTGCAATCCTTAGACCCATCCTGTGGCCACAGTTAGGGATAGCTTGGAACTGGTCTGTGCCCCTCATGGTCAGAAAGTCATTGATGCACTCGACCGAGGATACAGATTGCGGAAACATCCTGCCAGCCCCGGTTGTAAACGAGTAAAGGCCTGATGGATGCCACCGTTCGTTACCTGGACATCATTCCCAGGTTCGCTCATTCCACTCAAGACCGGAAGCTTTTCGGAAAGATCGCAAAATTCAACAAAACGAAGGGGCTCGAAAGAAAAATAATCAAAAAAGGGTCAACTGTGTTTTAGAAGGTTCCCAATTTCTGAGCTCGCAGGTTGTGGGTTCAAGTCCCGCTCCAGAACCCTGGGTAGAATTCTCCGTCCCTCCCTGCCACCGGTGTCCTCCAGTCCTGCCAATGGGATCTTCCAGCCCCTCCATCGAGAACTTCCAATTTTGCTGTCAGGATGTATTCATTCGAAGAATCCCTACAGTGCAGAAGGAGGCCATTTGGCCCATCGAGCCTACACCGACAATAATCTTACCCAGATCCTACCTCCATCATCCCACATATTGACCCTGCTAATCCCCCTGACTCTAATGGGCAATTTAGCATGGCCAACCCCACTAACCTGCACATCTTTGGACACTAAGGGGCAATTTAGCATGGCCAATCCACCTAATCTGCACATCTTTGAACACTAAGGGACAATTTAGCATGGCCAATCCACCTAACCTGCACATCTTTAGACTCTGGGAGGAAACCGGAGCACCTGGAGGAAACCCATGCAGACATGGGGAGAACGTGCAGACTCCACACAGACAGTGACCTTCCAATCCCGCTGGCAGAATCCTCCAGTCCGGCCGCAGGGACCCTACAATCCTGCCGGCAGAATCCACCAATTCCGCCAGTGGGATCTTCCAGTCCTGCCGATGGGCGCCCTCCACGATGGGTTCCCTGGCAGCTGAGGGTGTGAGCCATGCGAAAGCACCATATTCACCGGCAGGACTGGAAGATCTCGCCACCGGCCAATGGGGAGCCACCTCTTCCACCAGCAAAGCCCTGCCCTTGAGCACCAAAATCCTGGCTGATCCGGAGCGTAGGCGCAGCGAGGGAATGCAGCACAGTCAGAGGTGGCTTTCAAACGCGATGTTAAACCAAGGCCCCATTCACCCCAGTTGGAAATGAATCGGGGGTTGGGGAGGATTCTCCTTGGTGTCTGAAACCTAACCCTTGACTAATGACATTGCAAAGACTATCTGGTTATCATCACATTGCTGCTGTGGGAGCTTGCTATGCGTGAATTTGGTGTTGTGTTTTCCATGTGACCGCAGTGACTACACCAATGGCTGTAAAGAACTCAGAGATGCGCCGAAAGCAACTGTAGAAAATGCAAGTTCCGGGTCGAGAGCTTCAAGTTTTTAGGTGTCCAGATCACCAACAACCTGTCCTGGTCCCCCCAGGCCGACACTATAGTTAAGAAAGCCCACCAACGCCTCTACTTTCTCAGAAGACTGAGGAAATTTGGCATGTCAGCTACGACTCTCACCAACTTTTACAGATGCACCATAGAAAGCATTCTTTCCGGTTGTATCACAGCTTGGTATGGCTCCTGCTCTGCCCAAGACCACAAGAAACTATAAAAGGTTGTGAATGTAGCCCAATCCATCACGCAAACCAGCCTCCCATCCATTGACTCTGTCTACACGTCCCGCTGCCTCGGGAAAAGCAGCCAGCATAATTAAGGACCCCCACGCACCCCGGACATTCTCTCTTCCACCTTCTTCCGTCGGGAAAAAGATACAAAGGTCTGAGGTCACGTTCCAACCGACTCAAGAACAGCTTCTTCCCTGCTGCCGGCAGACTTTCGAATGGATCTACATGATATTAAGTTGATCTTTCGCTACACCCTAGCTATGACTGTAACACTACATTCTGCACCCTCTCCTTTCCTTCTCCCCTATGTACTCTATGAACGGTATGCTTTGCCTGTAAAGCGCGCAAGAAACAAGGGGCGGAATTCTCCAGCCGCGCTGGTCTAAAAACCGGAAATCCCCCCCCCCCTCCGCCCCTCGACTGTCAATGGGGTTTCACATTGTCTGCAACCCGCCCGCTGAGATTCCAGTGGTGGGAGGGATGGGGAGAATTCCGGCCACTGTATCCCAATACATGTGACAATAATAAATCAATTAAAAAAAACATTACACACTGAAACATAGAAACATAGAAGATAGGAGCAGGAGGAGGCCATTCGGCCCTTCGAGCCTGCTCCGCCATTCTTTATCATAAGACCATAAGACATAGGAGTAGAATTAGGCCACTCGGCCCATCGAGTCTGCTCCGCCATTCAATCATGGCTGATATTTTTCTCATCCCCATTCTCCTGTCTTTTCCCCATAACCCCTGATCCCCTTATTAATCAAGAACCTATCTATCTCCGTCTTAAAGACACTCAATGACCCGGCCTCCACAGCCTTCTGCGGCAAAGAGTTCCACAGATTCACCACTCTCGGGCTGAAGAAACTCCTCCTCATCTCTGTTTTAAAGGATCGTCCCTTTAGTCTGAGGTTGTGCCCTCTGGTTCTAGTTTTTCCTACCAGTGGAAACATCCTCTCCACGTCCACTCTATCCAGGCCTCGCAGTATCCTGTAAGTTTCAATAAGATCCCCCCTCATCTTTCTAAACTCCAACCAGTACAGACCCAGAGCCCTCAACCCCTCCTCATACGACTATGGCTGATCATCCAAATCAATAGCCAAATCCTTTGAATATCAGCCATAACCTTTGATCCCATTCGCCCCAAATGCTATATCCAGCCGCCTCTTGAATACATTCAACGTTTTGGGCAATTCAGAGGAAAATCAGGCAATCAATGGATGATTTAAAGGAGTATTTTTGAAAACGTGGGTGCCTGTTGGGGATTGAGTCCTGAAAGAGCGACGTTTTCTGACTGGTGATTAGTGAAGGGCTGATCTGCACTACTCACTTGGAGCTTTGGTTAACAGATGGTTACGTTCGGGACTCACACTGAAACATCAGCGTGGGATGACAGCTGTGAAAGGCAGACTTGGCCAATCCTCCCCTCCTCATCCATCATCCCATTCAACATAAAAAAAAAAACAGCTGAAGGGAAGTAAAAATCTGTGTCTTCCCGATAAAGTTTCGACATCCTGACCCGGAGCATCTTCACACGGAGAAATCTGGCAGCTTCTCGCAATACTTAGTGCCCTCACATTTTGCCGACCATTAATCTTCTTAACCCAAGTGAAATCTAGAACAGTTACCATGACGACAATAGCATTAGCCACGATTAGTTCCACTCAGAGACGAGCTTCGCTCCCTGGGCGTTCAGAGACACTCTCAGTGTTGCAGTCACTAGGGGTGACTGGTCTCCTTTTATTGGCGGATTGTTGGCACGGGTTGCCAGGAGAAGTGGCACGATTGGCTTCCTGCACTACACTGATAATTTCCTGAAGGTTTCAGCTTTGTTCAATCACTCGTTATTCCTGGCTGTCACGCCCCGACTGCGCGCATTAAAGTGAGAGACAGTGGCGGCCGTGTGTACCCTCTACAAGATGCACTGCAGCAACTCACCAAGGCTCCTAAGGCAGCACCTTCCAAACCCATCACCGCCACCATCTAGAAAGACAAGGGCAGCAGACACCCTGGGGTAGAATTTTCCCGTCCCGCCATGGGAATCGGAACGGGTGGGACAGAAAATTCAGCAAAGATCCATTGACCTCAGGATTTTCCAGCCTCGGGGGGGGGGGCGCGGTGAGTGCTGCTGGAAAATCCCATCCACAGGGACACCATCACTTGGAGGTTCCCCTCCAATTCACTCATCATCCTTACTTGGAGGGCAGTTAAGAGTCAACCACATTGCTGTGGCCCTGGAGACACATGTAGGCCAGACCGGGTAAGGACGGCAGATTTCCTTCCCTAAAGGACATTAGTAAACCCAGATGGGTTTTTCTGACAATGGTTTCATGGTCATCAGTAGATTCTTAATTCCAGATTTTTTTAAAAATTGAATTCAAATTCCACCATCTGCCGTGGCGGGATTCGAACCCGGGTCCCCAGAACATTAGCTGAGGTTCTGGATTAATAGTCTAGCGATAATACCACTAGGCCAATCGCCTTTCCCCCGCCACCTTCCTCCGGGTGCTCCGGTTTCCTCCGACAGTCCGAAAGATGAGTAGGTTAGGTGGATTGGCCATGCTAAATTGCCCCTCAGTGTCCAAAGGTGTGTAGGTTCGGTGGATTGGCCATGCTAAATTGCCCCTTAGTGTCCAACGATATGCAGGTTCGGTGGATTGGCTATGCTAAATTGCCCCTTAGTGTCCAAAGATGTGCAGGTTCGGTGCATTGGCCATGCTAAATTGCCCCTTAGTGTCCAAAGATGTGCAGGTTAGGTGGATTGGCCATGCTAAATTGCCCCTTAGTGTCCAAAGATGTGCGGGTTAGGTGGATTGGCCATGCTAAATTGCCCCTTAGTGTTCGAAGATGTGCGGGTTAGGTGGATTGGCCATGCTAAATTGCCCCTTAGTGTTCGAAGATGTGCGGGTTAGGTGGATTGGCCATGCTAAATTGCCCCTTAATGTCCATAGATGTGCGGGTTAGGTGGATTAGTGGAGTACATATGTGAGGTTACCGGGATAGGGCAGGGGAGAGGGCCTGGGAAGATACTTTGTCAGAGAGTCGTTGCAGACTCAATGGGCCGAATGGCCTCTTCTGCATTCCAGGGATTCTAGGATTCTCAAGAACACAAGGCCCTTTAAACTCTGCAAAGACACAAGGTATTGTTTAGCTCAGTGTGTGAGCTACTGCACGGCACAGTACGTTAACTGAACTGGACACTGAGGGCAACGAAAATCACCATGTTTACTGGTTCAACTCCGTGCTGAGTGAACCGTCACACAACTAATCCCAATCGCTAAAGCATAAACTCCCTGTGAACATCGCAGAACCTGCCCTCTCTGACCGGCCAGCTTGATTGGCCAATCTCTGGATGTCCGCTGACACAAGAGCAAAATCCTGCAGACGCTGGAAATCTGAAATAAAAACAGGAAATGCTGCCAAGTGCTCGGCTGGGCAGACAGTGTCTGGGTGGAGAGGGAAACAGCGTCAACTTCCTGGATTTTCCATCCTTGAGGCTGGTAACACGAGGCGGGAGAATTTCCAACCTTGACCAGCCTGTCCACCTCGGGAAAAGTGCCCGCAAGGGTGGGGGGGGGGGTGTGGTCTCCATTGCCAGGGTCTGGGTCTGAGCTGTCTGAAAAGCCCAACATGGTGCTGTGGGACTCTGTCCCAGTTAAAATGCAAACCCTCCATTCCTCACATCGCACACCCCCCCTCTTCACCCACATGCCCTATCCATGTCACCTCATGCCCCCGTGCCAAACTATGTTTCCACCCACTATCCACCCATGGCTTCTCATGCCAAGCTATAGCACTTCCATGGCCCATTGACCCACTAAGTATACATAATGAGGCTTGGCTGTAAGCTCAGACATCCATTAGTCTTGTTGAAACAGCTGAGCCCCATGGGGAAACATTGTTTGATTGACAACAATGACTCTCTGATCTATGTAGTCAATTTCACAATGTTGATTTCCATGAGATTAAGTGGTTGCAAGGCACTTTTGTGACAGATATTTTGAAGGGTCTGAATGATTGACACTTTTATTGGCTCCTGGCAAAGTAACTTTTATTAAAAATAGTAGAAAGTGATGAATGAATGATTTTTTTTGCAGCTTTTTCTTTTACACATCCTACAGTCACCATCGGGATCATTGCCTCTCTAGGGGGCATGAGGGGCACCGGGGAGTGTGTGGAGTGCCACAGTTTGGCATTAGGGGTATGAGGAACATACCTTTTAAAAAGGTCCCCTCACACAGACCAGGGCTGGCGACACTTCTTGAGGGGCCGCAAATTTTTTAAAAACTTGGCCCGACTCCATGGAAATTGGAGACCAGTTGGACATGGATATCTCCACTAGGGAGCTGACCGGGTTGGGAACGTCGGGGACGGGCTTCTGACCGGAAACCAGCCCGGACCCTTCCGTGGCGCTCCTGAAAATCAGGCAGCTCGGGAATGGGGCCACAGCTCCTGGAATCAGGACCCTCCTGACATGTTTTAAATGATCCCTGGGACAATCCGACTTGACAGAAATTCAGCCCAAGGACTCGAGTCTGTGGCATGACCGTTCCCCGCTCCACAGCTCCTGCCTAGCCTGTTGAGTGTTTCCGGCGTTTTCTGTGGCTTTATCTCTGTATATCTGCATGGACTCTTATTTTTAAATAATGTCGCCCTTCACGGACTAGCAGAGATCACTGAAATCAGTCAGCCTCAAGTATCCATCCAAAGGACTAGATATTACTAAAAAATTTGATTTAATTTATTATTGCCACCTGTACTGGGATAATGTACTGGGGGCGGCACGGTGGCACAGTGGGTTAGCACTGCTGCCTCACAGCGCCAGGGACCCGGGTTCGATCCCTGGCTTGGGTCACTGTCTGTGCGGAGTTTGCACGTTCTCCCCGTGTCTGCGTGGGTTTCCTCCGGGTGCTCCGGTTTCCTCCCACAGTCTGAAAGACGCGCTGGTTAGGGTGCATTGACCCAAACAGGCGCCAGAGTGTGGTGACTAGGGGAATTTCACAGTAACTTCATTGCAGCGTTAATGTAAGCCTTACTTGTAACTTATGAATAAACTTTAAAATCTTTACTTTAATAGAGTCATAGAGGTTTACAGCATGGAAACAGGCCCTTCAGCCAAAACTATCTATGCTACCCAGTTTTTACCACTAAGCTAGTCTCAATAGCCCACATTTGGCCCATATCCCTCTATACCCATCTTACCCATGTAACTGTCTAAATGCTTTCTAAAAGACAAAATTGTACCCGCCTCTACTCCTACCTCTGGCAGCCTGTTCCAGACACTCACCATGCTCTGAATTGCCCCTCTGGATCCTTTTGTATCTCTCCCCTCTCACCTTAAATCTATGCCCTCTAGTTTTAGACTCCCCTACCTTTGGGAAAAGATATTGACTATCTCGCTGATCTGTGCCCCTCATTATTTTATAGACTTCTATAAGATCACCCCTAAACCTCCGATGCTCCAGAGAAAAAAGTCCCAGCCTCTCCTTACAACACAAACCATCAAGTCCCGGTAGCATCCTAGTAAATCTTTTCTGCACTCTTTCTAGTTTAATAATATCCTTTCTATAATAGGGTGACCAGAATTGCACACAGTATTCCAAGCGTGGCCTTACCAGTGTCTTGTACAACTTCAACAAGACATCCCAACTCCTGTATTCAATGTTCTGACCAATGAAACCAAGCATGCCGAATGCCTTCTTCACCACTCTGTCCACCTGTGACTCCACTTTCAAGGAGCTATGAACATGTACCCCTAGATCTCTTTGTTCTATAACTCTCCCCGACACCCTACTATTAAGTAGGGCGTTGAAGAGAGTTGTATTGAGTAGGTCCTGCCCTGATTCGATCTAGCAACATGCATCACCTCACCTCACATTTATCTAACACAGTGAAAAGTATTGTTTCTTGTGCGCTATTGAACCTGGGCTGAGGCAGCGAGAGCACTGAATCCCAACCACTGGACGACCAAGGAGGTCAGAGGAGAACAACAGCAATCGGAGAGAAAGGTGAGAAGGGAAATGTGTCTCTTGGAGTGACATTTCATGGTGAAGGAGCCCTGGGGGAATCCATAAGACCATAAGACATTGGAACAGAATTAGGCCACTCGGCCCATCGAGTCTGCTCCGCCATTCAACCATGGCTGATATTTTTCTCATCCCCATTCCCCTGCCTATCCACACCTACTCTTGGATGGAATCTGACGACGGGATTCCCCAGCCTTCCTGTGGTATTTTCTCTGAGGTAGCGCACCATTGGCTGGCGGCGAGATCTTCTGGTCCCGCTGCAGCCAATGGGATTTCCCACTGGACCCACCCCACACTGCTGGGAAACACGCAGTGGGTGTACCCCATTGGCAGGGCCAGAAGATCCCACCGGCGTTCCGAGTTCGAAGGCCGTGGCCCAAATCTTTTCCGGAAAGCTCACTTCCGGGAATCTACATGAAGCGACAAAAAAGCTAAGAGCGCAGATTTTAGCCCAGGAAACTTCATTCGCCAATCATGGATGCGTTTCTTTCTCAATGTGCGCTGGGAGATGTTACCAAATTAATTTTGGCCCTTTCGAAGGTGCCTTCAGTTTCTAAGCAACCCGCAGTTCCCTCTGGGGAACCGTCGAGAATATAATTCTAATGTCAGCAGGTTCTGTGCACAGCCTAAAGGAGCCTTCTACAGCTGGAGCCAATCCTTCGAGAATTATCTAGAACATCTGTTCAGCTTTTCAGTGCCGGCAGGAAGCTCGATGAGTTACTGAAGCTTTTAGCCGACAAGTTTCCAACCAGCCACGCGCTCGCGTAACTAACAGAGCGGGAGTGTCTGACCCAAGATACAATTAGTAATTGGGAGTCACTGATCCCCTCATCAGATGCACCATAGAAAGTATCCTTTCCAGATGTGTCGCAGCTTGGTATGGCTCCTATGTTGCCCAAGACCGCAAGGAACTACAAAGGGTTGTGAAACAAAAATAGAAAATGCTGGAAAATCTCAGCGGGTCTGACAGCATCTGTGAGGAGAGAATAGAGCCAACGTTTCGAGTCTGGATGACCCTTCGTCTTGTTTCAGATTCCAACATCCGCAGCATTTTGCTTTTATCAAAGGGCCGTGAATGTAGCCCAATCCATCACGCAAACCAGCCTCCCATCCACTGACTCCGTCTACACTTCCCGCTGCCTCGGCAAAACAGCCAGCATAAACCAAGGAGCCCACGCACCCCGGACATTCTCTCTTCCACCTTCTACCGTTGGGAAAAAAGATACAAAAGTCTGAAGTTATGTACCAACCGACTCAAGAACAGCTTCTTCCCTGCTGCCATCAGACTTTTGAATGGACCTACCTTATATTAAGCTGATCCTTCTCTTACAGCCTAGCTATGAGTGTAACACTATATTCTGCACCCTCTCCTTTCCTTCTCCCCGATGTACTCTATGAACGGTATGCTTTGTCTGTATAGCACGCAAGAAACAATATTTTTCACTGTACCCCAATACGTGTGACAATATAAGTCAAGTAAGTGTTGCTGCGTTCAGCCAGTCACAGATTGCCACTATATTGTCCATTTCCTTAGAGACCTCTGCGTTCCTTCAATTCTAGCCTCCTGTCCACCCCCAATTTCAATCCCTCTCTTTGTATCTGTGACTTGGTATCTGTGCCTGGGCCCCAAGCTCTGGAATTCCCTCCCTAAACATCTTCAAGAACCTCTCTCTCTCCTCCCTTTCTTTGTTCTTTTAGTCAGATGCTTTTTCCTCGGGTAGCAAAGTCAAGTACTAGGGGACACAGGTTTAAGGTGCGTGGGGAAAAGTTTAGAGGAGATGTGCGAGGCAAGTTTTTTTACACAGAGGGTGATGAATGTCTGAAACGTGCTGCCCGGGGAGCAGGTACGAAAGTGGCATTTAAAGGGCAACTAGACAATTACATGAATAGGATGGGATTGGAACGATACGGACTCCGTAAGTACATACGGTTTTAGTTTAGGCAGGCTTCATGATAGGCGCAGGCTTGGAGGGCCGAAGGGCCTGTTCCTGTGCTGTACTGTTCTTTTAAAGATGTGGAGATGCCGGTGTTGGACTGGGGTAAACACAGTAAGAAGTCTCACAACACCAGGTTAAAGTCCAACAGGTTTATTTGGTAGCAAAAGCCACTAGTTTTCGGAGCGCTGCTCCTTCGTCAGGTGAGTGGGAGTTCTGTTCACAAACAGGGCATATAAAGACACAAACTCAATTTACAAAATAATGATTGGAATGCGAGTCTTTACAGGTAATCAAGTCTTAAAGGTACAGACAATGTGAGTGGAGAGAGCATCAAGCACAGGTTAAAGAGATGTGTATTGTCTCCAGGCAGGACAGGTAGTGAGATTTTGCAAGTCCAGGCAAGTCATGGCAAGTTCCGCACACATGAGGACGGCCTCAACCGGGATCTTGGGTTCATGTCACACTATCTGTAACCCCCACGACTTGCCTGGGCTTGCAAAATCTCACTAACTGTCCTGTCTGGAGACAATACACATCTCTTTAACCTGTGCTTAATGCTCTTTCCACTCACATTGTCTGTACCTTTAAGACTTGATTACCTGTAAAGACTTGCATTCCAATCATTATTCTGTAAATTGAGTTTGTGTCTCTGTATGCCCCTGTTTGTGAACAGAACTCCCACTCACCTGACGAAGGAGCAGCGCTCCAAAAGCTAGTGGCTTGTGCTACCAAATAAACCTGTTGGACTTTAACCTGGTGTTGTGAGACTTCTTACTGTTCTTTTAAAGGCAGCTCAGGTAAATTCTTCTGTGTCTGGGTGAGCTAGTTTTCAGTTCACAAGCTATGACATTGCAGCAAGCAATGAGGAACTTCCTCAAACACATTGGATATCTCTAGATTATATGAGATGTGATAGCACTAAAATAGACCAGAGGAGCTCAATTTTAATTAAAAGTAGATCATCTGAATCATTTTCATTCTGCCCATCTGATATTCCCAATGTCCATATCCTCTCCTTTTGTCTTTGATCTCTCAATTATTTTTAGATTTTAAAAACTCATTTACAAACTCCTATTTCTCCCCAACACATTATTTTCCCAAAGACTTTGTGTGCTTGCCTTCCAAGGTCTTCCTTCTCTGCCTCTCGCCCTCCATTTTGGGGCCCCGAAGACCTGTCAAAGAGCTGCCTTCTCATTGGTTGGGTTCAACGAGACAATCAAAAGTCTAGAATGCAAAGGTTGACATGATGACATCATGAATACAAGCAGGTCAGCCAATGCTTTGCTTTCTTCATGCACGGGGGATGTGGGCGTCGCTGGCTGGGCCAACATTCGTTGCCCCTCCTTAATTACCAAATGGCAGATAAATGGCAGATGGAATTTAACTCTGAAAAGAATGAGGTGACACACTTTGAAAAGAGTAATTTGAGAGGGAAGTACTCAGTGAATGGTAGGACACGAGGGAGTTCTGTGGGTTAAGGTAAGATAGAAGTAGGGAGGTTGTTTCCACTAGTGGGTGAAACTAGAACTAGGGGGCATGGCCTCAAAATAAGGGGGAGCAGATTTAGGACTGAGTTGAGGAGGAACCTCTTCACACAAAGGGTTGTGAATCTGTGGAATTCCCTGCCCAGTGAAGCAGTTGAGGCTACCGCATTGAATGTTTCTAAGACAAAGATAGATACATTTTTGAACAGTAAAGGAATTAAGGGTTATGGTGAGCGGGTGGGTAAGTGGAGCTGAGTCCACAAAAAGATCAGCTATGATCTTATTGAATGGCGGAGCAGACTCGAGGGGCCAGATGGCCTACTCCTGCTCCTAGTTCTTATGTTCTTAACAAAGGGACCTTGACGTGTTTGTCCATGGATCTCTGAAGTCGGAAGGGCATGTTAGTAAGGTGGTGAAAAAGGCATATGGGACACTTGCCTTTATCAATTGAGGCATAGATTACAAAAGCAGGGAAGTCATGTTGGAGTTGTATAGAACTTTGGTGAGGCCACAGCTGGAGCACTGGGTGCAGTTCTGGTCACCACATTATCGGAAGGACGTGATTGCACTGGAGGGGGTGCAGAGGAGATTCACCAGGATGCTGCCTGGGACAGAGCATTGAAGTTGTGAAGGGAGGTTGGGTAAGGCTTGGGTTGTTTTCATTGGAGCAGAGAAGACTGAGGGGGCGACCTGATCGAGGTGTACAAGATTATGAGGGACATGGACAGAGTGAATAAGGAGCAGCTGTTCCCCTTAGTTGGAGGGTCAGTCACGAGGGGACATAGGTTCAAGGTGAGAGGTTTAGGGGGGAATGTGAAGAAAAATGTTTTTACCCAGAGGGTGGTGAGGGTCTGGAATGCGCTGCCTGGGAGGGTGGTGGAGGCGGGATGCCTCACATCCTTTAAAAAGTACCTGGATGAGCACTTGGCACGCCATAACATTCAGGGCTCTGGGCTAAGGGCTGATGGATGGGATTAGGTGGGAGTTCAGGTGTTTCACATGTGTTGGTGCAGACTCGATGGCCCGAAGGATGCACTGTATGATTCAATAAATTACCCTTGAGGAGGTGACGATGAGGTGATTTGTTGACCTGCTATAGTCCATGAGGTGTAGGTACACCCACAATGCTGTTAGGGAGGGAGTTCCAGGATTTTGACCCAGCGACAGTGAAGGAATGGTGAGATATTTTCAAATCAGGATGGTGAGAGACTTGGAGGGGAACTTGCAAGTGATGGTGTTCCCATGTACCTGCTGCCCTAAGTAGTAGAAACCAGGGGTTTGGAAGGTGCTGTCTAAGGTTCTTTGGTGAGTTGAGATCGGATGATCTACTTTTAATTAAAATGGAAATCTCAGGAGGACAGGAGAATAGATAGAATTTTAACTATTTTACTTGGGCTGAATAGGAGACAAGAGATCGTATCAGGTCAGCGGGTTGAAGAAGGAGCTGAATAGATACTTGCTAATGAAAAGTTTGAAGAGGAGTTTCAGACTGAATTCACTGACATTTGGGTCTTACCCAGTCCAAACTGCTTGCACACAATACCCCGACTACACAGAGCAGCTGTGTGTATAATTCCATCATTGAAAACATCTGGTTCCTGGCAGAATTACCCAACACATCACTGAATTAGTTCCTGATCTGTCACCTGAATTATTCACTTACCCAAATAGCTTCTCAAGTGTTTATTTAAGCTCTGCAAATAATCTACATCTGCCGACTCCATCGTAAACGCTATCTGTTCTAGTCTGGGACCAACTGTATTCAATGCCACATTTCTGACATTAACCCACAGCTCTCGGGGGAGGACGGGAGGGCATCAGAGTCACATCGGGGGGTGTAAGGGCTGTCACTTAATTATTTGTCTCCCAGTCACAACAACTTTCATTTCTATATCCCCTTTAAGGTAGAAGGGAGGCGGGGGCCTTGGGGTAGAATCATAGAATCCTACAGTGCAGAAGGAGGCCATTCAGCCCATCGAGTCTGCACCGACCACAATCCCACCCAGGCCCTAACCCTGTAACCCCACACATTCACCCTGCTAATCCAGCCAACACTAAGATGCAATTTAGCATGGCCAATCAACCTAACCCGCACATCTTTGGACACTAAGGGGCAATTTAGCATGGCCAATCCACGTAATCTGCACATCTTTGGACACAAAGGGAGAATTTAGCACGGCCAATCCACCTAACCCGCACATCTTTGGACACTAAGGGAGAATTTAGCATAGCCAATCCACCTAACCCGCACATCTTTGGACACTAAGGGAGAATTTAGCATGGCCAATCCACCTAACCTGCACATCTTTCAGACTGTGGGAGGAAACCGGAGCACCCGGAGGAAACCCACGCGGACACGGGGAGAATGTGCAGTCTCCGCACAGACAGTGACCCAAGCCGGGAATCGAACCCATATCCCTGGCGCTGTGAGGCAGCAGTGCTAACCACTGTGCCACCGTGCCGCCCTATCGCTAGACTATTAATCCAGAAACTCAGCTGATGTTCTGGGGACTCGGGTTCGAATCCCGCCACGGCAGATGTTGGAATTTGAACTCAAATAATAAAGAAATCTGGAATTAAGAATCTACTGATGACCATGAAACCATTGTCGATTGTCGGGGGAAAACCCATTTGGTTTCTTTAGGGAAGGAAATCTGCTGTCCTTACCCGGTCTGGCCTACATGTGACTCCAGAGCCACAGCAATGGGGTTGACTCTCAACTGCCCTTCAGGGGCAACTAGGGACTGGCAATAAATGCTGGCCCAGCCAGCGACGTCCATGTCCCACGAATGAATTTTTAAAAAAATACTCACCCCAGCAGCCTCCATCCACAAGAAACGTGCCTTCTCCTGAGCTGTGGTCTTTACTAGAATGTTCCTTGACCATCAGGCAGTTAAGTTTACCAGGGCTCACAAGAGAGAACACACCTTTTTAAAAATAACCTGTCCAAGGAGTTAAAACTCCGTGATGTCCCAATCATTACTCTGAAACCAGTGAGTACAGACAGGCCCTGAAACTCTCTCTCTACCAAAGCTGCAGAGAGTTTCCAGCATTTTCTATCTTTCTCACTGGGGCATATTTGTTGACAGACTATTGTCTGCAGCCCTTTTGACAGCTAAATTTAACTGCGTGCTGCGTTCTGGAGTACAAACATCAGGAATTTTACAGTGCAGCAGTCTCTTATTGGTCTTCGAACCCTAGAGAAAGCTGAAGTTAATTCCACCACCCTACACACCACTCATAAATCTCTGTCTGTCTCTGGTTCAAATGTTTAAGCTTGTCCTTTGAAAATACAACAGTATCGCTCAATCACTCCCCGCGACAGAGAATCCCCAGCCATTCTAACCCTCTGCCTCACATAATGTCTCCAAACTCCTCTCCTCAGTTGCTCTGTGGGGTTTCGGAATTGGTGACACGGCGTAACGTGACTGCCGACCCAATAAAACAGTGCCAGATTACAAGTCTTTATGATTTCACAGTTCTCCTCTTTTGTCTCCTCTGCTCGGGTGCAGGTCATCGCAGACGTGGAACTTGCAGGCCTCATACTGCCGAGATCTTCTGCTTCAGTCTGAGTAATGACGCTGCTCAGTTGGCAGCACGCTCACCTTTGGCTCGGATGGTTGTAAGCCCAAAGCTCACGGTGGAATCACATTTTTGTGTTTGTCCAGTACGGTACTGAGGGGGCTACAGTGTCACAGAGCACCCATTTGCACTTGAGGCTCAGCCACACATTCATAATAGCCATAGCAGTGCAAACAATTGAGTACTCTTTGAAATAGGAAGAACAGTAGATGCTCGTTTTAATTTCAGAGGAGCATGCCTGTCGATCAATAGACTGAGAACATGGTTAGATTATTTTCTATTGCCAAAAGCCGGGTTGTTCTCAATATAAGCCAGAGCTGCCACTCCATTTAAATCACAGTTGAAAACATGACAGCAGAGGCTGACAGGACATGTTATAATATTTTTCACTGCAGTATGGCACTTTCTCCATTGGAAAAGTGCTGTCATGCATTTGAACAATTATACGATGCTGGTCATTGCAAAGGCCAGCATCCCTTTGCAGGACAAATCCCTTTGGTGAAGCACTGAGGCAAAAGAACATCCATTTTACAATAGCGCGCCTAACAGCTGAAGGTGTCAGAATTTTTACACCTACCGTTCGGAATGTTCCCAGACTCTAGCTGTGTTTTTATTGACCTTCCCAAACCTCCCACCACCAGATGAAAATGGTGTGCAGGAAGAAATGTGATTATCACCCCTCCCCGCCCCCCCCCCCCCCATTTAAAGTGGAGAACCTGAGCTCCACAGAATGGGAAAAGAGGAAAAGAAGAGCTTTAATTTATATAGTTTATTTATTCGTGTCACAAGTAGGCTTACATTAACACTGCAATGAAGTTACTGTGAAAATCCCCCTTTCGCCACACTCCGACGCCTGTTCGGGTAACACAGGGAGAATTTAGCACGGCCAATGCACCCTAACCAGCACAGTCTTTCGGACTGTGGGAGGAAACCGGAGCACCCGGAGGAAACCCACGCAGACACGGGGAGAAGGTGCAGACTCCGCACAGACAGTGACCCGAGCCGGGAATCGAACCCGGGTCCCTGGCGCTGTGAGGCAGCAGTGCCAACCACTGCGCCGCCCCAGCCCTTCTTGAAAATAGCGGCCATGGGATGGTTTCAGTTGACCTCAGGAAGCGGGCAGGGCCTCAGTTTAATGTCTCCATTAAAAGGCAGCAGGTCAGGCAGCGTGGCACTCTCTCTGTCGGACGGACACTGGAGTGTCAGCTTATTGTGCTCAAGTCTCCGCCATAGGGACTTGAAGACACGGCTCTGAAACACAGTGGTGAGGACAGTACTCACTGATCCGTGGATGAGATCCGCGTATTGCAACAGAGAGTGTCTTCAAAAGGTCATTTATTGACTGCAAAGCACTTTGGGGCATTCTGGGGACATGAAAGTTGGCCAGTATACAGAAAAGCCTTCCGGAATATCCTCAAACTCCATTCACACCTCCTCCTCAGAGTAATCCTAGCCGGTTGAGAGAGCATCGACCTAGCCCGTCAGATCACACAGCCCATCCTCGGGGGGGGGGAAACCCTGCACACTCTCCGCAATGGTTCACAATTTCTAAGCGTTGGGCGTGAAAGGGAAGTCTCGGGACAGGAGCCTCACTCGATCTGCTTTCATCCCGAGCTGTCTATGTTGATACAAGAATGTCAAGTTTGGAAGGGAGCAGCGAGTTACACTGCATGGGAAAAGGGTGCCGATTGGCTGGCAAGTCAACTCTGATTGGTTGAGCCGGGGCCATGACAAATGTACCAGGGACTTGTCGCCACCAGCCTCCTCCAGTGTTTTTGTTTAATTCAAAAAAGGTTGCACATGTTCCTTTTGCCTGCAGAGGACAAGTCCCAAGTGTAATACTTGTGATGATAATGAGGCTTTAAGAAATGCGTTTGAATCTGTTTCTCTGCAGGATGTTTCGAGCAGTCCCTGGCATTTTGTCGGCACCATGTTGTCTGCAGCTGGTGTCCTCTATTGTCACTGAAGTAGTATAATTGACATCATGTTTGTTTTAAACTGAACTAATGCAGTGTTCTGTTGTTTTAACGATGCTCTGGCTTGGCAGAGTAAAACTTGATTGGGATAATTGACAGGTCTGGTCATATGACTGGGAACGGTTATGTTTTCTTTGCTCATCCCCTGACACGAAGGGGCAATTAAGCATTACCAATCCACCTAACTTGCTCATCTTTGGAGTGTGGGGAGGCAGAGGCGCATTCACAAAATCCAGGCTGATACTCCCAGTGCGGTACCGAGGGGGTGCCGCATTGTCAGAGGGTCAGTACCGAGGGGGTGCCGCACTGTCAGAGGGTCAGTGCTGAGGGAGTGCCGCACTGTCAGAGGGTCAGTGCTGAGGGAGTGCCGCACTGTCAGAGGGTCAGTACCGAGGGAGTGCCGCACTGTCAGAGGGTCAGTGCTGAGGGAGTGCCGCACTGTCAGTGGGTCAGTACCAAGGGAGTGCCGCACTGTCAGAGGGTCAGTACTGAGGGAGTGCCGCACTGTCAGAGGGTCAGTGCTGAGGGAGTGCCGCACTGTCAGAGGGTCAGTGCTGAGGGAGTGCCGCACTGTCAGAGGGTCAGTACTGAGGGAGTGCCGCACTGTCAGAGGGTCAGTGCTGAGGGGGTGCCGCATTGTCAGAGAGTCAGTACTGAGGGAGTGCCGCACTGTCAGAGGGTCAGTACCGAGGGAGTGCCGCACTGTCAGAGGGCCAGTACTGAGGGAGTGCCGCACTGTCAGAGGGTCAGTACCGAGGGAGTGCCGCACTGTCAGAGGGTCAGTACTGAGGGAGTGCCGCACTGTCAGAGGGTCAGTACTGAGGGAGTGCCGCACTGTCAGAGGGTCAGTACCGAGGGAGTGCCGCACTGTCAGAGGGTCAGTACTGAGGGAGTGCCACACTGTCAGAGGGTCAGTGCTGAGGGAGTGCCGCACTGTCCAAGGTGCTGCCTTCTTTGGGGATGTTGATGATCCTCCCATCTCCTGCCCTCTCAGCTGGACATGAATGATCCCACAGCAGTATTTTGAAGCATGGTGAGGGTCCTGAGGCCAATAATTATCCCTTAGCCAACTGAAGTAGATTATCAGATCGTTCATCTCAGTGTAGTACATGGGACTAGACTTCAAAGGAGATTAATTGGCTGGAAAGGGCTTTGGAACATCCTAAGGCTCTAAATTGCCCCTTTGTGTTAGGGGGATTAGCAGGGTAAATGCCTGGGGTTACGGGGGGGGGAGGGATAGGTGCAGACTCGATGGGCCGAATGGTCTCCTTCCGCACTGTAGGGATTCTATGAACCAGCCGTCCAGCCAACTGAGCTAATCCAACCCTGCAGTGCACATATATATCTATAGAAATTCAGAGTGTCAATGGATTGAAAACTACCTGAAGCAAATATGAGAGAAAGGATTCTGCAGAAAATGAAACCTCGTTTAATATCTTACTCTTGTAGCTGGAAGTGCAGCTGGATTTTAAATGTGTAATGAGGGTATAATGAGCACTCAATGAACTGTTACCGTACATCATATTAACAAGGCAGAGCTCAGAATCTCATAAGCTGCAGGGTTCGAGTACGCAGTTACTGATGTGACACTGTTCCAAAGGGAGTGATGGACTATTGGAGCAATGCTCCATAGCATCAATTAGTAACTAAGCTGTGCCGCAGGATCGAGAGATACCCCAGCCCCGGTTTTCTCCCCAAAGCACAGTCACATGGGCAGCCGATGGCCTGGTGGTATTATCGCTAAATTATTAATCCAGAAACTCAACTAATGTTCTGGGGGACCCGGGTTCAAATCCCGCCACGGCAGACGGTGGAATTTGAATTCAATATATATTAAAAAATCTGGAATTAAGAATCTACTGATGGCCATGAAACCATTGTCGATTGTCGGAAAAACCCATCTGGTTCACGAGAATCATAGAATCTCGACAGTGCAGAATGAGGCCATTCGGCCCATCGAGTCTGCACCGACAACAATCCCACCCAGGCCCTATTCCTGTAACCCCACACATTTACCCCCGCCAATCCCCTGACACTAGGGGCAATTTAGCATGGCCAATCAACCTAATCCACACATCTTTGGAGTGAGAGAGGAAACCGGAGCATCCGGAGGAAACCCACGCAGACACGAGGAGAATGTGCAAACTCCACACAGACAGTGACCCAAGCCGGGAATCGAACCCAGGTCCCTGGAGCTGTGAGGCAGCAGTGCTAACCACTGTGCCACCGTGCTGCCCCTAATGTCCCTTTAGGGAAGGAAATCTGACTTCCTTACCCGGTCTGGCCTACATGTGGCTCCAGAGCCACACAAGAATGTGGTTGACTCTCATCTGCCCTCTGAAGTGGTCGAGCGAGATACTCAATTCAGGGACACTTAGGGATGGGCAATAAGTGCTGCCCAGCCAGCGATGCCCATGTCCCATGAATGAATAAAAACACAAACAATTTGATTTACATTCAATAGAACTTCCTCATTAATAGGGAATTCAGGAGAAACTCAAGGAGGAGGTGGGAATGTGGAACTCGCTCCCACTGGGAGGCAAACAGCAGAGATGCATTGAAGGGGATAAAGGCACGAGGGAGAAAGGAATTGAAGGGTTACAGTGAGAGGCTGAGATGGAGAGATGGTGGGAGGAGGCTCGCGGGGAACAGGAACTCCAGAGGGAATTGAACTGCAGAGGGCCATGGGGGCTGGAGCGGGGAAACGAGATGGATTGGATTGTTCGACAGAGAGCCAGAAGCAGGTACTGCCTCGATGGGCCGATGTTAAATCAAGAATCTACCCACCTCTGCCTTAAAAATATTCATAGAAACCCTACAGTGCAGAAAGAGGCCATTCGGCCCATCATATTAGCATCGGCAGGCTATCTTACCCAGGCCCCTCCCCCCACCCAGTCCCATAGCCCCAATGACTCTGCTTCCACTGTCGCTTCAGGAAGAGTCCCAGAGATTCACAACACTCTGGGAGAAAGACTTTTGCCTCATCACTGTTTTAATTGGGCGATGCCTCAGTTTAAAATTGTGACCCCCCCCCCTCCCCCCCCCGCGTCTCCATGCTAAATTGCCCCTTAGTGTCAGGGGGACTAGAAAGGTAAATGCATGGGGTTACAGGGATAGGGCCCGGGTGGGATTGTGGTCGGTACAGACTCGATGGACTGAATGCTAAATTGCCCCTTAGTGTCCAAAGATGTGCAGGTTAGGTGGATTGGCCATGCTGAATTGTCCCTTAGTGTCCAAAGATGTGCAGGTTATGTGGATTGGCCATGCTAAATTGCCCTTTAATGTCCAAAGATGTGCAGGTTGGGTGGATTGGCCATGCTAAATTGCCCCTTAGTGTCCAAAGATGTGCGGGTTGGGTGGATTGGCCATGCTAAATTGCCCTTTAATGTCCAAAGATGTGCAGGTTGGGTGGATTGGCCATGCTAAATTGCCCCTTAGTGTCCAAAGATGTGCAGGTTAGGTGGATTGGCCATGCTAAATTGCCCCTTAGTGTCCAAAGATGAGCAGGTTAGGTGGATTGGCCATGCTAAATTGCCCCTTAGTGTCCAAAGATGTGCAGGTTAGGTGGATTGGCCATGCTAAATTGCCCCTTAGTGTCCAAAGATGTGCAGGTTAGGTGGATTGGCCATGCTAAATTGCCCCTTAGTGTCCAAAGATGTGTAGGTTATGTGGATTGGCCATGCTACATTGCCCCTTAGTGTCCAAAGATGAGCAGGTTAGGTGGATTGGCCATGCTAAATTGCCCCTTAGTGTCCAAAGATGAGCAGGTTAGGTGGATTGGCCATGCTAAATTGCCCCTTAGTGTCCAAAGATGAGCAGGTTAGGTGGATTGGCCATGCTAAATTGCCCCTTAGTGTCAGGGGGACTAGCTGGGGTAAATGCTTGGGGTTATGGGGATAGGGCCTGGGTGGGATTGTGAACGGTGCAGGCTCGATGGGCCAAATGGCCTCCTTCTGCACTGTAGGGATTCTATGATTAAGAGAAAACATCCTCTCCACACCCGCCCTGTCAATACCTCTCGGAATCTATAAATCCATCCACTGCGTTCTGAGTGCTGCGTGCATTCAGATAAAGAGGCTTCAATTCTGTTCTTTCTTCCCTGGAGTCTGACCTTATTTTCTGGTGTTTCGTGTGTTGTCTGCACGCTGCGTCCCTCGCTATCGCACTCTTGTTGCGTTGGTAAAGATTCTCTGAGCCAGCACAGATCAGTGGGGCCGAATGGACTGTTTCTGGGTTTCTGTGTCTTTTTATGTCATGCAGAATCCGCTGGAAAATGTTCACTGACTCAATAAATAAAATAGGACAGTGTTATGATTAGCAGCATGCAACAAATGTTTACAGAACTGCTGGAACCCCAACTGTGCCCAATTCAGCAGTGGTGGCATCGCTCACTTGCTGTTCAATCAGCTCTGCGCATATAAACAGACCACAATTGTCATGTGGAATATTACAAAGCTAAGAAGAAAGGATGAATCTCCAGTTCAATTGCTCTACTTTTCCGCCCAGCAGCACCAAGCGTTCGACCAATTTCCAGTCTGTTCAGAATATAAATCCCGCGCCCGTATCCGCAGTTATTATTCCCAGTACCGTACCCAATGGCACACTCCTGCTCCCACACTTCAGCCTGTCGCCCAGTTAGCCTCTTTCCCGATGGACATTCCAGCTTTCCTCCTCTTTATTACATTGACGTAACTAACCCTTCTCGGGGCGGCACGGTGCTTAGCACCGCTGCCTCGCAGCGCCAGGGACCCGGGTTCGATTCCCGGCTTGGGGGGGGGGGTCACTGTCCGTGTGGAGTTTGCACATTCTCCTCGTGTCTGCGTGGGTTTCCTCCGGGTGCTCCGGTTTCCTCCCACAGTCCGAAAGACATGCGGTTAGGTGGATTGGCCGTGCTAAATTGTGCCTTAGTGTCCAAAGATGTGCCGGTTAGGTTGATTGGCCATGCTAAATTGCCCCTTAGTGTCCAAAGATGTGTAGGTTAGGTGGATTGGCCATGCTAAATTGTCCCTTAGTGTCCAAAGACGTGTAGGTTAGGTGGATTGGCCATGCTGAATTGCCCCTTAGTGTCCAAAGATGTGCCGGTTAGGTGGATTGGCCATGCTAAATTGCCCCTTAGTGTCCAAAGATGTGTAGGTTAGATGGATTGGCCATGCTAAATTGCCCCTTAGTGTCCAAAGATGTGTAGGTTAGGTGGATTGGCCATGCTAAATTGCCCCTTAGTGTCCAAAGATGTGTAGGTTAGGTGGATTGGCCTTGCTAAATTGCCCCTTAGTGTCCAAAGATGTGTAGGTTAGATGGATTGGCCATGCTAAATTGCCCCTTAGTGTCCAAAGATGTGTAGGTGAGGTGGATTGGCCATGCTAAATTGTCCCTGAGGGTCAGGAGGACTAGCTAAGGTAAATGCATGCGGTTATAGGAATAGGGCCTGGGTGGGATTGTGATCAGTGCAGACCCGATGGGCCAAATGGCCTCCTTCTGCACTGTAGGGATTCTATGATTCTTTCACCCCTGGGTTCCATCTTGGATATCAACATTATATCCGCTCGAATTGTCACATTGTCCGCCTGAGCTTTGCACTTCTGAAGTTCCGGATCTTCCAACTCCCATTTGTTCAAATCAACATTTGTTACAACTCTAGCCAAGACCACAAGAAACTGCAAGTGAAGCTGAGACAAAGGAAATTTGGCATGTCGGCTACAACTCTCACCAACTTTTACAAATGCTCCATAGAAAGCATCCTTTCTCGTTGTATCACAGCTCGGTATGGCTCCTGCTCTGCCCAAGACTACAGGAAACTACAAAAGGTCATGAACAAAGCCCAGTCCATCACGCAAACCAGCCTCCCATCCATCGACTCTGTCTACACTTCCCGCTGCCTCGGCAAAGCAGCCAGCATAATCAAGGACCCCACGCACCCCAGACATTCTCTCTTCCACCTTCTTCCATTGGGAAAAAGATACAAAAGTCCGAGGTCACGTACCGACCGACTCAAGAACAGCTTCTTCCCTGCTGCTGACAGACTTTTGAATGGACACACCTGATAGGAAGTTGATTTTTCTCTGCACCCTAGCTATGACTGTAACACTACATTCTGCAGTCTCTCCTTTCCTTCTCTATGAACGGTATGCTTTGCCTGTATAGACCTGACGAAGGAGCAGCGCTCCGAAAGCTCGTGATTCCAAATAAACCTGTCGGACTTTAACCTGGTGTGGTGAGACCTCTTGCTGTGCCCACCCCAGTCCAACGCCGGCATCTCCACATCATGGTCCCCTGGGAGAAAAGGCATTTTCGCAGCAGTAGAAGGGAGGACAGTGTCGTATCAGTATCAGGGGTGAGATTTGGGTGGGGGGGGGGGGGGGGGGGGGCGGGGAGAAGGGGGGAGGGAGCAGGTGAATGTCAGTGCCTCTCTGAGATGGAGGAAAATTGCCCCTCAGTGTTGACGGAAAGATGCTGGGTTTCCTTGCAGGAGATTTAACCTCCTGGGGGCATTGCCTCCGTCATTCTACCTGTGACAGGATACGAAACGACCACCCACTCAGTCACTCCATGTGGCATAACAAACACACGCTTCTTGCTGGGAGATATAAATACAAGAGGTAGCTCATTAGCAAGAACATACTCACTGTCAGTTCCTAGAGGGATTTAAACATAGAATCTAACAGCAAGACCCAGAGCCCATTCTCCACCTTCCAACTCTGTTAGATCGATCTCATTTAGCAGCACCCCAAACCTTCTCCCCACTGCCCGAAAGCCAAACCCCTTCCAGCGCCATTAGCTTTTGCGAATTCCTACTTTACGTTCCAGATCGCAACGACTTGCTGCGTTCAGAACCTTTTCCTGACCTCCCCTCCGCTTTATCTGCCAATTATTTTAAATCTGCAACCCTGTAGTTGCCAGCCCACTGGCTAAAGGACAGAGGACACTGGCCCCCAAAAAAAGGGATAAGGGGAAGAGGTGGGGAGGTGGATTTGAGACCAGGGAGAGATCAGCCGTGATCTGATTGAATGGCGGAGCAGGCTCGAAGGACTTAATTTGCCGACTCCTGCTCCTGATTCCGATGTTCCCAGAGCAGAACGCGTTCCGACCCGACACCATAAGACCATAAGACATAGGAGCGGAAGTAAGGCCATTCGGCCCATCGAGTCCACTCCACCATTCAATCATGATTGATTTCAACTCCATTTACCCGCTCTCTCCCCATAGCCCTTAATTCCTCGAGAAATCAAGAATTTATCAATTTCTGTCTTGAAGACGCTCAACGTCTCGGCCTCCACAGCCCTCTGCGGCAATGAATTCCACAGACCCACCACTCTCTGGCTGAAGAAATTTCTCCTCATCTCTGTTCTAAAGTGACTCCCTTTTATTCTAAGGCTGTGCCCCCGCGTCCTAGTCTCCCCTGCTAATGGAAACAACTTCCCTACGTCCATCCTATCTAAGCCGTTCATTATCTTGTAAGTTTCTATTAGATCTCCCCTCAACCTCCTAAACTCCAATGAATATAATCCCACGATCCTCAGACGTTCGTCGACACATCACGGAATTGGACAAATCACAGCGACGCTTCCTGTGGGTGAGGGGCTGCGGGTCACTCCCCTCCCCGGCTCAGAATTACAAAGCATTGCTGGGTTCTGTTCTACAACAGCTGGGTGCCTACCGTAGTCACGCCAGCAACACTTCTTCATCTTTGAGACCGGGCAGGGAGTGTCAGCAGGATATTAGACTTTGTAGGGCATTGCAAGTGAAGCAATGCACTCAAACGCTGTGGTGAACCATCGTTGGTTCCCACTGGATAGTACTGAGCCAGGGTCTGGCCAGTACTACAAGTATGTACATATGTTGCTGTTGGGTTAGGGATGGGTTGTGCTACTTGTTGCTGTTGGGGTTAGGGTGGGGTTGTTACACCTTTGTACTGTAGTGTTGTGGTACATCCCAGTCGGGCTCCGCCTCCTGGGAGAGGTATAAAGGTCCCTGCTCTGGCTGGGGCCCCTCAGTCTGGGATCGTGTATATAATTGGTCGCTGCCTTGTTACAGTAAATAAAAGCCTTTATTTCCTGAGCATCAAGCCTCGTGCATGATAACGCGCATCAATTTTATTTACTGTAAATAAACTCTCGTCGAAGAAAAAAAAAGAGTATGGAGCAGATACTGAAGCCTGAACGCCTTACACTAGATCCACGTGCGGTGGGCGCCTCTAACACCTTCGACCACTGGCTGAAGTGTTTCGAGGACTACCTGGCAGCCTCCGCAGCGGTCACCACAGATGATGACAGACTCCGGGTCCTCCATGCGAGGGTAAGCGACACTGTCTACCTCGCGATCCGTGCGGCCACCGATTACACAAAGGCCCTCGAGCTTCTGAAGAAGCGTTATATCAAACCGCCCAACGAAATACACGCTCGTTACCTCTTAGCCACTCGACGACGGCAGTCTGGCGAAACGATGGAGGAATACGCGAACGAGCTCCTACAGCTAGCCAGGGGCTGTAACTGCAAAGCTGTGTCGGCTGAGCAGAGTATGAACGACCTCGCCCGAGATGCGTTTGTGGCGGGAGTCGGATCATCGTACATTCGACTCAAACTACTGGAGAAACGTAACCTTGACCTTACCCAGGCAATAGAGCTAGCGGAGATGCTGGAGACGGCCTCCAAAAGCCTAGTATTGTATCCTGAAGACCACTTGGAGACAACGTGGCAGGAGCAGTCGCCAATCCCTCCTCGTCCCTCGGGTTCAAAATGCTGCGTAATGGCGTGCTCACACTCGGGCCAGACGACGGCAGCAGCTCCGGGCGGCCCGCGGTGTTACTTCTGTGGGGGAGCGAAGCATACTCGGCAACGGTGTCCCGCTAAAGCAGTGTTGAGCTCCACCTGCGGTAAGAAGGGGCACTATTCGAAAGTATGCCGATCTAAATCTAGGAACAGCAGTGCGGCCTGCGATCCCTCAGAGCCGGGTTCTTCGTCGTCGAAATCGTCGAGGGTTTCGTCCACGTGCGAGGCCAGGACGACGCCATTACGGTCGACGGAGTCGGAGATGTGTGACCACCAGGGGTCGCTGGGTTTGGCGCCATCACCCACGTGCGACCTATGGGAGCGGCCATGTTGGTCGGCACCGACCGCGAACGACCAGCAGGGGTCATCCTCGTCGATTTCAGCTGCCTGCAGTGGCGCTCATGAACCAACGGTGGCGTCGATCATCCTGGACCAGGCCAAGCCTCATAGACTTGACAAATCAATGATGGACATTCAGGTAAATGACCACTTGATTTATTGTCTGTTTGACAGCAGGAGCACTGAGAGCTTTATCCACCCAGACGCTGTGAAGCGGTGTGGACTCCGGATTCAACCTGTCAAACAGACAATTTCTATGGCATTGAGGTCCCGGTCTGTCACCGTGCTAGGGAGTTGCGTGGTAACTTTAACGGTGCAAGGCACAGTTTACGAGCGTTTCAAGCTCCTAGTGTTGCCGCACCTTTGCGCGCCAATACTTCTCGGACTAAACTTCATGGTCCACTTGAGGAGTGTAACCCTACAGTACGGTAGGCCACTCCCTTAGTTTTCAGTGGGAGAACAGCAGCCTCCAAATTGCCCAACGCGCCCCGCCTGTAGCCTCTCGACGCTGAAGATCACCACACCCTCCCTGTTCCAGAATCTTGTGCCAGGCTGCAAGCCCATTGCGACTAAGAGTAGGCGTTACAGCGCTGAGGATCGGATCTTCATTCGATCTGAGGTTCAGCGGCTCCTCAAAGAAAGGATCATACAACCCAGCGCTAGTCCGTGGAGAGCGCAGGTCGTGGTGGTCAAGAGCGGGAACAAACCCCGGATGGTCATTGACTATAGTCAGACCATTAATCGATACACGCAGCTGGATGCGTATCCCCTCCCGTGCATATCTGACATGGTCAATCAGATTGCGCAGTACCGGGTGTTCTCCACCATAGACCTCAAGTCTGCCTACCACCAACTCCCCATTCGCCCAGAGGACCGACAATACATGGCTTTTGAGGCGGATGGTCGCTTGTATCACTTTCTCAGGGTTCCCTTTGGTGTCACCAATGGGGTCTTGGTCTTCCAGCATGCTATGGACCGAATGGTGGACCAGAACGGGCTGCGGGCTACCTTCCCGTACCTGGATAATGTCACCATCTGCGGCCATGACCAGCAGGACCACGACACGAATCTCCTGAACTTCCTACGCACTGCATCTCGCCTGAACTTGACCTACAACAGGGAGAAGTGTGTGTTTCGTACGCGCCGTTTAGCCATCCTAGGATACGTGGTGGAAAACGGGGTCATTGGCCCTGATCCAGACCGTATGCGCCCCCTTTCTGAACTTCCCCTGCCCACTAGTGCAAAAGCACTGAGAAGATGCTTAGGCTTCTTCTCTTATTATGCACAGTGGGTTACCAATTACGCGGACAAAGCCCGTCCGCTCATTAAGTCCACTACTTTTCCCCTAACGCCAGAGGCCCGATTGGCCTTTGATAAATTGAAAGCCGACATCGCGAAAGCTTCGATGCACGCGGTTGATGAGTCCATCCCCTTTCAGGTGGAGAGCGATGCATCTGATTTCGCCCTGGCCGCCACACTTAACCAGGCGGGCAGGCCCGTCGCATTTTTTTCCCGCACCCTCCAAGGCCCCGAAATTCGGCATTCAGCGGTGGAAAAGGAGGCCCAGGCCATTGTGGAGGCCGTCAGGCACTGGCGCCATTACTTGGCGGGAAAACGGTTCACCCTGATCACGGACCAGCGGTCCGTGGCGTTCATGTTTAATAACACGCAGAGGGGCAAGATCAAGAATGACAAGATCTTGCGGTGGAGAATTGAACTCTCCACCTATAACTATGACATCATGTATCGTCCAGGGAAACTCAATGAGCCCTCGGATGCCCTCTTGCGTGGAACATGCGCCAGTATACAGGAGGACCGTTTGCAGGCTCTCCATAATGACCTATGCCATCCTGGGGTCACTCGGCTCTACCACTTTATAAAAGCCCGCAATCTGCCCTACTCGGTGGAGGACGTCAGGTCCATAACAAGAAGCTGTCGGGTATGCGCGGAATGCAAACCGCACTTTTACCGACCTGACCGGGCACATTTAGTCAAGGCCACTCGTCCCTTCGAGAGACTGAGTGTCGATTTTAAGGGCCCCCTTCCCTCAACAGATCGGAATGTGTACTTCCTCAACATCATTGACGAGTACTCTCGGTTCCCTTTTGTTGTTCCCTGCTCTGATACATCCGCTGCCACGGTTATCAAGGCATTCCGTGATCTTTTTACCCTGTTCGGGTACCCCGGCTACATTCACAGCGACAGGGGCTCGTCGTTCATGAGCGATGACTTGAGGCAATACCTGCTCTCATACGGGATTGCCTCTAGTAGGACCACGAGCTACAACCCTAGGGGTAACGGACAGGTGGAACGTGAGAATGCTACAGTCTGGAAGGCTGTCTTACTGGCGCTCTAGTCAAAAAGCCTTCCAGTCTCCCGTTGGCAAGAGGTGCTCCCTGATGCGCTCCATTCTATTCGCTCACTCCTGTGTACGGCAACCAATGCTACTCCCCATGAGAGGATGTTTTCATTCCCTCGGAAGTCTTCCTCGGGGACCTCATTACCGTCTTGGTTGACGTACTCAGGACCTGTCCTCTTGCGGCGACATGTAAGGGCCCGCAAGTCCGACCCGTTGGTCGAACAGGTCCATCTCCTCCACGCCAACCCTCAGTATGCCTATGTGGCATACCCTGACGGGCGAGAGGACACGGTCTCGATCCGAGACCTGGCGCCAGCAGGGGACGTAGCAACCCCTGTCGCTCCCATACCCCCGGTTACAAACCCCATAACTCTTGTTTCCCCCCCGGACACGGCGCGGGCAGCATCGGGACCATTGCTTAACCCTTTTACTCCCGTGTACAGCTTGCCTGAGTCCAGAGGATGGTCACCACTTCAGGGCGTGTCGGGATTCCATGGATTACCATCACCTCAGGGTCAACCGGCCCGTGAGTCTGTGGAGGAACAGCTGGACATCGCCTTGGGGAGAACGCCACCGCAAGTGCCTACTCCGGTGTCACCGCCGGTATTGAGGAGGTCACAACGACGGTGCGGTCCCCCTGACCGTCTGAACTTATAGACTGATGACAAATTATTCTGTTTTTGTACCCCGCCGGCCTTTGTTTTCAAAGGAGGGGTGAATGTGGTGAACCATCGTTGGTTCCCACTGGATAGTACTGAGCCAGGGTCTGGCCAGTACTACAAGTATGGACATATGTTGCTGTTGGGTTAGGGATGGGTTGTTCTACTTGTTGCTGTTGGGGTTAGGGTGGGGTTGTTACACCTTTGTAGTGTAGTGTTGTGGTACATCCCAGTCGGGCTCCGCCTCCTGGGAGAGGTATAAAGGTCCCTGCTCTGGCTGGGACCCCTCAGTCTGGGATCGTGTATATAATTGGTCGCTGCCTTGTTACAGTAAATAAAAGCCTTTATTTCCTGAGTATCAAGCCTCGTGTATGATAAAGCGCATCAGACGCACAAACACATCGAATCATAGAATCCCTACAGTGCAGAAAGAGGTCATTCAGCCCATCAAGCCTGTATTGATAACCATTCCACCCAGGCCCTAACACCACGTATTTACCCCTGACACTAAGGGGCAATTTAGCACGGCCAATCCACATAATCCTACACATCTTTGGACACTAAGGGGCAATTTAGCATGGCCAATCCACATAATCCTACACATCTTTGGACACTAAGGGGCAATTTAGCATGGCCAATCCACCTAGCCCGCACGTCTTTCGAACTGTGGGAGGAAACCCACGCAGACACGGGGAGAACGTGCAGACTCCGCACAGACAGTGACCCGAGCCAGGAATCGAACCCGGGTCCCTGGCTGCTGTGAGGCAGCAGTGCTAACCCACTGTGCCGCCATGCCGCCCATGTACGCACATTCACGCACAAGCAGGCACGCATGTACACAAACACGTGCACAAGCACACAGATGTACAGACGCACGCCCACATGTGCATTCACACATGCAAATACGCACAAACACTCAAACACCTGCGCGCCCACAGACACACACACACGGACAGACATGCGTGCAGAATTAAACAGACACACAAAAAGTGCACAGGCATGCAGAGGTACATGTACACCAGGTTGATACCGGAGATGAGGGGTTTGGATTATGAGGAGAGGCTGAGGAGATTGGGTTTGTACTCGTTGGAGTTTAGAAGGATGAGGGGGGATCTTATGGAGACTTATAAGATAATGCGGGGGCTGGATAGGGTGGAGGCGGAGAGATTCTTTCCACTTAGTAAGGAAGTTAAAACTAGAGGACACAGCCTCAAAATAAAGGGGGGTCGGTTTAAGACAGAGTTGAGGAGGAACTTCTTCTCCCAGAGGGTGGTGAATCTCTGGAATTCTCTGCCCACTGAGGTGGTGGAGGCTACCTCGCTGAATATGTTTAAAGCGCGGATGGATGGATTCCTGATCGGTAAGGGAATTAAGGGTTATGGGGATCAGGCGGGTAAGTGGTACTGATCCACGTCAGATCAGCCATGATCTTATTGAATGGCGGGGCAGGCTCGAGGGGCTAGATGGCCTACTCCTGCTCCTATTTCTTATGTTCTTATGTACACACGTGTGCACACTGTCAGAAAATAAACTTGGTGGAGCTCCCAGTCCTGTGATTACCCTGAGCTTGGTGAACCTTTCTGCTGCTCAGATACAAGGGCCGGAATGTTCCCGCCTTGCCCGTCCGAGGCTCATAAGATCGCGCCCGAGGCCAGCGGAGAATGCCGTTCCGTGAGCCCCGCCCCGATTCCAGGGCGGGACGGGGCGTGCCGGCAAAACTGCGGCAAAGATCTTTGCGTTTCGGTCGGCCGAACATCTGATGCGACAGACTGAATTGCCAACTTCTGCTCCTAATTCCTGTGTTCCGGGAGTAGAATGTGTCCAGACAGTGCTGCACTGGGAGCGCCGGTCTGGATTTTGCGCTCCGGTCTCTGGGAGTGGAACATAAAACCCACAAATCCTCAGGCTCAGGGCTCCCTGCTGGCCACTCAGCTGACACAATCAGACCACACCAAAATATCTCCAATGTTCTGTTTCTTGCTGCGTTAGAAGAGTTAAGTCAACACACACAACAAAATCTTTTGCTGACACTTGCCCAGTGGGATCTGTCACTGCGGGTATCTATTATGCTGTTCAGTGAGTGGGATTCTCTCTCGCAGACGTTTTGTCTGTTGCTTCACTGTTTCTTTAGTCTGAGCGATTGAGCACAGCGGAGCTCAAACATGTGCAGGGTCCCTCATCAATTCCATTTCTATTCAATCGCCCTGTCCTTCATTCCTAATAAAGGATCTTTTCCCCTTTCATTCAGAAGGAGACTTTTATCCCTTTGACTTTAGTTCCTGAGTAATGGAGCTGCTGGAGTCCGACAGAGACACAAACACAGTTACCTCTCTGACCGGCCAGCGCTGGAGAATTTCTTTCTTTGTGCAGATACACAGACACATGCACACACTTACACAGACACATACACACACACATATATGCATGCACACAGACTCACACAAATACGGTAAATGGGATGCACGGTGGCACAATGGGTTAGCGCTGCTGCCTCATAGCGCCAGGGACCCGGGTTCGATTCCCGGCTTGGATCACTGTCTGGGCGGCATCTGTACGTTCTCCCCGTATCTGCGTGGGTTTCCTCCGGGTGCTCCGGTTTCCTTCCACATTCTGAAAGACGTGCTGGTTAAGGTGCATTGACCCGAACAGGCGACAAGGGGATTTTCACAGTAACTTCATTGCAGTGTTAATGTAAGCCTACTTGTGACTAATAAAATACTTTACTTTAAAATACATACCCACACCGGACACTCACATGAACACAGACGCAGACACACAGATACACACACACACACACACACTGACAGACACACACACTGACAGACACACACACTTTTTAACTTTATTTATTAGTGTCACCAGTAGGCTGACATTAATTCTGCAGTGAAATTACTGTGTAAATCTCCTAATCGCCACACTCCGGCGCCTGTTCAGGTACACTGAGGGAGAATTTAGCACGGCCACAGCACGTCTTTCAGACTGTGGGAGGAAACTGGAGCACCCGGAGGAAACCCCGCAGACACGGGGAGAACGTGCAAACTCCACACAGACAGTGACCCAAGCCAGGAATCGAACCCGGGTCCCTGGCGCTGTGAGGCAGCAGTGCTAACCACTGTGCCACCATGCCGCCCTCATCCTCAGATACGTGCATAAACCTGGACAAACACACACTCAGACACGCCGTTGCTGATTCGCCCGCCCGCCACCAGCTGGTGCGTTCCAAGGCCCCTGCCGCCATATTTAAATCCCAATCCAGCGCACTCACATCACTATCTCCAGCCCAGCTGTCTTTAGCAGACCCGGCAGGGGGTCAACAGCCCAGAGGGAAGAGGCTGGCAGCCTCAAGGGGAAGTCAGTTCCTTGATTCGATCACCCTTTCCCCCTGAACCCATCATCTGAGCGCCCATGCTCCATATAGATCACTACCCACCACATCTGGAGTCTTCATCTAACCCCTTCCAATAAGCACTGTGGTATCTCTTTGCCTCTCCGCCATGTTTGTGAGGTTTGTTGGGGTTCAGCTTCCCTCCTCCTGGTCTTCCCTCCACCTTCCATCGTTCATCTTCCTCGTCCACCTTGTCCCCCCTTCCTGTGGCCTTCTCACCTCCTCCTTCCACATTTCCCCCTCCTCCCCCCACCCCTCCGACCCCCCCTTGTCTCTATCAGACCACACCCACCCCCTGGTTGAGCTTCGTACCTTTATTGAGGTGGGCCGCCTGGGTCCCTCAGCTGCCCAGATAGACACTGGCGTTTGGCACCGAAGGGGGTTGGGGAAGGGGATCCCTGTACTCCCCAACCCCAGGCACTGAACCCCTCTGACTCGGTGACCCAAGAGGCTGGAGGGGTTCCAGCAGCACGGGGCTGTACATGAAGCCCAGCTGGGCATGGAGACAGAGGTCAGGAGGCGGTCTGTCCCGGCAGGGTGGTGAATGGTGCATCAGCAGCGGCACGGCACTGCGGCAGAAAGTTGTTGCTCTCACCCCCAAGTCTCTGGTGAAATGAGAAAGGCCTTGTCCTCTTTATCAATCAGGTTTTCATAGCATGCCTACAGGACAGAAGGAGGCCATTCGGCCCATCAAAGACTGTATTGATAACAATCCCACCCAGGCCCTATCCCCGTAGCCCCACATATTTACCCAGCTAATCCCCCGAACGATAAGGGGCAATTTAGCATGGCCAATCAACCTAACCTGCACAGTGGAAAGGAGAACATGCCCCTGTCTACATCAACGGGGATGAAGTAGAAAGGGTCGAGAGCTTCAGGTTTTTAGGTGTCCAGATCACCAACAACCTGTCCTGGTCCCCCCATTCTGACACTATAGTTAAGAAAGCCCACCAACGCCTCTACTTTCTCAGAAGACTAAGAAATTTGGTATATCCGCTAGGACTCTCACCAACTTTTACAGATGCACCATAGGAAGCATTCTTTCTGGTTGTATCACAGCTTGGTATGGCTCCTGCTCTGCCCAAGACCGCAAGGAACTACAAAAGGTCGTGAATGTAGCCCAATCCATCACTCAAACCAGCCTCCCATCCATGTCTACACTTCCCGCTGCCTCAGCAAAGCAGTCCGCACCCCGGACATTCTCTCATCCACCTTCTTCCGTCGGGAAAAAGATACAAAAGTCTGAGGTCACGTACCAACCGACTCAAGAACAGCTTCTTCCCTGCTGCTGTCAGACCTTTGAATGGACTACCTCGCACTCAGTTGATCTTTCTCTACACCCTAGCTATGACTGTAACACTACATTCTGCACTCTCTCCTTTCCTTCTCTATGAACGGTATGCTTTGTCTGTATCGCGCGCAAGAAACAATACTTTTCACTGTATGTTAATACATGTGACAATAATAAATCAAACCAAAGGAGCGGCGCGGCACTGCGGCAGAAAGGTGTTACCGTCACCCCCAAGTCTCTGGTGAAATGAGAAAGGCCTTGTCCTCTTTATCAATCGGGTTTTCATCGAATGCCTACAGGACAGAAGGAGGCCATTCGGCCCATCAAGTCTGCACTGATAACAATCCCACCCAGGCTCTATTCCCGTCACTTTACATATTTACCCTACTAATCCCCCTAACTATAAGGGGCAAATTAGCATGGCCAATCCACCTAACCTACACATTTTTGGAGGAAACCGGAGCACCCGGAGGAAACCCACGCAGACACGGGGAGAACGTGCAAACTCCGCACAGACAGTGACCCGAGGCCGGGAATCGAACCCGGGTCCCTGGCGCTGCGAGGCAGCAGTGCGAACCACCATGTGACCCAACATGATTTTAGATCAACATGGTATTCCCACTGGCCTGATGCAAGATCGGACGGCCTGATGGCTTTCTGGCAGCCAATGAGCATTCAAGAGATGCAAATGACATCCACGCCACTGGTCAGCGAGATGGCCAATCCGCAAGTGGGGGAATTGCCACAGGATTTTACGCTGGCAAGGTTTTGGCTCCCACCAGATTCTCCATCTCAGCCCACTCACCAAATCCGCTGCGGGATTTGGGAGAATTCGGCTGAGGCATCCGATAACACTCTCACCTTGGTGTCAGAAGGATGATGTGATGATACTGTGCCTTCAGGAATGTGTCTACAACCTGTTTCTTGCAAAGGACGTGTTTGGAATTCAGATCTGTTTTGCAAAGTGCCAGTTTGTCGAATAAATCTTTCAACTTGATAGCTGGGGGCGCAGGATCAGTATTCATCTTAGACCTGAAGTGTTTATTTTCAGTGAAGTTAATGGATTTGTGTTTACTTAGGTTTCAGAGTAGAGTTTTGATGAGGTTGATTGTCAGGAACAGGGTGATTTGCTAAACGGGAGGAGCAAAGCTTGCAGGGAAGAAATACTGTTTCAGTTTCATTTTTAAAAGACAAACAGTTATTGCCTGAACTGCTTGAAGAAAACAGCGTCTCTCTCTTTCTGAAAAGGCATAAATAAGCCTGTGTTTTGTGGACTAATTTAAAGAGAGGGTTAAGTCTATAAGAGGAAAATTGCTTGAATTGGGACTCTCAGTGACAGGTTAACAGTTAAGTATCTCATTTTAAGTATTGTTCAATTGTTGAAAGTTAAGCTGATTCATTTGTTATAGTTAAACCGTATTGTTAAATAAAATTAGTTTTTATAAAAACTCCCCAGTCTGTCAGTATAATTGTGCCTGGAGTGAAATGCACTAAACTCAAAATATACAGGAACATAGGAATTAGGAACAGAAGTCGGCAAATCCAGCCCTTCGAGCCTGCTCCGCCATTCAATCAGATCATGGCTGATCTCTCCCTGGTCTCAAATCTACCTCCCCACCTGTTCCCCATATCCCCTTATCCCTTTTTAAATTAGAAATATATCTATCTCCTCCTTGAAACCATTCAATGATTCAGACTCCACCGCGCTGTGGGGCAGCGAGTTCCACAAATTCACCACCCTCTGCGAGAAGTAGTTCCTCCACATCTCAGTTTTAAATCTCCCGCCTCTCAACCTATACCTGTGGCCTCTTGTTCGAGATTGCCCCACAAGGGGAAACATTTGGTCTACATTTACTTTATCAATCCCTTTTAGTATTTTATATCCCTCGATCAGATGCCCTCTCGTCCTTCTAAACTCCAGCGAGTACAAGCCCAAACTGATTAATCTCTCCTCAACCCTTTCATCCCCGGAATCACTCTGGTGAACATCTTCTGAACTGCCTCCAATGCCACCGCATCCTTCCTCAAATAAGGAGACCAAAACTGGCCACAGTACTCCAGATGTGGTCTCACCAACACCCTATACAATGTGCTGCATCTGCATACTGTCTTTCTGTCATTCATGAACACAAACACCCAGATCCCTCTGCTCAGACGCATTTTGAATCTGCTTTCCATTTAGGTAATGGTAGGAAACCGGCGCACCCGGAGGAAACGCCCACAGACACAGGGAGAACGTGCAGACTACACACAGACAGTCACCCGAGGCCGGAATTGAACCTGGGCCCTTTAAAGTTTAAAAGTTTATTTGTTAGTGTCACAAGTAAGGCTTACACTAACACTGCAATGAAGTTACGGTGAAAATCCCCGAGTCGCCACACTCCGGCGCCTGTTCGGGTACACTGAGGGAGAATTTAGCACGGTCAATGCACCCTAACCAGGACGTCTTTCAGACCCGTGGGAGGAAACCGGAGCACCCGGAGTGGGCGGCACAGTAGCACAGTGGTTAGCACTGCTGCTTCACAGCTCCAGGGACCTGGGTTCGATTCCCGGCTTGGGTCACTGTCTGTGTGGAGTTTGCACATTCTCCTCGTGTCTGCGTGGGTTTCCTCCGGGTGCTCCGGTTTCCTCCCACAGTCCAAAGATGTGCGGGTTAGGTTGATTGGCCATGCTAAAATTGCCCCTTAGTATCCTGAGATGCGTAGGTTAGAGGGATTAGTGGCTAAAATATGTAGGGATATGGGGGTAGGGCCTGGGTGGGATTGTGGTCGGTGCAGACTCGATGGGCCGAATGGCCTCTTTCTGTACTGTAGGGTTTCTATGATTTCTATGATTTCTAAACCCACACAGACACGGGGAGAACGTGCAGACTCCGCACAGACAGTGACCCAAGCCGGGAATCGAACCCGGGTCCCTGGCGCTGTGAGGCAGCAGCACTAACCCACTGTGCCACCGTGTCCTGGGTTCGCTGGGGGAGTACTTGGTGCAGAATTACACACTGGAACCACTAATTATACAGAACTGCTTCAACTATGGTGCCCCAAATGTCTTAACAGAAATCGACTTCTACTTATATACTCAACAAATTCTCTTGCAAATCCCAAATTAATCCAGTTACTCACATAACAAAATGACCCTGACTTTTTTTTTTCCCACAGGGAATATTAACTTTTCATGAAAACATCTCCCTCTCCGACAGCAATATAAAAACACATGTAGAAAAAAATATTACCACGGTCAGAAACTCTCAGGTCACTGAGAGCGAGAGCTGGAGATGAGATTCTGATTAAGGACATGGCAAATGATTCTGATTGGCAGGCAAAGATTGCCAGCTTCCCGGCTGCGAGATCCTGAACTCACTTTCACCCCCACCAGAGACCAAAGGTCACAGACAGCAAAATAATTCACTTCTCTATTTTGTGGAACATCTGAATTTTAGGCTCCTCAAGATGTTGGGTTAAAGAAAGGTTAATCCCCCCTTTCGCCCAGAAACTGCGTATGTTATGGATCAGATACAGAGTAAAGCTCCCTCTATACTGTCCCCCATCAAACGCTCCCAGGACAGGTACAGCATGGGGTTAGATACAGAATAGAACATAGAACATAGAACAGTACAGCACAGAACAGGCCCTTCGGCCCACGATGTTGTGCCGAGCTTTATCTGAAACCAAGATCAAGCTATCCCACTCCCTATCATCCTGGTGTGCTCCATGTGCCTATCCAATAACCGCTTAAATGTTCCTAAAGTGTCTGACTCCACTATCACTGCAGGCAGTCCATTCCACACCCCAACCACTCTCTGCGTAAAGAACCTACCTCTGATATCCTTCCTGCATCTCCCACCACGAACCCTATAGTCATGCCCCCTTGTAATAGCTCCATCCACCCGAGGAAATAGTCTTTGAACGTTCACTCTATCTATCCCCTTCATCATTTTATAAACCTCTATTAAGTCTCCCCTCATCCTCCTCCGCTCCAGAGAGAACAGCCCTAGCTCCCTCAACCTTTCCTCATAAGACCTACCCTCCAAACCAAGCAGCATCCTGGTAAATCTCCTCTGCACTCTTTCCAGCGCTTCCACATCCTTCTTATAGTGAGGTGACCAGGACTGCACACAATATTCCAAATGTGGTCTCACCAAGGTCCTGTACAGTTACAGCATAACCCCACGGCTCTTAAACTCCAACCCCCTGTTAATAAAAGCTAACACACTATAGGCCTTCTTCACAGCTCTATCCACTTGAGGGGCAACCTTCAGAGATCTGTGGATATGGACCCCAAGATCTCTCTGTTCCTCCACAGTCTTCAGAACCCTACCTTTGACCCTGTAATCCACATTTAAATTAGTCCTACCAAAATGAATCACCTCACATTTATCAGGGTTAAACTCCATTTGCCATTTTTCAGCCCAGCTTTGCATCCTATCTATGTCTCTTTGCAGCCTACAACAGCCCTCCACCTCATCCACTACTCCACCAATCTTGGTGTCATCAGCAAATTTACTGATCTACCCTTCAGCCCCCTCCTCTAAGTCATTAATAAAAATCACAAAGAGCAGAGGACCAAGCACTGATCCCTGCGGCACTCCGCTAGCAACCTGCCTCCAATCCAAAAATTTTCCATCCACCACCACCCTCTGTCTGCGATCAGACAGCCAGTTACCTATCCAATCGGCCAACTTTCCCTCTATCCCACACCTCCTCACTTTCATCACAAGCCGACCATGGGGGACCTTATCAAACGCCTTACTAAAATCCATGTATATGACATCAACTGCCCTACCTTCATCAACACACTTAGTTACCTCTCAGAATAGAGCTCCCTCTACACTGTCCCCATCAAACATTCCCAGTACAGATACAGCACGGGGTTAGATACAGAGTAAAGCTCCCTCTACACTGTCCCCATCAAACATTCCCAGTACAGATACAGCACGGGGTTAGATACAGAGTAAAGCTCCCTCTACACTGTCCCCATCAAACATTCCCAGGACAGGTACAGCAGGGGGTTAGATACAGAGTAAAGCTACCTCTACACTAGCCCCATCAAACACTCCCAGGACAGGTACAGCACGGGGTTAGATACAGAGTAACGCTCCCTCTACACTGTCCCCCATCAAACACTCCCAGGACAGGTACAGCACGGGGTTAGATACAGAGTAAAGCTCCCTCTGTACTGTCCCCCATCAAACGCTCCCAGGACAGGTACAGCACGGGGTTAGATACAGAGTAAAGCTCCCTCTACACTATCCCCATCAAACACTCCCAGGACAGGTACAGCACGGGGTTAGATACAGAGTAAAGCTCCCTCTGTACTGTCCCCCATCAAACGCTCCCAGGACAGGTACAGCACGGAGTTAGACACAGAGTAAAGCTCCCTCTACACTGTCCCCCATAAAACATCCCCAGGAAAGGTACAGCGCGTGGTTAGATACAGAGCAAAACTCCCTCTGCACAGTCCCCATCAAACACTCCCTGGACAATAAAACACATCAGAATACTACCAATCACAATTGGCCCATGTGTCAATGTCTGTGTGCTGCCTATTTTGGTTGATTGCTAATTCTCGTTAGCGAAGGCTGGAGTCAGTGATAACCACCAAACACAGAGCAGAAAACATCCAGACGAACAATGGAAGCGATAAATATTAACCTGGAGCTGGTAAATACTCTTCAGGATACATCCTGTGGCCCTGCACCCTCACTGAGAACAAGCTGATCTTTACAGGAGAGAATCCTACCCCATCTTCACTCCCCTGAAGCCCAGTGACAAGATGCAGCCTTGGCCCTGTGAGAGGTCGGTCCAGATGGCCGTCACAGTGGCTTTCACTGCAGGTTGACCTTGAAGAATCGACATTTCAGGCACTTCAGGACCACGGTGTCCGAGTGTTGTGAACATAAAGAGATTGTCGAGAGGGAGGAACGTAGAACTATCACTACTAGGGGGTGGGCACAGCACCAGGGATCCAGGTTCGATTCCCGGCTTGGGTCACTGTCTGTGCGGAGTTTGCACGTTCTCCCCCGTGTCTGTGTGGGTTCCCTGCGGGTGCTCCGGTTTCCTCCCACAGTCCAAAAAATGTGCGGGTTAGGTTGATTGGCCAGGTTAAATTGCTCCTTAGTGTTAGGGGGAACGTCAGGTGGATTTGGGCGGCGCAGTGGCACAGTGGTTAGCGCTGCTGCCTCACAGCGCCAGGGACATGGGTTCGACTCCCGGCTTGGGTCACTGTCTGTGTGGAGTCTGCACGTTCTCCCCGTGTCTGCATGGGTTTCCTCCGGGTGCTCTGGTTTCCTCCCACAGTCCGAAAGATGTGCGGGTTAGGTGGATTGGCCGTGCTAAATTGCTCCTTAGTGTCAGGGCGACGAGCTAGGGTAAATTCATGGGGTTATGGGGATAGGACCTGGGTGGGATTGTGGTCGGTGCAGATCCGATGGGCCGAATGGCCTCCTTCGGCACTGTAGGGATTCTACGATTCTCTATGGTTATGGAGAATGGGCAGGAAAGTGGAGATGAAGCCAAGATGAGATCAGCCATGATGGTGTGGAATGGTGGAGCAGGCTTGAGGGGCTGAATGGCCTACTCCTGCTCCGGGTTCTTATGATGAGGAGATTGACTGAGAACAGATTGGAACCAAGTATCAGAGCGAAGTCAAAGATTTCTCAGACTCTGAGATTAAGAGAGGAGGATTGAGATGCTGGGAGAGTGGGCTCAGTGTTATCCAATGATGTTTCAGACCTGCAGCCTCAGGGGTAGCTGTGACTCAGGGCGGAGAACCCCCTCACCCCACAGCAAGATGGTCAAAGATCTCAATCCAGAGATTACAGCACAGAATCCACACTGACTCTCAGACTGCGGTACTGAGGGAGTGCCGCACTGTCAGAGGGTCAGTGCTGAGGGAGTGCCGCACTGTCAGAGGGTCAGTGCTGAGAGAGTGCCGCACTGTCAGAGGGTCAGTGCTGAGGGAGTGCCGCGCTGTCAGAGGGTCAGTGCTGAGGGAGTGCCGCACTGTCAGAGGGTCAGTGCTGAGGAAGTGCCGCACTGTCAGATGGTCAGTACTGAGGGAGTGGCGCACTGTCAGAGGGTCAGTACTGAGGGAGTGCCGCACTGTCAGAGGGTCAGTACTGAGTGAGTGCCGCACTGTCAGAGGGTCAGTGCTGAGGGAGTGCCGCACTGTCAGAGGGTCAGTGCTGAGGGAGTGCCGCATTGTCAGATGGTCAGTACTGAGGGAGTGGCGCACTGTCAGAGGGTCAGTACTGAGGGAGTGCCGCACTGTCAGAGGGTCAGTACTGAGTGAGTGCCGCACTGTCAGAGGGTCAGTACTGAGTGAGTGCCGCACTGCCAGAGGGTCAGTACTGAGGGAGTGCTGCACTGTCAGAGGGTCAGTACTGAGGGAGTGCCGCACTGTCAGAGGGTCAGTACTGAGGGAGTGCCGCACTGTCAGATGGTCAGCGCTGAGGGAGTGCCGCACTGTCAGAGGGTCAGTACTGAGGGAGTGCCGCACTGTCAGAGGGTCAGTACTGAGGGAGTGCCGCACTGTCAGAGGGTCAGTGCTGAGGGAGTGCCGCACTGTCAGGGGGTCAGTGCTGAGGGAGTGCCGCACTGTCAGATGGTCAGTACTGAGGGAGTGGCGCACTGTCAGAGGGTCAGTACTGAGGGAGTGCCGCACTGTCAGAGGGTCAGTACTGAGTGAGTGCCGCACTGTCGGAGGGTCAGTACTGAGAGAGTGCCGCACTGTCAGAGGGTCAGTACTGAGGGAGTGCCGCACTGCCAGAGGGTCAGTACTGAGGGAGTGCCGCACTGCCAGAGGGTCAGTACTGAGGGAGTGCCGCACTGCCAGAGGGTCAGTACTGAGGGAGTGCCGCACTGCCAGAGGGTCAGTACTGAGGGAGTGCCGTACTGCCAGAGGGTCAGTGCTGAGGGAGTGCCGTACTGCCAGAGGGTCAGTGCTGAGGGAGTGCCGCACTGTCAGAGGGTCAGTACTGAGGGAGTGCCGCACTGTCAGAGGGTCAGTACTGAGGGAGTGCCGCACTGCCAGAGGGTCAGTACTGAGGGAGTGCCGCACTGCCAGAGGGTCAGTACTGAGGGAGTGCCGCACTGCCAGAGGGTCAGTACTGAGGGAGTGCCGTACTGCCAGAGGGTCAGTGCTGAGGGAGTGCCGTACTGCCAGAGGGTCAGTGCTGAGGGAGTGCCGCACTGTCAGAGGGTCAGTACTGAGGGAGTGCCGCACTGTCAGAGGGTCAGTACTGAGGGAGTGCCGCACTGCCAGAGGGTCAGTACTGAGGGAGTGCCGCACTGCCAGAGGGTCAGTACTGAGGGAGTGCCGTACTGCCAGAGGGTCAGTACTGAGGGAGCGCCGCACTGCCAGAGGGTCAGTGCTGAGGGAGTGCCGCACTGCCAGAGGGTCAGTGCTGAGGGAGCGCTCCCTGAGATGAGACATTGAGCTGTTCTGTCAGGGGGATCTGGATGATCGCTTGGCTACTCTTTTGAAAAGGTGCCGGACATTCTCACATTGCTGTTTGTGGGATCTCACTGTGCAAATTGGTTGCCAAATACTCCCTCTCCCCACACCCCCCACCCCACACGCTGTGCGGATGCTTGGTGGGGGAGGGGGGGTTGTCACCTGAATATTCACGGACAGCGACTGATAGATGTTGGGTTGGTGCAATGAGGGCACTCGGAGGCACTGACGACCAAATGGATTTCCGAGATCGACCAACAGCGATTTATTTAAATACGGGAAAGCCTCGGGGGGGGTCGAGTTGCTCGATTTGTTTCTGAGAGAGGAAAGGGGGGGGGGGGTCGAGAAATGTTGTAAATATACAGAAAAGGTGAAGGAATCCAGGGTTATAGAAAGTTTGCGTAGTGGGAGAGAGGGAATTAAAAGATCAGCTGAAATGTCAGGATATGAATTTATTCATGGTGCTGGCAGGATTCACAATGTTAATTTTAGATTAACCGCGGCTTGTGCTACTTGAAACCAAAGAAATAGACGTGTGTTCCTGGCCCCGAACAAGGTTCCCTCACCGGCCGTCACTTCCCGGCCTACTTCCCATTGGGGGTACGAAGGGTCACAGGTAGAGGTCAGGTGAGGTGGGTCATGGGGTGTCGGGGTCACTGATTTTGATTTATGATTGTCACATAGAAATCATAGCAACCCTACAGTGCAGAAAGAGGCCATTCGGCCCATCGAGTCTGCACCGACCACGATCCCACCCAGGCCCTACCCCCATATCCCTACACATTTTATGTATTGGGATCCAGTGTAAAGTATTGTTTCCTGCACGTTATACAAAGCATACCGCTCATAGAGTACATAGGGGAGAAGGAAAGGAATGTAGTGTTACAGTCATAGCTAGGGTGTAGAGAAAGATCAACTTAATATGAGGCAGATCCATTCAAAAGTCTGACAGCAGCAGGGAAGAAGCTGTTCTTGAGACGGTTGGTACGTGACTTCAGACTTTTGTATCTTTTCCCCGACGGAAGAAGGTGGAAGAGAGAATGTCCGGGGTGCGTGGGGTCCTTAATTATGCTGGCTGCTTTTCCGAGGCAGCAGGAAGTGTAGACAGAGTCAATGGATGGGAGGCTGGTTTGCGTGATGGACTGATTTAATTTGATTTGATTTATTATTGTCACCTGTACTGGGATACAGTGAAAAATATTGTTTCTTGCGTGCTGTACAGACAAAGCATACCACTCATAGAGTACATAGGAGAGAAGGAAAGGGGAGAGTGCAGAATGTAGTGTTACAGTCATAACTAGGGTGTAGAGAAAGATCAGTTTAAAGCGAGGTAGATCCATTCAAAAGTCTGATGGCAGCAGGGAAGAAGCTGTTCTTGAGTCGGTTGGTACGTGACCTCAGACTTTTGTATCTTTTTCCCCGACGGAAAAAGGTGGAAGAGAGAATGTCTGGGGTGTGTGGGGTCCTTGATCATGCTGGCTGCTTTCCCGAGGCAGTGGGAAGGGTAGACAGAGTCAATGGATGGGAGGCTGGTTTGTGTGACGGATTGGGCTACATTCACGACCTTTTGTAGTTTCTTGTGGGCTTGGTCAGAGCAGGAGCCCCATACCAAGCTGTGACACAACCAGAAAGGATGCAAAGGGAACATGGATGACCACTGTTCTGCTGGGAATATTCCGAGGATGTCCGGACACTCTTGTGTGGTACTGAGGGAGCGCTGTGCTGTCTGAGCATATCTTTTGGACCAGATATAAGCCAAGTTAATTCCTGCAGGATGTGGAAGGTCCCAGGGCCACGACTTGCAACAACAGCAATAGTATGTCCTTACCAACTGTCCTTACCAACTTTCACTCCATCATGAGGGTACGCGCAAGGCCAGGATTTATCACCCACTCCAAACTGTTTAAACTAGTATGGCAGGGGGGTGGGGATCAAACTATTAGGTCTATAAGTGTGGTGGCTGGGGACGAGCTTGGGGCTGGGACAAGGCTGGCAAAGAAGAAGAGCACTCTGGGGGAGGACGACCTCACTGAGCCTGGGGGTCTGGAGTGCTTATACTTCAATGCAAGGAGCGTAGCAGGTAAAACAGACGAACTTGGGGCCTTAATGCGCACGAGGAATTTGGATGTGGTTGCGGTGACGGAGACTTGGTTGAAAGAGGGACAGGACTGGCAGCTGAATATTCCAGGGTACAAGTGTTTTAGGCGAGACAGAGGAGGGGCCAAAAGAGGTGGGGGAGTAGCGGTATTGGTTGGAGAGCATATTACAGCGGTGCAGAGGGAGGACAATTCGGAGGAGTCGTGTAGCGAGTCACTCTGGGTGGAGCTTAGAAACAGGAAAGGCGCAGTCACTATGTTGGGGGTGTACTACAGGCCCCCCAACAGCCCAAGGGAAGTGGAAGAATGGATATGTCAGGAGATACTGGATAGGTGCAGGAAATATAGGGTTGTTGTAGTGGGAGACTTCAATTTCCCTGGTATAGACTGGAAATCGCTGAGGGCAGGGACTCTGGATGGTGAGGCATTTGTAAAATGTGTACAGGAGGGTTCGTTGGAACAATATGTGGACAGCCCAACTAGAGAGGGGGCTATACTGGACCTGGTGCTGGGGAATGAGCCCGGTCAGGTCTTCAAAGTTTTGGTCGGGGAACATGTGGCAAATAGTGACCACAATTCTGTTAGCTTTAGGATAGTGATGGAAAAGGATGAGTGGTGTCCCAAGGGTAAGGTGTTGGATTGGGGGAAGGCTAACTTTATTGGGATCAGGCAGAAATTGGCAGCTCTTGATTGGGAGAGGCTGTTTGAGGGTAAATCCACATCTGGTATGTGGCAGTCTTTTAAGGAACGGTTGTTAGGGCTACAGGACAAGCATGTGCCTGTAAAAAAGAAGGATAGGAAGGGTAGGATTAGAGAACCGTGGATAACCAGGGAAATTGAGGGACTGGTCAAAAGGAAAAGAGAGGCGTATGTTAGGTCCAAGCAGCTAAAAACGGAGGGAGCTCTGGAGGAGTATAATGAAAGTAGGAAAATACTCAAACGGGGAATTAGAAGAGCAAAAAGGGGTCACGAAATGTTCTTGGCAGACAGGATTAAGGAGAATCCCAAGGCATTTTATTCATACGTTAGGAACAAAAGGGTTGTAAGGGAAAAAATCGGACCTCTCAGGGACAAAAGTGGGGACTTATGCTTGGAGCCCAAAGAGGTAGGGGAGATCCTAAATGAATACTTTGCGTCGGTATTCACTAAGGAGAGGGATGTGTTGACTGGGAGTGTCTCGGAGGGGAGTGTTGAACCGTTGGAGAAAATCTCCATTACAAAGGAGGAAGTGTTAGGTTTGTTAGAGAATATAAAGACTGACAAATCCCCAGGGCCTGATGGAATCTATCCAAGGCTGCTCAGGGAGACGAGAGGTGAAATAGTTGGGCCTCTGACGCAAATCTTTGTCTCGTCACTGGACACAGGTGAGGTCCCAGAGGATTGGAGGATAGCCAATGTGGTCCCGTTATTTAAGAAGGGTAGGAAGGATAACCCGGGTAATTATAGGCCGGTGAGCTTGACGTCCGTGGTGGGGAAGTTGTTGGAGAAGATTCTTAAAGATAGGATGTATGCGCATTTAGAAAGGAATAAACTCATTAACGATAGTCAACATGGTTTTGTGAGAGGGAGGTCATGCCTCACGAACCTGGTGGTGTTTTTTGAAGAAGTGACCAAAATGGTTGACGAAGGAAGGGCCGTGGATGTTGTCTATATGGACTTTAGTAAAGCATTTGACAAAGTCCCTCATGGTAGGCTAGTGAAAAAGGTTGGATCCCATGGGATAAAGGGGGAGGTGGCTAGATGGGTGGAGAACTGGCTTGGTCATAGAAGACAGAGGGTGGTAGTGGAAGGGTCTTTTTCCGGCTGGAGGCCTGTGACTAGTGGTGTACCGTAGGGCTCTGTATTGGGACCTCTGCTGTTTGTGATTTATATAAATGATCTGGAAGAAGGAGTAACTGGAGTGATCAGTAAGTTTGCGGACGACACAAAACTGGCAGGACTTGCAGATAGTGAGGAACATTGTCAGAGGCTACAGAAGGATATAGATAGGCTGGAAATTTGGGCAAGGAAATGGCAGATGGAGTTCAATCCTGATAAATGCGAAGTGATGCATTTTGGTGGGAATAATGTAGGGAGGAGCTACACGATAAATGGAAGAACCATAAAGGGTGTAGAGACGCAGAGGGACCTGGGTGTGCAAGTCCACAGATCTTTGAAGGTGACGTCACAGGTGGAGAAGGTGGTGAAGAAGGCATATGGCATGCTTGCCTTTATAGGACGGGGCATAGAGTATAAAAGTTGGGGTCTGATGTTGCAGATGTATAGAACGTTGGTTCGGCCGCATTTGGAATACTGCGTCCAGTTCTGGTCGCCACACTACCAGAAGGACGTGGAGGCTTTGGAGAGAGTACAGAGGAGGTTTACCAGGATGTTGCCTGGTATGGAGGGGCTTGGTTATGAGGAGAGATTGGGGAAACTGGGGTTGTTCTCCTTGGAAAGACGGAGGATGAGGGGAGACTTAATAGAGGTGTATAAAATTATGAAAGGCATAGATAGGGTGAACGGTGGGAAGCTTTTCCCCGGGTCGGTGGTGACGTTCACGAGGGGTCATAGGTTCAAGGTGAAGGGGGGGAGGTTTAACACAGATATCAGAAGGACATATTTCACACAGAGGGTCGTGGGGGCCTGGAATGTGTTGCCGGGCAAGGTGGTGGAGGCGGACACACTGGGAACGTTTAAGACTTATCTAGACAGCTATATGAACGGAGTGGGAATGGAGGGATACAAAAGAGTGGTCTAGTTTGGACCAGGGAGCGGCGCGGGCTAATTGTTCCTGGTTTCTCGTTTCAAGGCTTCATTCTACGATCATCTTGCTGGTGCCAGTACAGAGTGAGACTGCGGATAGTTGGGAACCTGTCTCGGGGGCAGGGAATTCATATGGTGTTCGTGGAAGTGGAAATGACTAGGGTTGGGAAGCATTTTCCGATCGGGGCCATTGTGATCTCCTGGACTCGTTTCGATCGCCTCAGGGGGTCGGAGAGGAATTTCCCAGATTTTTTTTCCCCATATTGGCCCTGGGGTTTTTCACTCTGGGTTTTCGCCTCTCCCTGGAGATCACATGGTCTGGAATGGGGGGGTGGGGGTAAGTTAATAGGTTGTAATGAACAAAGCATCGTAGCTGTGAGGGACAGCTCGGTGGATAGGATATTGGTATATAGATAGGCTGGAAAATTGGGCGGGGATCCTGGATTCAGGATTCAATCCTGGACCGGGGAGCGGCGCGGGCTTGGAGGGCCGAAGGGCCTGTTCCTGTGCTGTATTGTTCTTTGTTCTTTGTTTGTTCTTTGTTCCTCAGGAAGTGATGGTGGACCACCTCATAGAACAGTCCAGCACAGGAACAGACCTTTCAGCCCACCATGTTGTGATGAACATGACTCCAAATTAAACTAATCCCTTCTGCCTGCCCTTGCTCCATGTCCCTCCATTCCTCGCATATTCATGTGCTTATCTAAAAGCCCCTTAAACCCATCGATCGTATCTGCCTCCACCACCACCCCTGGCAGCGTGTTTCAGACACCTACCTCTCTGTGTAAGAAAACGTGCCCCTCACATCTCCTTTGAACTTTCCCCCTCTCACCTTAAGCGCGTGTTCCCGAGTATTAGACATTTCAACCCTTGGAAAAAGATTCCAATTAGAACATAGAAGATTCTGAATGGAACCTCCTCCAATACAACTGGATGGCTAACTCAGCTATGTTGGGGGCCATTAAACGTCATGACATTGGTGTGGGTCCACCAGACTGTGTAAGGACGGCAGGTTTCCTTCACTGAAGAATAAAACCCTGGGTTTTCAGGGTCACCCAGGAGGATTCTGGTCACCGTCACTGACTCAGGGGAAGTGTCTCAAACCCGGCCACTTTTATAATGTGCCACGTGTCAACTTGAATGGAGTAAGATTTAAAACATTCTGTTCCTGGGTAATTTGGCCAGGAGCTGTATTGGTGTCAGAGGGAGAGACACACAGAGACACACAGAGAGAGAGAGACACACAGACACACACACACACACACAGACACACACAGACACACACACACACAGAGACACACACACACACACAGACACACACACACACACCCACACACACAGAGACACACACACACACAGAGACACAGAGAGAGAGACACACACACACACACAGAGACACAGAGAGAGAGAGAGACACACACACACACACAGAGACACACAGAGAGAGAGACACACACCCACACACAGAGACACACACACACAGAGAGACACACACACACAGAGACACACACACACACACACACAGACACACACACACACACAGACACACACAGAGACAGAGACACACACACACACAAACAGAGACACACACACAGACACACAGAGAGAGACACACACATACACACACACACACACAGACACACACACACACACACAGAGACACACACATACACAGACAGACACACACACAGACACACACAGACACACACACAGAGACAGAGACACACACACAGACACACACACAGACACACAGAGAGAGACACACACATACACACACACACACAGACACACACACACAGAGACACACACACACATACACAGACAGACACACACACAGACACACACACACAGACACACACAGAGACACACACACCCACACAAAGACACACACACACAGAGACACACACACACACAGACACACACAGAGACACACACACACACAGACACACACAGACATAGAGAGAGAGAGATCATTTGTTAGAGAGCTAGTCCATCAATTGGAGAGGGAGAGAGAGTGAGAGGGTGTTAGGCCAGTTACAGAGCATGGATGTGTGTGCAGGTGGGAGAGGCCCATACTGTATTAGCTTTCTGCACTGGGACTTTTGAATTAACTTTGTGTTGATATTTTGCTGAATCAGATTGAAAACAGGGGAATGAGTAACACAAACTGACAAAGCTCCTTCACCAGACTAAAGATCTCAATTCAGCCGAACATCCCGTGGAGGATGTGGGAGCTTGAGAACAGCAGCAACTGGCAGGATTGGACAGAAAACCAATAGATCCACAGGGAGTGATTACAGATGCCTGGAGTAACAGGACGTCAACATTCACAGCTAGGATCAGACTGCCCAACATACACCCCCTCCCCACACTCCCCCCTCACTCCACCCCCTCACTCCACCCCCTCTCTCCCCCCCGCCTCACTCCACCCCCTCACTCCCACCTCCCCCAGGCATCAATTCAATAACCTACAGCTCCTTGTGGAATACACAATATCTTGATATCTTTTGGCACTCATTTGAGTTCTGGGTGGGTGCTCGGAATGGGATTTAAGGCAGGTTCCAGTGTTTCAATATCTGGTGTAGTGTCGGTCCAATAAGAGGAAGGATATTCTTGCTCGAGAGGGAGTGCAGAGAAGGTTTACCAAACTGATTCCTGGGATGGCAGGATGATGTATGTGGAGAGATTGAGTGGGTCAGAAACATAGAAGATAGGAGCAGGAGGAGGCCATTCGGCCCTTCGAGCCGGCTCCGCCATTCATCACCATCATGGCTGATCGTCCAACTCAATAGCCTAATCCTGCTTTCTCCCCATAACCTTTGATCCCATTCGCCCCAAGTGCTATATCCAGCCGCCTCTTGAATACATTCAATGTTTTGGCATCAACTACTTCCTGTGGTAATGAATTCCACAGGCTCACCACTCTTTGGGTGAAGAAATGTCTCCTCACCTCCGTCCTAAATGGTCTACCCCGAATCCTCAGACTGTGACCCCTGGTTCTGGACTCCCCCACCGTCGGGAACATCCTCCCTGCATCTACCCTGTCTAGTCCTGTTAGAGTTTTGTAAGTCTCTATGAGATCCCCCCTCATTCGTCTGAACTCCAGCGAAAACAATCCTAACCCAGTCAATCTCTCCTCATACATCAGTCCCGCCATCCCCGGAATCAGCCTGGTAAACCTTCGCTGCACTCCCTCGAGAGCAAGAACATCCTTCCTCAGAAAAGGAGACCAAAACTGTAGACAATATTCTATATACTGATGCTACAGTTAAGAAAGCCTCTACCTACCTAGGAGGCTAAGGAAATTCAGCATGTCTGCTACAACTCGCACAAACTTTTACAGATGCACCATAGAAAGCATTCTTTCTGGTTGTATCACAGCTTGGTATGGCTCCTGCTCTGCCCAAGACCGCAGGAAACTACAAACGGTTGTGGATGAAGATCAGTCCCATCACGCAAACCAGCCTCCCACCCATTGACTCTGTCTACACTTCCCACTGCCTCGGGAAAAGCAGCCAGCATAATCATGGACCCCAACGCACCCCGGACATTCTCTCTTCCACCTTCTTCCATCGGGAAAAAGATACAAAAGTCTGAGGTCACGTGCCAACCGACTCAAGAACAGCTTCTTCCCTGCTGCTGTCAGACTTTTGAATGGACTTACCTTGCATTAAGTTGATGTTTCTCTACACCAGTGGTTCCCAAAGGGTGCGGCGCGCCACACTGGTGCGGCGAGAGGGGATGGCAAGTGTGGCGGGAAGATTCAAGGACAATCAAAGAAACATTTAAACATGGTTTAAACAAGCATTGTTTTATACTTTCTGGATGTCCCAGGATCATATTATAAAGTAGTTGTGTTCTATGTTATGAATCAAGCACTGTGATGCGCGATTAATTCACTCGGGAGGCTGGATCGTACCCGGGAAATAAAGGCTTTTATTAGCAACAAGAATGGAGCATACTATATACAATACAATCCCAGACTAAAGGGTCACCAGGCAGTGCAGTGACCTTTATACTCCTATAGGAAGGCGGAGCCAACCGGAGTGTACCACAGAACAATACCAACAGGTGGAACACCCCAACCCTAACCCCAACAGTAACAAGAGTAATATGTGTACAAGTACCCATAGTGATAACCATCTATGGTTCACCACACACTGCTAGGAGTTGTTTTTATTTGTTTTTGAATGTATTTCTTATCAATAAAAAATTCGGTGTGGCGCCAGCAAATTTTTATTTCAAAGTGCGGCCCAGTGAAAAAAGTTTGGGAACCACTGCTCTACACCCTAGCTATGACTATAACACAACATTCTGCACCCTCACCTTTCCTTCTCTATGAACGGTATGCTTTGTCTGTATAGCGCGCAAGAAACAATACTTTTCACTGTATACCAATGCATGTGTCAATAATAAATCAAATCAAAGGTCACATGATCAACAATCTTAAAGGGGCAATACGCACCCCAAACCCCCAACATACATGCATCACATGTCTGCGTCTAACACTGATTGGATCGTGTACACTGCATTGCTGATCCGGTGTCGGTGTGCCAGTCAGCATATCACAGAGCCCGGTTCCTACCAGCTAACCATTGGGCAGTCGCTGCTGGATATTATGCCGTGTCTCTGCAGGCCAGGAGTTGGGATTGGCCTGGAGAGATAGGACAGCACAGGAAACAGGCCCTTCGGCCCTCCAAGACACAGGGCGATGAGTGTGGACCTGAATCTGCTGGTGAAGGCGGCGAGGGCTCAGGATCAGGAGTGCGCGCCTCCTCCGGATAGCTCCCTTCAGGGTATGATAGGTGTGTTGTGTGGATCTGACAGAGACGTCCTGCTGGTCCCCGGATATTTTCAAGCTGTTGCTTAGGCTGTTCTTTGAGCTTTATGACGAGAGAGGGAGAGGAGGGTGGAGAGAGAGAGGAAGGGTAGAGAGAGAGAGGGGAGGGGGAGAGAGAGAGAGAGGAGGGGGGAGAGAGAGAGGCGGGGGGTAGAGAGAGAGGCGGGGGGTAGAGAGAGAGGAGGGGGTAGAGAGAGAGGAGGGGGGTAGAGAGAGAGGAAGGGGGTAGAGAGAGGAGGGGGTAGAGAGAGAGGAGGGGGGTAGAGAGAGAGGAAGGGGGTAGAGAGAGAGGAGGGGGTAGAGAGAGAGGAGGGGGGAGAGAGGGAGGAGGGGGGAGAGAGAGAGGAGGGGGGAGAGAGAGAGAGGAGGGGGGAGAGAGAGAGAGGAGGGGGGAGAGAGAGAGAGGAGGGGGGAGAGAGAGAGAGGAGGGGGGAGAGAGAGAGAGGAGGGGGGAGAGAGAGAGAGAGGAGGGGGGAGAGAGAGAGAGGAGGGGGGGAAGAGAGAGAGAGAGGAGGGCAGAGAGAGAGAGAGAGGAGGGGGGGGAAGAGAGAGAGAAGGGGGGAGAGAGAGAGAGGGTGGGGGGAGAGAGAGAGAGGAGGGGGGAGAGAGAGAGAGGAGGGGGGAGAGAGAGAGAGGAGGGGGGAGAGAGAGAGAGGAGGGGGGAGAGAGAGAGAGGAGGGGGGAGAGAGAGAGAGGAGGGCGGAGAGAGAGAGAGGAGGGGGGAGAGAGAGAGAGGAGGGGGGGAAGAGAGAGAGAGAGGAGGGCAGAGAGAGAGAGAGGAGGGGGGGAAGAGAGAGAGAAGGGGGGAGAGAGAGAGAGGGTGGGGGGAGAGAGAGAGGGGGGGAGAGAGAGTGAGAGGAGGGGGAGAGAGAGAGAAAGGGGGGGGGGAGAGAGAGAGGGGGAGAGAGAGAGAGAGAGAGGAGGGGGGAGCGAGAGGAGGGGGGAGAGAGAGGAGGGGGGTGATGCGCGTTATCACACACGAGACTTGAGATGCTCAAGGAAATAAAGGCTTTTATTTACTATTACAACGAAGCTACCATATATAGTACACGATCCCAGACTGAGGGGTCCCAGACAGAGCAGTGACCTTTATACCTCTCCCAGGAGGCGGAGCCCGACTGGAATGTACCACAATAACTATAATACAGGTGTAACAGCCCAACCCTAACCCCAACAGCAACAAGTAGAACAACCCATCCCTAACCCCAACAGCAACATATATACAGACTCATAGTACTGGCCAGACCCTGGCTCAGTACTACCTAGTGGGAACCAACGATGGTTCACCACATTCACCCCTCCTTTGAAGACAAAGGCCGGCGGGGTACAAAAAAACACAGAATAATTTGTCATCAGTCTATAAGTTCAGACGGTCAGGGGGACCGCACCATCGTTGTGACCTCCTCAACACCGGTGATGACACCGGAGTAGGCACTCGCGGTGGCGTTCTCCCTAAGGCGAGGTCCAACGGTTCCTCCACAGTCTCATGGGCCGGTTGACCCCGAGGTGATGATAATCCGTTGAGTTCCGACACACCCTGAAGTGGTGACCATCTCCTGGACTCAGGCAAGCTGTACACGGGAGTAAAAGGGTTAATTAATGGTCCCGATGCTGCCCGCGCCGTGTCAGGAGGGGAAACAATAGTTGGGGGATCTCTAACAGGAGGTATGGGAGCGACAGGGGTTTCTACGTCCCCTGCTGGCGCCAGGTCTCGAATCGAGACCGTGTCCTCTCGCCCGTCAGGGTATGCCACATAGGCATACTGAGGGTTGGCGTGGAGGAGATGGACCTGTTCGACCAACGGGTCGGACTTGCGGGCCCTAACATGTCGCCGCAGGAGGACAGGTCCTGAGTACGTCAACCAAGACGGTAATGAGGTCCCAGAGGAAGACTTCCGAGGGAATGAAAACAGCCTCTCATGGGGAGTAGCATTGGTTGCCGTACACAGGAGTGAGCGTATGGAGTGGAGCGCATCAGGGAGCACCTCTTGCCAACGGGAGACTGGAAGGCTTTTTGACTTCAACGCCAGTAAGACAGCCTTCCAGGCTGTCGCATTCTCACGTTCCACCTGTCCGTTACCCCTAGGGTTGTAGCTCATGGTTCTACTAGAGGCAATCCCGTATGAGAGCAGGTATTGCCTCAAGTCATCGCTCATGAACGACGAACCTCTATCGCTGTGAATGTAGCAGGGGTACCCGAACAGGGTGAAAAGATCCCGGAATGCCTTGATAACCGTGGCAGCGGATGTATCAGAGCAGGGAATAACAAAAGGGAATCTCGAGTACTCATCAATGATGTTGAGGAAGTACACATTCCGATCTGTCGAGGGAAGGGGGCCCTTAAAGTCGACACTCAGTCTCTCGAAGGGACGAGTGGCCTTGACTAGTTGTGCCCGGTCAGGTCGGTAAAAGTGCGGTTTGCATTCCGCGCACAGCTTCTTGTTATGGACCTGACATCCTCCACCGAGTAGGGCAGATTGCGGGCTTTTACGAAGTGGTAGAGCCGAGTGACCCCAGGATGGCAGAGGTCATTGTGGAGAGCCTGCAAACGGTCCTCCTGTATACTGGCACATGTTCCACGCGACAGGGCATCCGAGGGCTCGTTGAGTTTCCCTGGACGATACATGATGTCGTAATTATAGGTGGAGAGTTCGATTCTCCACCTCAAGATCTTGTCGTTCTTGATTTTGCCCCTCAGCGTGTTATTGAACATGAACGCCACGGACCGCTGGTCCGTGATCAGGGTGAACCGTTTTCCCGCCAAGTAATGGTGCCAATGCCTGACGGCCTCCACAATGGCCTGGGCCTCCTTTTCCACCGCTGAATGTCGAATTTCGGGGCCTTGGAGGGTGCGGGAAAAAAAGGCGACGGGCCTGCCCGCCTGGTTAAGTGTGGCGGCCAGGGCGAAATCAGATGCATCGCTTTCCACCTGAAAGGGGATGGACTCATCAACAGCGTGCATCGTGGCTTTCGCGATGTCGGCTTTTAGTTTATCAAAGGCCAATCGAGCCTCTGGTGTTAGGGGAAAAGAGGTAGACTTGATGAGCGGACGGGCTTTGTCTGCGTAATTGGGAACCCACTGTGCGCAGTAAGAGAAGAAGCCTAAGCATCTTCTCAGTGCTTTTGCGCTAGTGGGCAGGGGAAGTTCAAGGAGGGGACGCATACGGTCTGAATCAGGGCCAATGACCCCGTTTTCCACCACGTATCCGAGGATGGCTAAACGGCGCGTACGAAATACACACTTCTCCCTGTTGTAGGTCAGGTTCAGGCGAGATGCAGTGCGTAGGAACTTAAGGAGATTTGTGTCGTGGTCCTGCTGGTCATGGCCGCAGATGGTGACGTTAGCCAGGTACGGGAAGGTAGCCCGCAGTCCGTTATGGTCCACCATTCGGTCCATAGCACGCTGGAAGACCGAGACCCCATTGGTGACACCAAAAGGAACCCTGAGAAAGTGATACAAGTGACCATCCGCTTCAAAAGCCGTGTATTGTCGGTCCTCTGGGCGAATGGGGAGTTGGTGGTAGGCAGACTTGAGGTCTATGGTGGAGAACACCCGGTACTGCGCAATCTGGTTGACCATGTCAGATATGCGCGGGAGGGGATACGCATCCAGCTGCGTGTATCTATTAATGGTCTGACTATAGTCAATGACCATCCGGGGTTTGTTCCCACTCTTGACCACCATGACCTGTGCTCTCCATGGACTAGCGCTAGATTGTATGATCCCTTCCTTGAGGAGCCGCTGAACTTCAGATCGAATGAAGATCCGATCCTCAGCGCTGTAACGCCTACTCTTGCAGCCTGGCACAAGATTCTGGAACAGGGAGGGTGTGGTAATCTTCAGCGTCGAGAGGCTACAGGCGGGGCGCGTTGGGCAATTTGGAAGCTGCTGTTCTCCCACTGAAAGTGGAGGGAGTGGCCCACCGTACTGTAGGGTTACACTCTTCAAGTGGACCATGAAATTTAGTCCGAGGAGTATTGGCGTGCAAAGGTGCGGTAACACCAGGAGCTTGAAGTGCTCGTAAACCGTGCCCTGCACCGTTAAATTTACCACGCAACTCCCTAGCACGGTGACAGACCGGGACCTTGATGCCATCGAAATCGTCTGTTTGACAGGTTGGATCTGGAGGCCACACCGCTTCACAGCGTCTGGGTGAATAAAACTCTCAGTGCTCCCGCTGTCAAACAGACAATAAATCAAGTGTTTGTTTACCTGAATGTCCATCATGGACTTGTCGAGTCTGTGAGGCTTGGCCTGGTCCAGGATGATCGACGCCACCGTTGGTTCGTGAGCACCACTGCAGGCAGCTGAGATAGATGAAGATGACCCCTGCTGGTCGTTCGCGGTCGGTGCCGACTAACATGGCTGCTCCCATAGGTCGCACGTGGGTGATGGCGCCAAATCAGCGACCCCTGGTGGTCGCGCATCTCTTGCGACTCCGTCGTCTGTAATGGCGGCGTCCTGGCCTCGCATGAGGATGAAACCCTTGACGATGTCGACGACGAAGAACCGGGCTCCGGGGAGTCGCAGGCAGCACTGCTGTTCCTGGAAGTAAGTTTGGATCGGCATACTTTTGAATAGTGCCCCTTCTTACCGCAGGCGGAGCACAACACTGCTTTAGCGGGACATCGCTGCCGAGTGTGCTTCACTCCCCCACAGAAGTAACACCGCGGGCCGCCTGGAGCTGCTGCCGTCGTCGGGCCCGAGTGTGGGCACGCCATCGCGCAGCTTTTCGGACCCGAGGGACGAGGAGGGATCAGCGACTGCTCCTGCCACGCTGTCTCCATGTGGTCTACGGGATACAATGCTAGGCTTTTGGAGGCCGTCTCCAACGTATCCGCTAGTTCTATCGACTTAGTGAGATCAAGATTACCTTGCTCCAACAGTCTGAGTCGGATATAAGATGATCCGATTCCCGCCACAAACGCATCTCGAGCGAGGTCGTTCATGTTCTGGTCTGCCGACACTGCTTTGCAGTTACAGCCCCTGGCTAGCTGTAGGAGCTCGCACGCGTATTCTTCCGTCGTTTCGCCGGGCTGCCGTCGCCGAGTGGCTAAGAGGTATCGAGCATGCATCTCGTTTGGCGGTTTAATGTAGCGCTTCTTAAGAAGCTCGAGGGCCCCTTTGTAGTCGGTGGCCGCACAGATCGCGAGATATACGGTGTCGCTTACCCTCGCGTGGAGGGCCCGGAGTTTGTCGTCGTCCGTGGTGACCGCCGCGGAGGCTGCAAGGTAGTCCTCAAAACACTTCAACCAGTGGTCGAAGGTGTTAGAGGCGCCCGCCGCACGTGGATCCAGTGTAAGACGTCCGGGTTTTAACATTTGCTCCATACTCTCTGTATCGTTTTCCTTTTTTTTTTAACGACGAGAGTTTAATTAATAGTAAATAAAATTGATGCGCGTTATCACACACGAGGCTTGAGATGCTCAAGGAAATAAAGGCTTTTATTTACTATTACAACGAAGCTACCATATATAGTACACGATCCCAGACTGAGGGGTCCCAGACAGAGCAGTGACCTTTATACCTCTCCCAGGAGGCGGAGCCCGACTGGGATGTACCATAATAACTATAATACAGGTAGAACAGCCCAACCCTAACCCCAACAGCAACAAGTAGAACAACCCATCCCTAACCCCAACAGCAACATATATACAGACTCGTAGTACTGGCCAGACCCTGGCTCAGTACTACCTAGTGGGAACCAACGATGGTTCACCACAGGGGGGGGAGAGAGAGAAGAAGGGGGGAGAGAGAGAGGAGGGGGGAGAGAGAGAGAGGAGGGGGGTGAGAGAGAGAGGAGGGGGGGGGAGAGAGAGAGGAGGGGGGTGAGAGAGAGAGGAGGGGGGAGAGAGAGAGAGGAGGGGGGAGAGAGAGAGAGGTGGGGGGAGAGAGAAAGAGGAGGGGGGAGAGAGAGAGAGGAGGGGGGAGAGAGAAAGAGGAGGGGGGAGAGAGAGAGAGGAGGGGGGGGAGAGAGAGAGAGGAGGGGGGAAGAGAGAGAGAAGGGGGGAGAGAGAGAGAGGGTGGGGGGAGAGAGAGAGAGGGGGGGAGAGAGAGAGAGAGGAGGGGGGGAGAGTGAGAAAGGGGGGGGAAGAGAGAGAGGGGGGAGAGAGAGAGAGAGAGAGAGGAGGGGGGAGAGTGAGAAGAAGGGGGGAGAGAGAGAGGAGGGGGGAGAGAGAGAGAGGAGGGGGAGAGAGAGAGAGGAGGGGGGAGAGAGAGAGAGGAGGGGGGGAAGAGAGAGAGAAGGGGGGAGAGAGAGAGAGGGTGGGGGGAGAGAGAGCGAGGGGGGGAGAGAGAGAGAGAGGAGGGGGGGAGAGAGAGAAAGGGGGGGGAAGAGAGAGAGGGGGGGAGAGAGAGAGAGAGAGAGGAGGGGGGGAGAGAGAGGTGGGGGGGAGAGAGAGGAGGGGGGGGAGAGAGAAGAAGGGGGGAGAGAGAGGAGGGGGGAGAGAGAGAGAGGAGGGGGAGAGAGAGAGAGGAGGGGGAGAGAGAGAGAGGAGGGGGGAGAGAGAGAGAGAGGAGGGGGGAGAGAGAGAGAGGGGGGGGAGAGAGAGAGAGGAGGGGGGAGAGAGAGAGTGGAGGGGGGAGAGAGAGAGAGAGAGGAGGGGGTGAGAGAGAGAGAGGAGGGGGGAGAGAGAGAGTGGAGGGGGGAGAGAGAGAGAGAGAGGAGGGGGTGAGAGAGAGAGAGGAGGGGGAGAGAGAGAGAGAGGAGGGGGGGAGAGAGAGAGAGGAGGGGGGAGAGAGAGAGAAAGGGGGGGAAAGAGAGAGAGAAAGGGGGGGAGAGAGAGAGAGGAGGGGGGGAGAGAGAGAGGAGGGGGGGAGAGAGAGAGAGGAGGGGGGGAGAGAGGGGGGGGGGGAGAGAGGGAGGGGGGGGAGAGAGAGAGAGAGAGGAGGGGGAAAGAGAGAGGAGGGGGGGAGAGAGAGAAGAAGGGGGAGAGAGAGAGGAGGGGGGAGAGAGAGAGAGGAGGGGGGAGAGAGAGAGAGAGAGGAGGGGGGAGAGAGAGAGAGGAGGGGGAAAGAGAGAGGAGGGGGGAGAGAGAGAAGAAGGGGGAGAGAGAGAGGAGGGGGGAGAGAGAGAGAGGAGGGGGGAGAGAGAGAGAGAGAGGAGGGGGGAGAGAGAGAGAGGAGGGGGGAGAGAGAGAGAGAGAGGAGGGGGGAGAGAGAGAGAGAGGAGGGGGGTGAGAGAGAGAGGAGGGGGGAGAGAGGAGGGGGGAGAGAGAGAGAGGAGGGGGGAGAGAGAGAGGAGGAGGGGGAGAGAGAGAGAGGGGGGGGAGAGAGAGAGAGGAGGGGGGAGAGAGAGAGAGGAGGGGGGAGAGAGAGAGAGAAGAGGGGGTGAGGGAGAGAGGAGGGGGGAGAGAGAGAGAGAAGAGGGAGTGAGGGAGAGAGGAGGGGGAGAGAGAGAGAGAGGAGGGGGGGAGAGAGAGAGAGGAGGGGGGGAAAGAGAGAGAAAGGGGGGGAGAGAGAGAGAGGAGGGGGGCGAGAGAGAGGGGGGGAGAGAGAGAGGGGGGGAGAGAGAGAGAGGAGGGGGGAGAGAGAGAGGGGGGAGAGAGAGAGAGAGAGGAGGGGGAGTGAGAGAGGAGGGGGGGAGAGAGAGAAGAAGGGGGAGAGAGAGAGGAGGGGGGAGAGAGAGAGAGGAGGGGGAGAGAGAGAGAGAGGAGGGGGGAGAGAGAGAGAGAGGAGGGGGGTGAGAGAGAGAGGAGGGGGAGAGAGAGAGAGGAGGGGGGTGAGAGAGAGAGAGAGAGAGGGGGAGAGAGAGAGAAAGGAGGGGGGGAGAGAGAGAGAGGAGGGGGGGAGAGAGAGAAAGGAGGGGGGAGAGAGAGGGAGAGGAGGGGGGTGAGAGAGAGAGGAGGGGGGAGAGAGAGAGAGGAGGGGGAGAGAGGGAGAGGAGGGAGGGAGAGAGAGAAAGGGGGGGGGGAAGAGAGAGAGGAGGGGAGAGAGAGAGAGAGCGAGCAGAGGGTGGGGGGAGAGAGAGAGAGAGAGAGGAGGGGGGGAGAGAGAGAGAGGAGGGGGGAGAGAGAGAGAGGAGGGGGAGAGAGGGAGAGGAGGGAGGGAGAGAGAGAAAGGGTGGGGGAAGAGAGAGAGGAGGGGAGAGAGAGAGAGAGAGAGCGAGAGGGGTGGGGGGAGAGAGAGAGAGAGAGAAAGAAAGAAAGAAAGAGAGAAAAAAAAAGACAGAGAGAGAGAGAGAGAGGGTGGACAGGATATGGAAAAGACAAAACTATGCAGTTATAGAAACGAGAAGCCTGATTGGGGTTTTCCAAATTCAGAAAGGAGTCTGCACCAACCACAATCCCACCCAGGCCCCATCCCCATAACCCCATGCATTTACCCTGCTAGTCCCCCTGACACTGAGGGGCAATTCAGCACGGCCAGTCCACCCTAACCAGCACATCTTTGGAGCGTGGGAGGCAACCAGAGCACCCGGAGGAAACCCACACAGACACGGGGAGAATGTACAAACTCCACACAGACAGCGACCTGAGCCGGGAATCGAACCCGGGTCCCTGGCGCTGTGAGGCAGCAGTGCTAACCATTGTGCCACCCGGTGACCTTGACTCCTTGTGTCTGCAGTTGCTTCTGACGCATCGCTGGATTCAGTGAACTCTACACCGGAGCGATTTGCTAGCTGCTCGATTGTGACACTTGCCGTTAAGTATGGCGTGTACCAGGAGCAAATAGACATCACCCTGACAATTAAGAAGCAAATAATTGCCTCCAACTCCCAGGGATGTCATTAAACTGTGAGAACCAGAGAGGAAGGTACTCAGAGCTCCAAACGGCACGATGTGGATCGTGGTGTCACTCATGGCTGTCCAATGATATCACTAATACATCTGCAATGATTCATTTGCACAGTAATTACTTTCCTTTCTGAGTAATTACTCACATCCCTAATTCAGGGAAGGAGTGGGGGGTGGGGGAAGTAGCTCCTGACTGAGATTACTATCGAGTTGGAGTTAACACTCTCTGCAAGCAGGCTCAACTCTGCACCTCCCGATTATTCAATAGAAACTAGAAGCAGGAGGAGGCCATTCGGCCCTTCGAGCCTGCTCCGCCATTCACTATAATCATGGCTGATCATCGAATTCAATATCCTGATCCCCCCACTTCCCCCCATATCCCTCGATCCCTTTAGCCCCAAGAGCGAAATCTAATTTCTTCTCGAAATCAGACAACGTTTTGGCCTCAACTACTTTCTGTGGGAGTGAATTCCACACATTCACCACCCTCTGGGTGAAGAAATTTCTCCTCACCTCAGTCCCAAAAGGTTTGCCCCTTATCCTCAAACTATGACCCCCAGTTCTGGATTCCCCCACCATCGGGAACATTCTTTCTGAATCTACCCTGTCTAACCCTGCTAGAATTTTATAAGTTTCTATGAGATCCCCTCTCACTCTTCTAAACTCCAGTGAATATAATCCTAACCGATTTAGTCTCTCCTCATCTGAAAAACAGACAACACAGTCTAACAGAGGCATACAGTGGCACCTGATATAATAGTTTAAAGTTATCACAAGTAGGCTTACATTAACAATGCAATGAAGTTACTGTGAAAATCTCCTAGTCGCCACACTCCGGCGCCTGTTCGGGTACACCGAGGGAGAATTTAGCATGGTCAACGCACCCTAACCAGGTTTATAAACCTGTTGGACTTTAACCTGGTGTTGTGAGACTTCTTACTGTGCCCACCCCAGTCCAACGCCGGCATCTCCACATCATGAAACCCACACAGACTGTGACCCAAGCCGGGAATTGAACCTGGGTCCCTGGCAGTGTGAGGCAGCAGTGCTAACCACTGTGCCACCATGCCGTCCACTGTGAGTTAAAATGTGGCGATGGGTGTGTTCAACCGTAAACCCCACTGACAATGGCGGGGACCAGACGATCTCATTACTGGTGGAACACAACAGTTTATGTGGTAAAACCACGCATTCATCCTGCTAATCCCCCTGACACTTAAGGGCAATTTAGCATGGCCAATCAACCTAACCCGCACATCTTTGGAGTGTGGGAGGAAACCGGAGCACCCGGAGGAAACCCACGCAGACACGGGGAGAACGTGCAAACTCCACACAAACAGTGACCCAAGACGGGAATCGAACCCGGGTCCCTGGCGCTGTGAGGCAGCAGCGCAAACCTCTGTGTCGCCATGCCGCCCTATGGCTAGACTATTAATCCAGAAACTCAGCTAGTGTTCTGGGGATCCGGGATCCGGGTTCGAATCCCGCCACGGCAGGCGGTGGAATTTGAATTCAATTTAAAAAAAATCTGGAATTAAGAATCTACTGATGATCATGAAACCATTGTTGGAAAAACCCATCTGGTTCCCTTTAGGGAAGGAAATCTGCCGTCCTTACCCGGTCTGGCCTACATGTGACTCCAGAGCCACAGCAATGTGGTTGACTCTCAACTGCCCTCCAAGGGCAACTAGGGATGGGCAATAAATGCTGGCCCAGCCAGCGACGCCCATGTCCCACAAATGAATTTTTTAAAAATAGTGCGCAAGAAACAATACTTTTCATTGTGTACTAATAAATGTGACAATAATAAATCAAATCAAGCACCAGATATACTGTGCAATTTAGGGATTCCTCCCCCAAATCAAGTTACGTTCGGTCTGAAGTAATGTGTCTTCCGCTTTATAGAACATAGATAAAATACAGCACAAACAGGCCCTTCGGCCCACAAGTTGCACCGGTCATGTCCCTACCTACCTCGGCTTATATACATAGGCTTACCTATAACCCTCAATCCTATTAAGTCCCATGTACTCATCCAGAAGTCTCTTAAAAGACCCGATCGAGTTTGCCTCCACCACAATTGACGGCAGCCGATTCCACTCACCCACCACCCTCTGAGTGAAAAACTTACCCCCGACATCTCCTCTGTACCTACCCCCCAGCAACTTAAACCTGTGTCCTCTCGTAGCAGCCATTTCAGCCCTGGGGAAAAAGCCTCCGAGAATCCACCCGATCTCTACCTCTATATCTACTGCCTATGTTCCTTATTCCGATATAATTCCCATTATAATTGCATGCTATAATTAATTCTCCACCATTTATCTTCCAATATTTCACGAGCTAGGGTTTCCTCTTCCATAAATGTAATTATTATGACCGAAGCTTGATAAGAAATCCTGTTAAGTGGATAATGATAAATGGTTTACGGCCAGCAATTGATTTATCGGCACTCATCTCTGACACCCATCCAACCGCCTGCCTTGCAAAGCAAACCTTGCGGTCAGGCTTTCCAAGATGAATCTATGCGGCAGTGCTGTATAAACGCATCGATCTACTGTGCTTCTGAGCAAGCTTCACGTTCAAAGCGTCCCACTGCAATAAGGGACATCGGACTTATTGGATGCAGGGGGGGTCAGTCGGCCGTTTGTTCCATTAAATCGATGGTCACAATTTTAAGTTGCGTGAGGCGAGGTCCAGTTTAGACTTCAGCAGGTATTTCTTTTCCGAGAGGATCCAGGGAATCCGGAATAGCTGGTGCTGGGCTCGTGTGGTGGAGAACAACTTGCTGAGTTCCTTCAGGAGAAGTGGAATCTGATTGGGGAGGAGTGGAGGTCACCCCGGTGTATATTGAAAATTGCATTGTGTCTTTTGCCCACTTGGGACTACGTGCATATACCAGCAGAGGGAGTCTGCTAGGAAGGACTGTAAGGGATCCGTGTCCAACAGCTTGGGCAGGTCCATAAATGTCTCTGGCTGAAAATTGAGGACTGTTTCTGTCCCAAGAACTTCAATTACTTCTTCGGAAAGGTAGACACTTCAGGGAATTCAGGGCCAGAGTCATCTGATATAATTTATTATTGTCGCATGTATTGGTATACAATGAAAAGTATTGTTTCTTGCGCGCTATACAGACAAAGCATACCGTTCATAGAGAAGGAAACGAGTGCAGATTATAGTGTTACACTCAGAGCTAAGGTTTAGAGAAAGATCAAGTTATTATGAGGTAGGTCCATTCAAAAGTCTGATGGCAGCAGAGAAGAAGCTGTCAGAGGGTCAGTGCTGAGGGAGTGCCGCACTGTCAGAGGGTCAGTACTAAGGGAGTGCCGCACTGTCAGAGGGTCAGTGCTGAGGGAGTGCCGCACTGTCAGAGGGTCAGTGCTGAGGGAGCGCCGCACTGTCAGAGGGTCAGTACTAAGGGAACGCCGCACTGTCAGAGGGTCAGTGCTGAGGGAGCGCCGCACTGTCACAGGGTCAGTACTGAGGGAGTGCCGCACTGTCAGAGGGTCAGTACTAAGGGAGTGCCGCACTGTCAGAGGGTCGGTGCTGAGGGAGTGCCACACTGTCAGAGGGTCAGTACTGAGGGAGTGCCGCACTGTCAGAGGGTCGGTGCTGAGGGATCGCTGCACTGTCAGAGGGTCAGTACTGAGGGAGTGCTGCACTGTCAGAGGGTCAGTGCCAAGAGAGAGCTGCACTGTCAGAGGGTCAGTACTGAGGGAGAGCCGCACTGTCAGAGGGTCAGTGCTGAGGGAGTGCCTCACTGTCAGAGGGTCAGTGCCGAGAGAGAGCCGCACTGTCAGAGGGTCAGTGCTGAGGGAGTGCCTCACTGTCAGAGGGTCAGTACTGAGGGAGTGCCGCACTGTCAGAGGGTCAGTGCTGAGGGAGTGCCGCACTGTCAGAGAGTCAGTGCTGAGGGAGTGCCTCACTGTCAGAGGGTCAGTGCTGAGGGAGTGCCGCACTGTCAGAGGGTCAGTACTGAGGGAGTGCTGCACTGTCAGAGGGTCAGTACTGAGGGAGTGCCGCACTGTCAGAGGGTCAGTGCTGAGGGAGTGCTGCACTGTCAGAGGGTCAGTACTGAGGGAGTGCCGCACTGTCAGAGGGTCAGTACTGAGGGAGTGCCGCACTGTCAGAGGGTCAGTATTGAGGGAGTGCCGCACTGTCAGAGGGTCAGTGCTGAGGGAGTGCCGCACTGTCAGAGGGTCAGTACTGAGGGAGTGCCGCACTGTCAAAGGGTCAGTACTGAGGGAGTGCCGCACTGTCAGAGGGTCAGTGCTGAGGGAGTGCCGCACTGTCAGAGGGTCGGTGCTGAGGGAGTGCCGCACTGTCAGAGGGTCAGTGCTGAGGGAGTGCCGCACTGTCAGAGGGTCAGTACTGAGGGAAGGCCGCACTGTCAGAGGGTCAGTACTGAGGGAGTGCCGCACTGTCAGAGGGTCAGTACTGAGGGAAGGCCGCACTGTCGGAGCTGCCATTCCTTGGCTAAGATGTTAAACTGAGGCCCCATCTCCCTCATGTGGATCCAAATGATCTTACAACCACTAGTTTGAAGAAAGTTTGGGAAGTTCTCCTCAGTATCCTGGGTAACATTTAACCTTCAGTCAACATCACCAAAACAGGCAGCCCGGGGTCATTGTCAGAGACGGTCCCTTCAATGTAAAACTAATTCATCGATTGTAGAACACTTGGGGAAGTCCTGAAGTTGAATGGTTAAGTGAATACCTACACTGTAGGAGGCCATTCAGCCCATTGAGCCTGCACTTATCCCCATAACCCCACAAATTTACCCTGCTAATCCCCCAGACACTAAGGGGCAATTCAGCAAGGCCAGTCAGTATTGTTTCTTGCGCACCACACAGACGAAGCATACCATTTGTAGAGTAAAGTAAAGCTTATTTATTCGTCACAAGTAAGGCTTACATTAACACTGCAATGAAGTTACTGTGAAAATCCCCTCGTCGCCACACTCCGGCCCTGTTCGGGTAACACTGAGGGAGAATTTAACATGGCCAATGCACCCTAGCCAGCACGTCTTTCGGACTGAGGGAGGAAACCGGAGCACCCGGAGGAAACCCATGCAGACACGGGGAGAACGTGCAGACTCTGCACAGACAGTGACCCGAGCCGGGAATCGAACCCGGGTCCCTGGCGCTGTGAGGCAGCAGTGCTAACCACTGTAGATGCTATAGAAATGTACGCTCTCCCTCATTGTATTTTGATTTTTCTCGTTGTTGGGCCCAGTATCAATCTCGTGCGCTGGCAGACTGGCAAAGAGCTGCTCCCAGCACTTGTCGGCTCACGGACGGAGAAATCCTCAATTATGTCACCAAGAGCTTTTAGTGCAAGATATTCTCAAATAAAAAGGGGGACGAGATATTAAGCGACTTGATCTGAGCTATGGCCCAAACCAAAGCGGGTGAGGTTGGGAGATAGAGAAGGAAAGATTGACTTAATATTCCGATGCAAATAATGTACCTTTAATCTGGGCATGAGCAGAAGTTATGCATCACCCTGTCATGTACTATTTTCCGATCTATCACTTAGATGCAAGAGGGATGGGTGAATCGACTGTGGTAGGGTTAGGTTTTTTGAGATGCATGTCAGATAGAATCAAGGAAAGGAATGCCTGAAGTTACGGGTAATTAGGGAGAATGAGGGACAGTTCGAAATGAGATCAAAGCTTCCAGTGGCACTGGACCCGAGTGTTTTGTCCAACACTGCCAGTGTAAATTAAACCGAGGCACCGAGATGCAAATGCGTTGCCTCATCTCCAGCCTCGGTGAATTGAAACACGACTTTCGGGTCAGGACAGGCCTGTGGCAGACATGCGCCAGCTCTGACAGGCCGCTGTTGTGGCCAGCAGGACTCTACACGCTGAAAGAGTGGAGGTGGCAGCTTCATCTAGCTCCACAGAGCCCTGGAGTTTATCGCTTTGCGCATCGTAGAAAGGACATTGGAACGAATGATGCCAGCACTGGTGGAAAGAAACGTCCCTTTACTGTCGCTCTGCAATCTATTAATAAGCACACGCTTAAGTTTCAGAGGGGAGCCGGATTCAGGGGGTCTTTTCCACTGTGAAAGCTCCCTCCTGTCTTAATAAACCTGGTTCAAAGGCCTCATGTTGGTGAGTTCCACACCTGGAGTAGTGTGTGCAGTTTTGGTGTCCCTATTCAAACAATAAGGATAGTCAACAACACCTCCTCCACGATCATCCTCAACACCGGTGCCCCACAAGGCTGTGTCCTCAGCCCCCTACTATACTCCTTATACACCTATGACTGTGTGGCCAAATTCCCCTCCAATTCGATTTTCAAGTTTGTTGACAACACCACCGTAGTGGGTCGGATCTCAAACAATGACGAGACAGAGTACAGGAATGAGATAGAGAATCTGGTGAACTGGTGCGGCAACAATAATCTCTCCCTCAATGTCAACAAAACGAAGGAGATTGTCATCGACTTCAGGAAGCGTAAAGGAGAACATGCCCCTGTCTACATCAACGGGGATGATGTAGAAAGGGTCGAGAGCTTCAGGTTTTTAGGTGTCCAGATCACCGACAACCTGTCTTGGTCCCCCCCCATGCTAACACTATTGTTAAGAAAGCCCACCAACGCCTCTACTTTTGCAGAAGATTAAGGAAATTTGGCATGTCAGCTATGACTCTCACCAATTTTTACAGATGCATCATAGAAAGCATTCTTTCTGGTTGTATCACAGCTTGGTATGGCTCCTGCTCTGCCCAAGACCACAAGGAACTACAAAAGGTCGTGAATGTAGCCCAATCCATCACGCAAACCAGCCTCCCATCCATTGACACTGTCTACACTTCCCGCTGCGTCGGCAAAGCAGCCAGCATAATTAAGGACCCCACGCACCCCGGACATTCTCTCTTCCACCTTCTTCCGTCGGGAAAAAGATACAAAAGTTTGAGGACACGTACCAACCGACTCAAGAAAGCTTCTTCCCTGCTGCCGTCAGACTTTTGAATGGACCTACCTCGCATTAAGTTGATCTTTCTCTCCACCCTAGTTATGACTGTAACACTGCATTCTGCACTCTCTCGTTTCCTTCTCTATGAATGGTATGTTTTGTCTGTATAGCGCGCAAGAAACAATACTTTTCACTGTGTGTTAATACATGTTACAAAATAATAAATCAATTCATATCTGAGGAAGGATGTCCTTGCTATAGAGGGAGTACAGCGAAGGTTTATCAGGCTGATTCCTGGGATGGCAGGTCTGTCATATGAGGAGAGACTAAGTCGGTTACGATTATATTCACTGGAGTTTAGAAGAGTGAGAGGGGATCTCGTAGAAACTTATAAAATTCTAACAGGGTCAGACAGGGTGGATTCAGAAAGAATGTTCCCGATGGTGGGGGGAGTCCAGAAATAGGGGTCATAGTTTGAGGATAAGGGGTAAACCTTTTAGGACTGAGGTGAGGAGAAATTTCTTCACCCAGAGGGTGGTGAATGTGTGGAATTCACTCCCACAGAAAGTAGTTGAGGCCAAAAGTTTAAGTTTAAACTTACATTAACACTGCAATGAAGTTAGTGTGAAAATCCACTCGTCACCACACTCCAGCGCCTGTTCGGGTACACTGAGGGAGAATTTAGCACGGCCAACGCACCCTAACCAGCACGTCTTTCGGACTGTGGGAGGAAACCGGAGCACCCGGAGGAAACCCACGCAGACACGGGGAGAACGTGCAGTCTCCGCACAGACAGTGACCCCACCAGGAATCGAACCCGGGTCCCTGGCGCTGTGAGGTAGCAATGCTAATCACTGTGTCACCCAACTTCAAGAAGAAATTGGATATAGTTCTCAGAACTAAAAGGGATCAAGGGATATGGGGGGAAGGGGGGGGGATCAGGATATTGAATTCGATGATCAGCCATGATCAAAATGAATGGTGGAGCAGGCTCGAAGGGCCGAATGGCCTCTTCCTGCTTCTAGTTTCTATGTTCACTTCAAACTGGCAACAAGTGGTGAGAGACAGTTGGGGTTGAAGGGGTTAGAACATTTGAGTCAGACAACCTTACTTCCATTCCCTGTTGTTGTATTTGAGGCGGAGATTCAGGGGCTGGACGAGGTTCCAGGTGAGGGTGTCTGTTGAAGCATTAGATATAAGAGAAGCGGTAGGCCTCACAGCCTGCGAACCTGCTTTGACATCCAACAGACGCCCAACATTCGACCGCCTCCTGCCCAATTCATATGTCCAGCCATTCCCATAGAAATCATAGAAACCCTACAGTGCAGAAGGAGGCCATTCGGCCCATCGATTCTGCACCGACCACAATCCCACCCAGGCCCTACCCCCATATCCCTACATATTTTACCCACTAATCCCTCTAACCTACGCATCTCAGGACTCTAAGAGGCAATTTTTAACCTGGCCAGTCAACCTAACCCGCACATCTTTGGACTGTGGGAGGAAACCAGAGCACCCGGAGGAAACCCACGCAGACACGAGGAGAATGTGCAAACTCCACACAGACAGTGACCCGAGCCGGGAATCGAACCCGGGACCCTGGAGCTGTGAAGCAGCAGTGCTAACCACTGTGCTACCGTGCCGCCCTGAGTCAAAAACTCGACTGAGCTCAGTGCTGAACATGCTAATTAATGACTTATTTCTCACCATTTATGTCGGCACGGTGACACAGTGGTTAGCACTGCTGCCTCACAGCGCCAGGGACCCGGGTTCAATTCCAGCCTTGGGTTACTGTCTGTGCGGAGTTTGCACGTTCTCCCCCTGTCTGCGTGGGTTTCCTTCGGGTACTCCGGTTTCCTCCCTCACAATCTAAAGATGTGCAGGTTAGGTGGATTGGCTATGCTAAATTGCCCTTTAGTGTCAGTCGGACTAGCTAGGGTAAATGCATGGGGTTAAGAGGATATGATTTGTCATTTATATTAATGATTTGGATGAGAATATAGGAGGCATGGTTACTAAGTTTGCAGATGACACCAAGATTGGTGGCATAGTGGACAGTGAAGAAAGTTATCTCCAATTGCAACGGGATCTCGATCAATTGGGCCAGTGGGCTGACGAATAGCAGATGGGAGTTTAATTTAGACAAATGCGAGGTGATGCATTTTGGTAGATTGAACCAGGGCAGGACTTGCTCAGTTAATGGTAGGGCGTTGGGGAGAGTTACAGAACAAAGAGATCTAGGGGTACGTGTTCATAGCTCGTTGAAAGTGGAGTCACAGGTGGGCAGAGTGGTGAAGAAGGCATTCAGCATGCTTGGTTTCATCGGTCAGAACATTGAATACAGGAGTTGGGACGTCTTGTTGAAGTTGTACAAGACATTGATAAGGCCACACTTGGAATACTGTGTGCAATTCTGGTCACCCTATTATAGAAAGGATATTATTAAACTAGAAAGAGTGCAGAAAGGATTTACTAGGATGCTACTGGGACTTGATGGATTGAGTTATAAGGAGAGGCTGGATAGACTGGGACTTTTTTCTCTGCAGCGTAGGAGGCTGAGGGGTGACCTTATAGAGGTCTATAAAATAATGAGGGGCACTGATCAGCCAGATAGTCAATATTTTTTCCCAAAGGTAGGGGAGTCTAAAACTCGAGGGCATAGATTTAAGGTGAGAGGGGAGAGATACAAAAGTGTCCAGAGGGGCAATTTTTTCACACAGAGGGTGGTGAATGTCTGGAACAAGCTGCCAGAGGTAGTAGTAGAGGCGGGTACAATTTTATCTTTTGAAAAGCATTTAGACAGTTACATGGGTACGATGGGTATAGAGGGATATGGGCCAATTGCGGGCAATTGGGATTAGTTTAGGGGTTTTTAAAAAAAAGGCAGCATGGACAAGTTGGGCCGAAGGGCCTGTTTCCATGCTGTAAACCTCTATGATTTGGTCATGCTAAATTGTCCCTTAGTCTCCAAAGATGTGCAGGTTAGATGAATTGGCCATGCTAGATTGCCCCTTAGCGTCCAAAGGTGTGCAGGTTCGGTGGATTGGCCATGCTAAATTGCTCCTTAGTGTCAGGGGGATTGGCAGGGTAGATACATGGGGTCATGGGAATAGGGCCTGAGTAGGATTGTTGTTGATGAAGTATCGATGGACTGAATGGCCTCCTTCTGCTCTGGAGGGATTCTATAACTGCGTATTGTGGTGATTGTCCCTTTAAGGGCAACACAGCAGAGGAGGGCCACCTGGCTTGAGGGACCAATCGGGACCAAGAGTGGGTAATCACTCCAGGGGGCTTGGAATCTATTATGTTTGTGCTCTGATATTGAGACCAATAATAGACCATGAGGTCACTGGTAGTAAACTAACTGGAACAGTTTATTAATACAGCATTATCCAAGCACAGTCAGGACAAGACTATCCAGTCAAGCTTCACCCCAGGGTGGAGACTGAGTCCCGGGTCACCTGATCCATTCTCTTAAAGGGGCATGCCCCCAACATACATAACAGAGTCCGATCTTGGCAGAAGACATACAAAGAACAGTACAGCAAAGGAACAGGCCCTTCGGCCCACCAAGCCTGCGCCAATCGTGTTGTCCTACTAGACCAACCACTTGTATCCCTCTATACCTCGCCTGTTCATGTGCCTATCTAGATAAGACATTTACAAGGCATATAGTAGACATGTAGGGATTGGGACTGCCAATCATGGTACAGTTTTTCGGAGTCTCTGAGTGTTACAATAACAGAGGGAGATTATTACTGCCCTATTATTTGGCACTATAACTGAAGCAGGAGAAGTCAGAGCCAGGGAGAACCCAGATGGTTCATGCCTGGAGACAGCAACGTAGCGACAGGATACACATCACAGCGCTTCCCTAGTGTCGCCCCCGTCATTCCTCTTGTGAAGGAATCACCCAGGCCACAAGTATGATACAATTCTCACGCGATACTCAACCCAGTGAGTAGCAGTTGGAAATGCGACACTGGGAAGGTAGTCACCACGAAAAAGTTGAATTGGGTCTGGAGAGGTACAGACAGCTGAACATCTAACTGTTTTCTTCCTTCATTCGTGGGACATGGGCATCGCTGGCTAGGCCAGCATTTATTGCCCATCCCTAGTTGCCCCTTGAGAAGGTGGTGGTGAGCTGCCTTCTTGAATCGCTGCAGTCCATGTGCTGTGGGTTGACCCACAATGCCGTTAGGGAGGGAATTCCAGGATTTTGACCCAGCGACTGCGAAGGAACGGCCGATATATTTCCAAATCAGGATGGTGAGAGGCTTGGAGGGGAACTTGCAGGTGGTGGTGTTCCCATGTATCTGCCGCCCTTGTCCTTCTAGATGGAAGTGGTGGCGGGTTTGGAAGGTGCTGTCGAAGGATATTTGGTGAATTGCTGCAGTGCATCTTGTAGATAATACACACTGCTGCTACTGAGCGTCGGTGGTGGAGGGAGTGGATGTTTGTAGATGTGGTGCCAACCAAGCGTCAGCTTTATCCAGTTCCACGAGACAATAATACTTTGAGACAAATAACAGGTTCAGGTAAGCTAGTGCACGGATACAAAGGGCAATCACGGGGGCTAATGGATGGATTGTTGGCCTTTACCTCCAGAGAGTGCAACTGAAAAGAATGAAAACAATGCTTGGGTTGAACTAAGCCTTGATCAGAAACTCCCTTTATCCCACCCAATCATTGAGTACCTGGTTAGAATGGAATGGTTCAGGAAGACAGCTCATCACCACCTACAAGGGCAATTACATCCCTGTCTACATCAATGGGGACAAAATAGAAAGGGTCGAGAGCTTCAAGTTTTTAGGTGTCCAGATCACCAACAACCTGTCCTGGTACCCCCATGCCGACACTATAGTTAAGAAAGCCCACCAACACCTCTACTTTCTCAGAAGACTAAGGAAAATTGGCATGTCAGCTACGTCTCTCACCACCTTTTACAGATGCACCATAGAAAGCATTCTTTCTGGTTGTATCACAGCTTGGTATGGCTCCTGCTCTGCCCAAGACCGCAAGAAACTACAACAGGTTGTGAATGTAGCCCAATCCATCACGCAAACCAGCCTCCCATCCATCGACTCTGTCTACACTTCCTGCTGCCTCGGCAAAGCAGCCAGCATAATTAAGGACCCCACGCACCCCGGACATTCTCTCTTCCACCTTCTTCTGTTGGGAAAAAGATACAAAAGTCTGAGGTCACATACCAACCGACTCAAGAACAGCTTCTTCCCTGCTGCTGTCAGACTTTTGAATGGACTTACCTTGCATTAAATTGATCTATCTTTACACCCTAGCTATGACTGTGACACTACACCCTCCTTTCCTTCTCTGTGAACAGTATGCTTTGTCTGTATAGCGCGCAAGAAACAATACTTTTCACTGCATACTAATACAACTGACAATAATAAATCAAATCAAATCAATTAGGACTGGCCAATAGATGCTTGGCCTCGTCAGCAATGCTATTCATAGATAGTTACAGCACAGGAAGAGGCCGTTTGGCCCATCATGTCCATGGTGGTCAACAAAGATCTGATCACTCTAATCCCACTTTCCAGCGCTTGGCCCATATCCCTGGAAGCTACGGCAGTGTACCTGAACATAAATGAATGAAAAGAAAGATCCCATCTGTGTTTAGTTCTCGGTACTGCACCTTGGGAAGAGTATTTAGCCATTTTTTAGTCATTCGTGGGACATGGGTATCACTGGCTGGGCCAGCATTTATTGCCCATCCCTAGTTGTCCTTGGAGGGCAGTTGAGAGTCAACCACATTGCTGTGGCTCTGGAGTCACATGTAGGCCAGACTGGGTAAGGACGGCAGATTTCCTTCCCTAATGGGACATTAGTGAACTAGATGGGTTTTTCTGACAATCAACAATGGTTTCATGGTCATCAGTGGATTCTTTATTCCAGATACTTTTTATTGAATTCAAATTCCACCATCTGCCGTGCCGGGATTTGAACCCGGATCCCCAGAACATTAGGTGAGTTTCTGGATTAATAGTCTAGCGATAATACCACTGGGCCATCCCTTCCTCACAATTACCTTGGAGGGGGGGAATTCACCAGAACGACACTGGGGCTTAAGTTGTGAGAACAGTTTCCATTGGCTCAGCTTGTATTCCCTGGAGTATTGAAGCTCGAGAGGTGATCTGAGGGACACAATGGGCTAAAAAATAGGAGAACCCTCCATCCCTCCAACTTATCATCCCTCCAAACCCCATCCCTCCAAACTCCATCCCTCCAACTTATCCTCCCTCCAACTCATCAACCCTCCAAACTCCAACCTTCCAGCCCTCCATCTCACCAACACTCCAAACTCCATCCCTTCAATCCACCAATCCTCCAAACACGTACACTCCAACTCACTATCCTTCCATCTCCTCTGAAGGATTTGAACAATGGGATGCAATCCTAAACTGGTTGCCAGGCGATTTCAGGGATGATGTCAGGAAGCACTCATGGTTATCTAGAACCTACCCTCCCTCAAGAAAAGCTGGCAAAAGGGCGACAATTGGAGTTGTCAGCAGTGAGATGGTCTGCTGTGTTAGGATATCCAGGGATATAGACTGAAACTGGGTAAATGGAATTGAGATACAGATAAGTCATGATTTAATTGAATGGCAGAGTATGTTTGAGGGGACCCTCATCCTGTTCAGATGGTCTAACATCCTGTGCTTTATCTGTGGATAAGTTTCATCTTTTATTGCCTTGGGTATGGAGCATCATACGGCTGGAATGCAGAGAGGGAAACTCGAATGGTGAGAATCACACAATCCTCCCAGAATCCATCAAACGTCCCTCCCCACTTACTAAAGAGAGGGAAAATTGAGCAGATTCTTTAACAGTGGTTAAAACTGGCCTCCCATAACATCAGCCTGGTGCACAATTCAATCACTGGATCCAAATCAAACGGCCACACCTCAGGAAGGTAAAAGAGAGGAGGGGAAACGTGAGTATTGGTGGAAGGGAGGGCTGGGGAAGGGAAGGTCGATCTGTCAAAGAATGAGGATTCAGCACAGTCCAATGAGCTGCATCCTAAGATTAGGAGGATTAAGAAAGGGAAAAAACAGCTCTCTGTATCCCATAAGGGAAATGGCGAGAATCAGAATACTGGCAACGGTGATTAATAGAGGTTGGAGGGTCAGTGAGTTGGAGTTGAGGATTGGAGATGGAAGGATAGTGAGTTGGAGTGTATGTGTTTGGAGGATTGGTGGATTGAAGGGATGGAGTTTGGAGTGTTGGTGGGTTGGAGGGTTAGTGAGTTAGATTGTTGGAGTTGGGAAGGTTAGTGGTGGAGGGATGGAGTTTGGAGGGTTGATAAGTTGGAGGCATGGTGGGTTAAAGTTTGGAGTTTGGAGGGATGGAGTTTGGAGGGTTGATAAGTTGGAGGCATGGTGGGTTAAAGGTTGGAGTTTGGAGGGATGGAGTTTGGAGGGTTGATGAGTTGGAGTGCTTGTGCTTGGAGGGATGGAGATGGGAGGGTTGATAAGTTGGAGGGATGGAGGGTTAGAAGGTTGGTGTTTGGAGGGATGGTGGGTTGGAAGGTTGGAGTTTGAAGTGTTGATGAGTTTGGAGGGTTGGAGTTTGAAGAGTTGATTTGTTGGAGGGATGGAGTTTGGAGGGATGGAGTTTGGAGGGATGGAGTTTGGAGGGATGGAGTTTGGAGAGTTGATGAGTTGGAGTGCGGAGGGTTGATGAGTTGGAGTGCTTGTGCTTGGAGGGATGGAGCTTGGAGGGTTGATAAGTTGGAGGGATGGAGGGTTAGAAGGTTGGTGTTTGGAGGGATGGTGGGTTGGAAGGTTAGAGTTTGAAGGGTTGGAGTTTGAAGAGTTGATTTGTTGGCGGGATGGAGTTTGGAGGGATGGAGTTTGGAGGGATGGAGTTTGGAGGGACGGAGTTTGGAGGGACGGAGAGTTGGGGGTCAGAAGTGACTCCACACCTGGGAAGGTTAGAAATCCGTCAGGAACAAGGCAAGCCGTGCTTGCCAGTGCTCTGCAGCAAACAACAAAAGCCTCTGTTACTGAGCAGAAAACCGTTCAACCGAATTTCCTCCACACCCTGTGACAGGTAGACTGGCTGTAAATCTGACGTCCCACAGTCTGAATGTGTGGTTTTACATTGCCGCTGCACTGTTTAACGTTAACAGCGCGGCACATCAGAATAGACCAATCCATTAATGGAAGGAATGGTGGTGCTGGGGGAGGGGGGGTGGGGGGTGGTTTTGAGGGAGAGAATACGAGGGGAAGATATTGTGTAATGTTATGTGAATAAAACTACAATTTAACTGGAACTGCTAAAGGTTACAGCCACACAGACCCCCACAGAGACTGGAATCAGAAATAGATTTCAATAACAAACTGGCGTGGGGGTGGATTAGATCACATCTATTACATATCACTCCAGGTTTATTAAAAAAGGGATTGTTACCCTGCTAGGTTTGGAACAGCAGAGTGTTTCTGACATCCACGAAAGCAGTCACTGCATGTCACCATGGCATCAACGCATTTATATATTTGTCGAGAGTAAATAAAGATTTTACCCAATCTCGAGACCCAAATTAAAACCTCCAGAACTTTTAATTCATTTGCTGCCAACCTGGAGAAGCCTTCGCTTCCAAGCTTCACTTACAAAAACTCATTTAAAAATAGCTGACTCTATTTATTCTTTAAGTTTATTTATTAGTGTCACAAGTAAGGCTTACATTAACGCTGCAATGAAGTTACTGTGAAAATCCCCCAGTCGCCACACTCCGGCGCCTGAGGGAGTGAGTACATTGAGGGAGAATTTAGCACGGCCAATGCACCCTAATCAGCACGTCTTTCGGACTGTGGGAGGAAACCGGAGCACCCGGAGGAAACCCACACAGACACGGGGAGAATGTGCAAACTCCACAAAGACAGTGACCCAAGCCGGGAATCGAACCCGGAAGATACAAAAGTCTGAGGTCACGTACCAACGGACTCAAGAACAGCTTCTTCCCTGCTGCCATCAGACTTTTGAATGGACCTGCCTCGCATTAAGTTGATCTTTCTCTGCACCCTAGCTATGACTGTAACACTACATTCTGCACTCTCTCCTTTCCTTCTCTATGAACGGTATGCTTTGTCTGCACAGCGCGCAAGAAACAATACTTTTCACTGTATCCCAATACATGTGACGATAATAAATCAATTCAAGAAGAAGGAAAGTGAGATTGAGAAGCAGAGGGGTGCAGGGAGGGAATTCCAGAGCTTGGGGCCCAGGCGACTGAAGGCGGAGCCACTAACGGTAGCGAGATTAAAACTCGGGATGCCAGACTTGGAGGTGGGCAGAGATCTCCGGGGGGGGGCGGTTGTAGGGCTGGAGGAGAGATAGGGAAACGGCGAGGCCTGGGGGAGCTTCCCAAACCAGAACGCTAAGCGACGTACAGTATCATGATAACACAGTGCCAGACCACAGAACCAGTCTGCTGGATTGAACTGAACAGAAACATTTCAGAGTTTGGGGAGGAAAAAAGGGATTTACCAAAAGTAATCATTTCCTGCGTTGAGGGATTATATTTTTGCTGCGTTGATTATTCAGTCTGTGACGAGGGTTCAATGTGATCTGGGCAAACATGACAAACAGGCCACTCTTACATTCAGTCAAGATAACCTCATCGTCACGAGTACTTGAAGCTTTTAATGTGAGTGAAATTTATCAGTGCGAGAGAGTCGAGGGAAGGATAATCACTACACAGGAACAAATACAAAAACAAATGACCTCTTCCTGACATCGAACTGTTACCTGGAGACATCTTACAATTTGCAACATGAAAACAGGAATTGGAGGAGTGCAGAGATCACAGAAAATTGCTGAGCTGGATGAGGTTACAGAGATGGGGGGGGGGGGGGGGGGGGGGGGGGGGGTGGAGGGTGCGCGGGGGATGCTTCAGACATCTCATTCCCAGACTGAGAGTACAGCAAGTTCCCCTCCGAGTCACACTTCATCCAGAAATACCTCACTGGGTCAAAATCCTGGAACTCACCCCCCCCCCCCCCCCATCCACCTCCCCCCTAACAGCACAGTGCGTGTACCTACTCCACAGGGACGGCAGCGATTCAAGGTGGCAGCTCACCACCACCTTCTCAAAGGGCAATAAATGCCAACAATGCCCACATCTCAAAAACAATCAAATAAAAGATGACATCACCTCATGTCCAGCCTGAACCAATTGACATGTTGATCACCAATGGTTTCACAGAATCCCTCAGAAGGAGGCCATTCGGCCCATCGAGCCTGCACCGCCAACAATCCCACCCAGGTCCTATTCCTACAACCCCACGCATTTACCCTGCTAGCCCCCCTTAAACTAAGGGGCAATTTATCATGGCCAATCCACCTAACCTGCACATCTTTGGACTGTGGGAGGAAACCGGAGCACCTGGAGGAAACCCACGCAGACACGGGGAGAAGGTGCAGACTCCACACAGACAGTGACCCAAGCTGGGAATCGAACCCAGGTCCCTGGCGCAGTGAGGCAACAGTGCTAATCACTGTGCCACCATACCACCTATACCACTCTACCCATAATTAAACAGGCTGAGGGCTTTTTTGGACCAAGTCTATAAGCCCAAAGGTAGGTGATAGTCTCCTCTCTTGCTGAGTTTAGGATGATCAGTCTGTTGCTTAATCTGTACAGGGGACACTCCTTGGTAATGAGCAACATTGATTTGATTTATTATTGTCACATGTATTGGGATACAGTGAAAAGTATTGTTTCTTGCATGCTATGCAGACAAAGCATACCGTTCATAGAGTACACAGGGGAGAAGGGAAGGAAAGGGTGCAGAATATGGTGTTACAGTCATAACTAGGGTATTTATTGCATGCTATACATACAGTTCATAGAGTATTGAATTGAATATTGTCACATGTATTGGGATACAGTGAAAAGTATTGCTTCTTGCGCGCTATACAGATAAAGCATACCGTTCATAGAGTGCATAGGAGAGAGTGCAGAATGTAGTGTTACAGTAATAGCTAGGGTGTGGAGAAAGATCAACTTAATATACGATAGGACCAATGATTTTTGTGCCAGTTACACCATTACTAACATAGCTCACAATGGCGTACACACTGGCTCGTGTTCAGAAGTTGCTATGGAGACCCAAAACTTCATCCGGCATGGCTTGAGTGAGTGACTAGATTCCCTAACTCCACCTCCTTGTCTCAGGATCCCGACTCCGGATTGAGAGGGACACATGTTGGGGTCAGCTTTGTTCTTCCAGCAGTGAGGATGGTCCAGTTGCAAGCAATAACGAACAGAAAAACCATTTCACAAAGTAAAGGTTTCATAAAGAAACTTCATTGGAGCACGACCTGGGCCCCAAACACACTCACCAATCCCTATCTGCTTCCTGTTTCTACCAAGTCATCTGACCACCACATCACATTGTCCACCGGGTCTGCTGGTCAGCTGACCCTCACAGCCTATTATCATTGGTTGTCTTGTTACATTCTCCTGACATAGAAACACAGAAACGAGAAGCAGAAGGAGCCCATTCAGCCCTTTGAGCCTGTTCCGTCATTCATTTTGATCGTCCAACTCAATATCCTGATTCCCCCACTTCCCCCCCCATATCCCTTGATCCCTTTAGCCCCAAGAGCGATATCTAATTTCTTCTTGAAATCACACAACATTTTGGCCTCAACTACTTTCTATGGGAGTGAATTCCACACATTCACCACCCTCTGGCTGAAGAAATTTCTCCTCACCTCAGTGCTAAAAGGTTTGCCCCTTATCCTCACACTATGACCCTTAGTTCTGGATTCCCCCACATTCTTTCTGAATCTACCCTGTCTAACCCGGTTAGAATTTTATACGTTTCTATAAACGTTTATACCATTTATATAGATGATCTGGAGGAGGGGACGGAGTGCAGGGTAACGAAGTTTGCAGACGACACAAAGATAAGTGGAAAAGTGAATCGTGTGGAGGACGGAGAAGATCTGCAGAGAGATTTGGACAGGCTGAGTGAGTGGGCGAGGATATGGCAAATGGAGTATAACGTTGATAAATGCGAGGTTATACACTTTGGAGGAAATAATAACAAATGGGATTACTATCTCAATGGAAACAAATTAAAACATGCTACCGTGCAAAGGGACCTGGGGGTCCTTGTGCATGAGACGCAAAAGCCCAGTCTGCAGGTACAACAGGTGATCAAGAAGGCAAATGGGATGTTGGCCTATATCGCGAGGGGGATAGAATATAAAAGCAGGGATGTCTTGATGCACCTGTACAGGGCATTGGTGAGGCCGCAGCTGGAATACTGTGTGCAGTATTGGTCCCCTTATATGAGGAAGGATATATTGGCATTGGAGGGAGTGCAGAGAAGGTTCACCAGGTTGATACCGGAGATGAGGGGTTTGGATTATGAGGAGAGGCTGAGGAGATTGGGTTTGTACTCGTTGGAGTTTAGAAGGATGAGGGGGGATCTTATGGAGACTTATAAGATAATGCGGGGGCTGGATAGGGTGGAGGCGGAGAGATTCTTTCCACTTAGTAAGGAAGTTAAAACTAGAGGACACAGCCTCAAAATAAAGGGGGGTCGGTTTAAGACAGAGTTGAGGAGGAACTTCTTCTCCCAGAGGGTGGTGAATCTCTGGAATTCTCTGCCCACTGAGGTGGTGGAGGCTACCTCACTGAATATGTTTAAAGCGCGGATGGATGGATTCCTGATCGGTAAGGGAATTAAGGGTTATGGGGATCAGGCGGGTAAGTGGTACTGATCTACGTCAGATCAGCCATGATCTTATTGAATGGCGGGGCAGGCTCGAGGGGCTAGATGGCCTACTCCTGCTCCTATTTCTTATGTTCTTATGTTCTTATGAGATCCCCTCTCACTCTTCTAAACTCCAGTGAATATAATCCTAACCAATTTGACAGACCTGCCATCCCAGGAATCAGCCTGGTAAACCTTCGCTGCGCTCCCTCTATAGCAAGGACATCCTTCCTCAGATAAGGACACCAAAACTGTGCACAATACTCCAGGTGAGGCCTCACCAACGCCCTGTACAATTGCAGTAAAACATCCCTATCCCTATACTCAAATCCTCTCGCTATGAAGGCCAACACACCATTTGCCTTCTTTACTGCCTGCTGTACCTGCGTGCTTACTTTCAGCGACTGATGCACGAGGACACCAAGGCCTCCCGTGGCAATTGTTGTCTCGCTGTACTTTGTACTGGCTGTTCATTGCCTATTTTGGATCACAATTGTGCTGTCTCACACTTGTTAGAATGGAACCAATGATAACTTTGGATCTGTTGTAGTGTGGCCAATTTAGCATGGCCAATCTACCTAACCTGCACATCTTTGGACACTAAGGGGCAATTTAGCATAGCCAATCCACCTAGCCCGCACATCTTTGGACACTAAGGGGCAATTTAGCATGGCCAATCCACCTAACCTACACATCTTTGGACACTAAGGGGCAATTTAGCATAGCCAATCCACCTAGCCCGCACATCTTTGGACACTAAGGGGCAATTTAGCATAGCCAATCCACCTAGCCCGCACATCTTTGGACACTAAGGGGCAATTTAGCATGGCCAATCCACCTAACCCGCACATCTTTGGACACTAAGGGGCAATTTAGCATAGCCAATCCACCTAGCCCGCACATCTTTGGACACTAAGGGGCAATTTAGCATAGCCAATCCACCTAACCCGCACATCTTTGGACACTAAGGGGCAATTTAGCATAGCCAATCCACCTAGCCCGCACATCTTTGGACACTAAGGGGCAATTTAGCATAGCCAATCCACCTAGCCCGCACATCTTTGGACACTAAGGGGCAATTTAGCATAGCCAATCCACCTAGCCCGCACACCTTTGGACACTAAGGGGCAATTTAGCATAGCCAATCCACCTCGCCCGCACATCTTTGGACACTAAGGGGCAATTTAGCATAGCCAATCCACCTAACCTGCACATCTTTGGACACTAAGGGGCAATTTAGCATAGCCAATCCACCTCGCCCGCACATCTTTGGACACTAAGGGGCAATTTAGCATAGCCAATCCACCTCGCCCGCACATCTTTGGACACTAAGGGGCAATTTAGCATAGCCAATCCACCTAACCTGCACATCTTTGGACACTAAGGGGCAATTTAACATGGCCAATCCACCTAACCCGCACATCTTTGGACACTAAGGGGCAATTTAGCATGGCAGACTCCACACAGATAGTGACCCAAGCCGAGAATCGAACCCGGGACCCTGGCGTTGTGAAGCAGCAGTGCTAACCACTGTGCTGCCGTGCCGCCCCAGCACGGTGACACCCCAAGTAATGAAGCTTCTTAACAAAACCTTTTTCTTTGATGGAGTAAGTTTTGTTTTATTTTGTTGCCTGCAACTGAAGCGTTCCTTTTGGGGGGGCAAACAACATTGGGGTGCTAAGATTAACTTGTGTAGACGTTGACCCATACCGGTCCAACTGGCACACACCGTGGCATTGGCTGGTCACATATCTTTGGACACTAAGGGGCAATTTAGCATGGCCAATCCACCTAACCCGCACATCTTTGCTCATGAAAGGGCAATTTAGCATGGCCAATCCACCTAACCCGCACATCTTTCGGACTGTGGGAGGAAACCGGAGCGCCCGGGTCCAGCTGGCACAAGCCATGGTGTTGGCTTCAGCCAAGCGTGCAGTGTTTTTGCTGGGGGTGTGGCGGGTGTATTAAAATCAGCGAGTGGCAAAGTGGAGGCCAACCTGTCACCTCCTCCCACATTACAGACAGTTCATCACCAACACCTCGACAGCACGGTCTATTGTTTCCTTCAACTACACGGCAAATTGCAGCCCTTTCAGTGAGGGACCCCGAACACAGATCTATCATTACGTAAATTATACTGCTTTAAAATTGAGCAAGCCATGCCATCAATTAGACAGATGATATTTTTGACAGAATTACCCAATGATGCCCATTCCACTTAGGTAATTACCTGACAGTGTAAAAATTCTTCTGACGGGTAAAAAAAAACGAAATGTCTTTCAAACAAAAAGCCTTTATACAATATTTATGTTGGCAGTGGAGTTGTAGAGCGAGATGAGATACTCGCCTCTTCAGCCTGAGTGATCTTTTCCACCCTCCAGGCCCTGTTAGGCATTCAGGTAATGTCAATAAAGCTTCAATAAAAAGATCTCCAGCAACCACGGAACAAACTGAATCCTGCCAGTTGCCTCAGTGACTGACAGACAGCACTTTGCCTGTCTTTCGAGAGGCAGTTTCTTCAACGATGCACTTTTTTCCTTTTCCCCCCTCTGGGTCAATTATTCTGCACATCTGGGTGCATCAGTCATCCGATTTCAGGCATCTTATGTCAGGCTTGAGCGTCCCACATGGTGCAGGTTAAAGCTCCCCTTCCCTTTCTTAAACAGACGACTTAAATACCAAAACCAAATGGGGCGGCACGGTGGCACAGTGGTTAGCACTGCTGCCTCACAGGGACCCGGGTTCGATTCCCGGCTTGGGCCACCGTCTGTGTGGAGTCTGCGCATTCTCCCCGTGTCTGCGTGGGTTTCCTCCGGGTGCTCCGGTTTCCTCCCACAGTCTGAAAGACGTGCTGGTTAGGATGCATTGCCCTGAACAGGCGCTGGAGTGTGGCGACGCGGGGAATTTCACAGTAACTTCATTGCAGTGTTAATGTAAGCCTTACATGTGACGAATAAATAAACTTTTAAATGAGAATTCTCAATTGGACAAGCGCCACTTTCCAATTTCCCCACCCAAGCCGGCCTTACGGTTTGAACCCACTCGAGTGCTCACCAGCCAACGGCTGGCCGGAGTTACTAACTCAAGTGGGGCATTTGATTTGATTTGATTTATTATTGTCACACGTATTAACATACAGTGAAAAGTATTGTTTCCTGCGCGCTATAGAGACAAAGCATACCGTTCATAGAGAAGGAAAGGAGAGAGTGCGGAATGTAGCGTTACAGTCATAGCCAGGGTGTCGAGAAAGATCAACATAATGCAAGGTAGGTCCATTCAAAATAAATAAAAGCAAATTACTGTGGATGCTGGAATCTGAAACCAAAAGAGAAAATGCTGGAAAACCTCAGCAGGTCTGGCAGCATCTGTAAGGAGAGAAAAGAGCTGATGTTTCCAGTCCAGATGACCCTTGGTCAAGCCTGGACATCTGGACTCAAAACACCAGCTTTTTTCTCTCCTTACAGGTCTATTCAAAAGTCTGACAGCAGCAGGGAAGAAGCTATTCTTGAATCGGTTGGTACGTGACCTCAGACTTAGAACAAAGAACAAAGAACAGTACAGCACAGGAAACAGGCCCTTCGGCCCTCCAAGCCTGTGCCGCTCCTTGGTCCAACTAGACCAATCGTTTGTATCCCTCCATTCCCAGGCTGCTCATGTGACTATCCAGGTAAGTCTTAAACGATGTCAGCGTGCCTGCCTCCACCACCCTACTTGGCAGCGCATTCCAGGCCCCCACCACCCTCTGTGTAAAAAACGTCCCTCTGATGTCTGAGTTATACTTCGCCCCTCTCAGCTTGAGCCCGTGACCCCTCGTGATCGTCACCTCCGACCTGGGAAAAAGCTTCCCACTGTTCACCCTATCTATACCCTTCATAATCTTGTATACCTCTATTAGATCTCCCCTCATTCTCCGTCTTTCCAAGGAGAACAACCCCAGTCTACCCAATCTCTCCTCATAGCTAAGACCCTCCATACCAGGCAACATCCTGGTAAACCTTCTCTGCACTCTCTCCAATGCCTCCACGTCCTTCTGGTAGTGCGGCGACCAGAACTGAACGCAGTACTCCAAATGTGGCCTAACCAGCGTTCTATACAGCTGCATCATCAGACTCCAGCTTTTATACTCTATACCCCGTCCTATAAAGGCAAGCATACCATATGCCTTCTTCACCACCTTCTCCACCTGTGTTGCCACCTTCAAGGATTTGTGGACTTGCACACCTAGGTCCCTCTGTGTTTCTATACTCCTGATGACTCTGCCATTTATTGTATAACTCCTCCCTACATTATTTCTTCCAAAATGCATCACTTCGCATTTATCCAGATTAAATTCCATCTGCCACCTCTCCGCCCAATTTTCCAGCCTATCTATATCCTGCTGTATTGCCCGACAATGCTCTTCGCTATCCGCAATTCCAGCCATCTTCGTGTCATCCGCAAACTTGCTGATTACACCAGTTACACCTTCTTCCAAATCATTTATATATATCACAAATAGCAGAGGTCCCAGTACAGAGCCCTGCGGAACACCACTGGTCACAGACCTCCAGCCGGAAAAAGACCCTTCGACCACTACCCTCTGTCTCCTATGGCCAAGCCAGTTCTCCACCCATCGAGCCACTTCTCCTTGTATCCCATGAGCCTTAACCTTCTTAGCCAACCTGCCATGTGGGACTTTGTCAAATGCCTTACTGAAATCCATATAGACGACATCCACGGCCCTTCCTTCATCAACTTTTCTTTCTTTTTCCCGACAGAAGAAGGTGGAAGAGAGAATGTCCAGTGTGGATGGGGTCCATGATTCTGCTGGCTGCTTTTACGAGGCAGAGGGAAGTGTAGACAGAGTCAATGGATGGGAGGCTGGTTTGAGTGATGGATTGGGCTACATTCATGACCTTTTGTAGTTCCTTGCGGTCTTGGGCAGAGCCGGAGCCATACCAAGCTGTGATACAACCAGAAAGAATGCTTTCTATGGTGCATCTGTAAAAGTTGGTGAGAGTCGTAGTTGACATGCCAAATTTCCTTAGTCTTCCGAGAAATATTTTGGAGTGTGGGAGGAAACCCATGCAGAGATGAGGAGAATGTGCAAACTCCACACGGACAGTCACACAAGGCCGGAATTGGGCCCGGGTCCCTGGTGTTGTGAGGCAGCAGTGCTAACCACTGTGCCACTGTGCTGCCCCATCATGATGCAGAACGGGTGCAGAAGGAGGCCATTCGGCCCATCCTCGTGCCTGGGCCTGTTTCTTGAATGGGGAGCGTATTGGTGCGGCACCTGATGCATCACCTTCAGTCTTTGCACTTTGCGCATTATCAAAATAGAAAACCTGTGGGAAATTGTCACGGACTTTGCGGCAGTGTGGCCCCTTTAATGGACAAGCCTTCGTGGGCCACCTGACTGGGTCTGGGCCAATGGAGTGTGAGAGAGCGAACTTAAAGTAAAGTTTATTTATTAGTCACAAGTAAGGCTGACATTAACACTGCATTGAAGTTACTGTGGAATTCCCCTAGTCGCCACACTCTGGCGCCTGTTTGGGTCAATGCACCCTAACCAGCACGTCTTTCAGACTGTGGGAGGAAACCGGAGCACCCGGAGGAAACCCACGCAGACACGGGGAGAATGTACAAACTCTACACAGACAGTGACCCAAGCCGGGAATCGAACCCGGGTCCCTGGCGCTGTGAGGCAGCAGTGCTAACCACTGTGCCACCATGCCACCCCTTGGGCCTACCAGGAGCGAGGGTGCCCATTCCTGTGCCTGCAAGACTACTGTTGGAGTGAGGGCATTGTGAGTCGAGCTGTATAGTTAAACCCTTTTGTTGTATATAGCTCTCCCTCGATCGATAAACTCTTTCAGTTTGTTACGCCCCATCGGGTCACCTCGAGTTGCCACAGATTCTTATGTCTTTCCCAGCGTACCTGAGCTCTGTTAATCTGCGCCGTACCACGTCTGCCTCCCCCGCGCCCCCTGAACAAACTGTTTTGACGGAGCCCGCCCACGTTCTCAAGGCAAACCAGTGGGGTCCCCCTGATGGGCAAGGGGCGTGTGGCACAGAGATGAGACAGCAACTCCCTCTTTGCATCAAACTCCTTCAGACTGCTGTTGGCGGGGATTAAAGAACAACACATCACAGTAAGGCTGTGTGGATTTTCGACTGCAATTAGACACTACACCATTTATCCTCAGACAGTTCTTGAAACAAAAGGGTGCTGCCATCTTGTGTTTCTCTGTCAAGCGTTTGGGGTCAAGCTATTAAAATTCACTGCGTGGGCAGTCCCACGGCAGATAGTTCCTGACAGAGGCATCAAAGGGACACAGCATCATTCATTTGGACAGGCATCTCGAAGCAGATTCGCTGTGTTGACAGCGTAGGAAAGTTAACACAGAGACAGGGAGAAAGAGAGAGAGAATGAGGACAGCCAATCGAAGGGGGCATGAAGCTGGAATACAATGATGTCCCAGCTTTGAAATTACTGCAAGGGATACACAAAACAATTAGCTCTAATTAAAGAGATTCAATTAATTGTTGAAGAACAAGAGGGTGGGCAGCACGGTGGCACAGTGGTTAGCACTGCTGCCTCACAGCACCAGGGGCCCGGGTTCGATTCCAGCCTCAGGTCACTGTCTGTGCGGAGTCTGCACGTTCTCCCCAAGTTCGCGTGGATTTCCTCCGGGTGCTCCGGTTTCCTCCCACACTCCAAAGATGTGCAGGTTAGAACATAGAACATAGAAAAACTACAGCACAAACAGGCCCTTCAGCCCACAAGTTGTGCCGAACACATCCCTACCTTCTAGACCTACCTATAACCCTCCATCCTATTAAGCTCCATGTACTCATCCAGGAGTCTCTTAAAAGACCCTGTTGAGTTCGCCTCCACCACCACTGACGGCAGCCGATTCCACTCGCCCACCACCCTCTGTGTGAAAAACTTACCCCTAACATCTCCCCTGTACCTACCCCCCAGCACCTTAAACCTGTGTCCTCTCGTAGCAGACATTTCCACCCTGGGAAAAAGCCTCTGAGAGTCCACCCGGTCTATGCCTCTCAACATCTTATACACCTCTATTAGGTCTCCTCTCATCCTTCGTCTCTCCAAGGAGAAAAGACCGAGCTCCCTCAGCCTATCCTCATAAGGCATGCCACTCAATCCAGGCAACATCCTTGTAAATCTCCTCTGCACCCTTTCAATCTTTTCCACATCCTTCCTATAGTGAGGCGACCAGAACTGAGCACAGTACTCCAAGTGGGGTCTGACAAGGGTGAATCGGCCATTAGAAGTTGCCCCTTAGGTAGATTAGGGGGAATTAGCGGGGTAAATGGGGAGACAGACTGGGTGGGATGCCCCGTCAGACAGTCGGTGCAAACTCAATGGGCCAAATGGCCTCCTACTGCGCTTTGGGGGTTCTATGTAAATGAGGAGACTTTTTTTAAACACGGGGAGTTGTTAGGGTCGGGAATGAAGATCCAAAAGTGATGTTTGAATGGGGAATTGAACAAACATTTGAGAAGGAAACCAAAGGGGCGGCACGGTAGCACAGTGGTTAGCACTGCTGCCTCACAGCTCCAGGAACCCGGGTTCGATTCCTGGCGTGGGTCACTGTCTGTGTGGAGTTTGCACATTCTCCCCGTGTCTGCGTGGGTTTCCTCCGGATGCTCCCGTTTCCTCCCACAGTCCAAAGATGTGCGGGCTAGGTTTATTGGCTGAAAGGACCACTTGGTGTCCCGGGATGTGTAGGTTAGAGGGATTAGCAGGGTAAATATGTAGGTTTATAGGGACAGGGCCTGGGTGGGATTGTGGTTGGTACAGACTCAATGGGCCGAATGGCCTCCTTCTGCACTGTAGGGATTCTATGATTCTATGAAACTGCAGGGCTGTGGGGAAAGACTGGCACAGGATGTCATTGCCGGGTCATTCTCTCGGGGAGAGCCAGCAGAGGCACAGTGGGTCAAATGGCCTCCCTCCAGATGGTAGGATTCTGTAGCAGCCAGTTCCTGACCGAGAGCCTTACACACAGACCACCGACTGATTGACCTGAGCTGCAGCTGATGCTCCATAGATAGCATTCTTTCTGGTCGTATCACAGCTTGGTATGGCTCCTGCTCTGCCCAAGACCGCAAGGAACTACAAAGGGTTGTGAATGTAGCCCAATCCATCACACAAACCAGCCTCCCATCCATTGACTCTGTCTACACTTCCCGCTGCCTCGGCAAAGCAGGCAGCATAATTAAGGACCCCATGCACCCCGGACATTCTCTCTTCCACCTTCTTCTGTTGGGAAAAAGATACAAAAGTCTGAGGTCACGTACCAACCGTCTCAAGAACAGCTTCTTCCCTGCTGCTGTCAGACTTTTGAATGGACCTATCTCGCGTTAAGTTGATCTTTCTCTACACCCTAGCTATGACTGTAACACTACATTCTGCACTCTCTCCTTTCCTTCTTCCCTATGTAATCAGCACAGTGGCACAGTGGTTAGCACTGCTGCCTCACAGCGCCAGGGACCTGTGTTCGATTCCCGGCTTGGGCCACTGTCTGTGTGGAGTCTGCACGTTCTCCCCGTGTCTGCGTGGGTTTCCTCCGGGTGCTCCGGTTTCCTCCCACAGTCCAAAGATGTGAAGGTTAGATGAATTGGTCATTCTAAATTCTCCCTCAGTGTACCCGAACAGCCGCCGGACTGTGGTGACTAGGGGATTTTCACAGTAACTTCATTGCAGTGTTAATGTAAACCTCCTTGTGACACTAATAAATAAACTTTACTTTACTCTACTTTGTCTGTACAGCGTGCAAGAAACAATACTTTTCACTGTATCCCAATACATGTGACAATAATAAATCAAATCTTTGAATAAATCAAATCTATGATTCTATCTGGGAGATAGAATCATAGAATCCCTGCAGTGCAGAAGGAGGCCATTCAGCCCATTGAGTCTGCACCGACCACAATCCTACCTAGGCCCTATCCCCATAGCCCCATATATTTACCCTGCTAATCCTCCTGACACTAAGGGGTTAATTTACCATGGCCAATCCACCTAACCCGCACATCTTTGGAGTGTGGGAGGAAACCAGAGCACCCGGAGGAATCCCACGCAGACACGGGGGAGAACGTGCAAACTCCACACAGACAGTGACCCGAGGCCGGAATCAAACCCAGGTCCCTGGCGCTGTGAGACAGCAGTGCTAACCACTGTGCCATCGTGCCATCCAGAGAGGAAGAGGCCCTTCAGCCCATTGTTGGCCATCAAGCATCAATACATGTGACAATAATAAATCAAAATCAAATCAAAGCTTTTCCTTTGTCATGAGGACAAATGCAAGAATACCAAATTTCAAACAATCAGGACAATTTATAGGAGGAAAGGATGCTGTGGTATAGATTGTTCGAAAGTTGGCACTCTTGTGTTTGTCCTGATGGGTTCAAGATGAAAAAGTTTGGCTGCACTCATCTCTCTTTCCAGCTGCAAATCAGGCAGCTTTGTCGCTCTCCATGATGAACCTTGGGAGTCCTTGGTACATGTGTCAGCATGTGACAACATCAATCACTCATCCAGTGTAATTATCTGTACAATTCTACAGCACTGCTGTTCGCAGATTGTGAGAGAGCTTTCTCCGTTTGACCTCTCGCTAATAAATGCGCCCAAGGAAGGGAAGCAAACATGAATGGGAGGTTGGCTGATATGACGAACCCAGCACTGTGAACCCCCTCCTCTTCCCCTCCTCCTCCGCTCCCCTCCTCTCCAGCTCCCCTCCTCCCCCGCTCCCTCACTCATGTCCATCCTGGGGTGAAGGACAGTACCTCGAATAGTTCACCCTTCAGAAGGAGCTGTCGGAGCTGGTTGCCAGGGGAAATGCAACCTCAATTATATCCCTTGCATCTGCCTCTCTCTGCGGGGAGAGATGCCCCGCTCCATTCCTGCCTAATTGAGATGAGTATCTGCATCGCAGAATTAATCAGGGAAATGCAATCAGACAGCTGTGAGGAATGTGACTATTTTCCATATGCTACTGGTGTCACGCGGTGTAGGCAAACGGCAACTAGCTACGCGCTGGGAGGAGAAAGATCGAGTCGGCAACTGAGCCCGCCCTCCTTCCAAAGAACAAAGAAAATTACAGCACAGGAACAGGCCCTTTGGCCCTCCAAGCCTGCACCGACCATGCTGCCCGTCTGAACTAAAACCCCCGACCCTTCCGGGGACCATATCCCTCTATTCCCATCCTATTAGAGTCATAGAGGTTTACAGCATGGAAACAGGCCCTTTGGCCCAACTTGTCCATGCCGCCCTTTTTTTTTTTAAACCCCTAAGCTCGTCCCAATTGCCCACGTTTGGCCCATATCCCTCTATACCCATCGTAACCATGTAACTGTCTAAATGCTTTTTAAAATATAAAATTGTACCCGCCTCTACTACTACCTCTGGCAGCTCGTTCCAGACACTCACCATCCTCTGTGTGAAAAAATTGCCCCTCTGGACACTTTTGTAGCTCTCCCCTCTCACCTTAAACCTATGCCCTCTCGTTTTAGAATATTCAGAGTATTGTCAAGTTGCCCCTTAAAAGTCCAACCCAAATCAAGGAGCCAACAACGTCAACTGCTGCCAAAACAGTATTTGCCCCTGGATTTGTGGATGTTAATCAGGGGAGGGGCACTTCCTGTCTGGTCATTAATGACCCCCTCACCCTGCCAAAACCGGGCAGGGAACCTTCCCCCACCAGGTGGTCCTCGGCCAAAATCTATCCCTCTCCGTTCATTATCACATAGAAACCAGAAAAGTAGAAGTGGGAGGCGATGGCCTAGTGGTATTATCGCTAGACTATTAATCCAGAAACTCAGCTAATGTTCCGGGGACCCGGGTTCGAATCCCGCCACGGCAGATGGTGGAATTTGAATTCATTAAAAAATATCTGGAATTAAGAATCTACTGATGACCATGAAGCCATTGTCGATTGTTGAAAAAACCCAAACGGGGTTCACTAATGTCCCTTTAGGTAAGGAAATCTGCCGTCCTTACCCAGTCTGGCCTACATGTGACTCCAGAGCCACAGCAATGTGGTTGACTCTCAACTGCCCTCCAAGGGCAACTAGAGATGGGCAATAAATGCTGGGCAGCCAGTGACGCTCATGTCCCACAAATGAATGAAAAAGTAGGCCCTTCGAGCCTGTTCCGCCATTCATTTTGATCATGGCTGATCATCATATTCAATATCCTGATCCCCCCTTCCCTCCCATATCCCTTGATCCCTTTAGCCCCAAGAGCGATATCTAATTTCTTCTTGAAATCACACAACGTTTTGGCCTCAACTACTTTCTGTGGGAGTGAATTCCACACATTCACCACTCTCTGGGTGAAGAAATTTCTTCTCACCTCAGTCCCTTATCCTCAAACTATGACCCCTAGTTCTGGACTCCCCCCACCATCGGGAACATTCTTTCTGAATCTACCCTGTTTAATCCTGTTCCTGTTTGTGGGATCTTGCTGTGTGAGGATTGCCACTGTTGCAACAGTGGCCACTGCACTTCCCAGACCTCACTGGCTGTCAAGTGGCTGTGGGATGTCTTGAGATCACACAAGGAGCGACAGGAAGCAGTTCCACCTTGCTCTCCCCTCGTTTACAGCCACCCTTCCCATTGCACTCGGTCCAGATTCGTTCATCCTATTTCTGGTGTCAGATGGACTCAAGTTGGGGGCACTCGCACATCTTCCGGGGCGGCGGGGGTGTGTGTGTGTGTGGTGTGTGTGTGTGTGTGTGTGTGTGAGTGAGTGTGTGTGCGTGTGTGTGTGAGTGTGTGCGAGTATGTGTGTGTGAGTGTGCGAGTGTGTGTGTGAGTGTGTGTGAGTGCGTGTGTGTGTGTGTGTGTGAGTGCGTGTGTGTGAGTGTGTGTGTGAGTGTGTGTGAGTGCGTGTGTGTGTGTGTGTGTGAGTGCGTGTGTGTGAGTGTGTGTGTGAGTGTGTGAGTGTGTGTGTGTGTGCGAGTGTGTGTGTGAGTGTGTGTGTGAGTGTGAGTGTGTGTGAGTGTGAGTGCGTGTGTGTGTGAGTGTATGTGTGTGTGTGAGTGTATGTGTGTGTGTGTGAGTGTATGTGTGTGTGAGTGTGAGTGCGTGTGTGTGTGTGTGAGTGTATGTGTGTGTGTGTGTGTGTGAGTGCGTGTGTGTGTGAGTGTATGTGTGTGTGTGAGTGTATGTGTGTGTGAGTGCGTGTGTGTGTGTGTGAGTGTATGTGTGTGTGTGTGTGTGTGAGTGCGTGTATGTGTGTGTGTGTGTGTGTGCGAGTGTGTGTGCGAGTGTGTGTGTGAGTGTGTGTGTGTGTGTGCGAGTGTGTGTGCGAGTGTGTGTGCGAGTGTGTGTGCGAGTGTGTGTGTGAGTGTGTGAGTGTGTGCGAGTGTGTGTGTGTGCGAGTGTGTGTGCGAGTGTGGGTGTGTGAGTGTGTGAGTGTGTGCGAGTGTGTGTGCGAGTGTGTGTGTGAGTGTGTGTGTGTGTGTGTGCGCGAGTGTGTGTGCGAGTGTGTGTGTGCGAGTGTGTGTGCGAGTGTGTGTGTGAGTGTGTGTGTGTGAGTGCATGTGTGTGTGTGTGTGACGCCAAGTCCAGCTGCTGTGGGAGGGGATTTGCACAGAGACGGAGATGCAGCCTGAAATTGGGAGTGACTGCAAGAGCGCGCGGACGAGAGGAAAGGATTGAGAGCAGACAGAAAAATTTCTGGATTGCACGAAAGTGTTTGATAAGTTGGAAATACAAATCTCCTTGTGGGTATGTAATAAGAAAGGCAAATGGGATGCACAGTGGTTGGCACTGCTGCCTCACAGCGCCAGGGACCCGGGTTCGATTCCCAGCTTGGGTCACTATCTGTGTGGAGCTTGTACATTCTCCCCATGTGGGTTTCCTCCGGGTGCTCCGGTTTCCTCCCACAGTCCAAAAGACGTGCTGGTTAGGGTTCATTGGCTGTGCTAAATTCTCCCTCAGTGTTACCCAAACAGGCGCCGGACTGTGGCGGCCAGGGGATTTTCACAGTAACTTCATTGCAGTGTTAATGCAAGCTTTACTTGTGACACTAATAAATAAACTTTAAACTTTGAACATTTATCGCAAAGGGGCTGGAGTATAAAAGTAGAGAAGTGTTGTTGCAATTGTATAGGGTGTTGGTGAGACCACATCTGGAGTATTGTGTCCAGTTTCGGACTCCTTATTTGAGGAAGGATGTGGGTGGCATTGGAGGCAGTTCAGAGGAGGTTCATCAGATTGATTCCGGGGATGAAAGGGTTGAGGAGAGATTAATCATTTTGGGTTTGTACTCGCTGGAGTTTAGAAGGACGAGAGGGGATCTGATCGAGGGATATAACATTTTAAAAGGGATTGATAAAGTAAATGTAGACCAAATGTTTCTCCTTGTGGGGCAATCTAGAACAAGAGGTCACAGGGTATAGGTTGAGAGGCGGTAGATTTAAAACTGAGATGAGGAGGAACTACTTCTCGCAGAGGGTGGTGAATTTGTGGAACTCGCTGCCCCATCGCGCGGTGGAGTCTGAATCATTGAATGGTTTCAAGAAGGAGATAGATATATTTCTAATAAAAAAGGGGGGTATGGGGAACAGGTGGATTTGAGACCAGGGAGAGATCAGCCATGATCTGATTGAATGGCGGAGCAGGCTCGAAGGGCTGAACTTGCCTCCTTCTGCTCTCAATTCCCCTGTTTCTGTGTAATGAAATCCAGTAAGCATTTCACACGGTTCCATGCTAAGAGTAGCTCAGGGTGAGACACTGATAGGATCAACTCAAAGCCGACAGACTAAAACAGTAGCCAGCTCTGTGGTGGTGATGACACCTCACAGCTCATCCCCAGCTCGTTCCAACATCACAGCCACAAATGAAAGAAAGTCCATAAATCCAACAGGGAAGTCAGGAGAAACTTCCTTCCCCTGGGAGTGGTGAGGAATTCCGAGGCAGTGGTTGTGAGGTGCAGCCTACGTACATGTAAGAGGAAGCCTGATAAACAGGCGAGGGTGAAATGGGGAGTTGGTGGCATGCTGGTGGTTGCACTGAAGGTGGACCCTCTGATCCAGAGGCCCAGGCTACAATATTCTGGTTCGAACCCCACCACAGCAGCAGGCTGGAATATTCCAGAATTGAAAACTAGCCTCAGTTGTGGTGACCATGACAACTGTCAAAGTTTATTTATCATTGTCACAAGTAAGGCTCACATTAACAATGCAATGAAGTTGCTGTAAAATTCCCCGAGTCGCCACAGTCCAGCACCTGTTTGGGTCAATGCACCTAAACAGCACGTTTTTCTGAATGTGTGAGGAATCCGGAGCATCTGGAGGAAACCCACGCAGACACGGGGAGAACGTGCAGACTCCACACAGACAGTGACCCAAGCCAGGAATCGAACCCGGGTCCCTGGCGCTGTGAGGCAGCAGTGCTAACCCACTGTGCCACCGTGCCGATCTTGGAATGACGTGGGCCCCACAATGTAGGAAGCTAAAGTGTGTGCAGAAGCTGGGAATGGCTCACTCCTCTCCAGCTCCAGAGGGGACAGTGATGGGGAAATCCTGCCGCCTCCATTATCTTTCAGCCGCTAACACTTGCTGCACCAATAATAGCCAGCAATCGAGAGGCTGAGTAAGTTTAAAGCTTATTTTTATTAGTCACAAGTAAGGCTTACATTAACGCTGCAATGAAGTTACTGTGAAATTCCCCTGGTCGCCACACTCCGGCGCCTGTTAGGGTCAATGCACCCTAACCAGCACGTCTTTCAGACTGTGGGACGAAATCGGAGCACCCGGAGGAAACCCACGCAGACACGGGGAGAATGTGCAAACTCCACACAGACAGTGACCCAAGCCGGGAATCGAACCCGGGTCCCTGGCGCTGTGAGGCTGCAGCGCTAACCCACTGTGCCACCGTGCCGCCCCATATCATCTCCTCACAATATTATCTAGGTGATGAGAGTACCTAGAAAAGCTACAAATTGAATTGTGAGCTTTAACACAGAGGGAATGTTTGAAAGGGTGAATAACAATGGCTGTCTCTAAAAGGAATGTGTCAGAAACTGTCCCTGTAAATGGATTAACAACATCCAATTTGGAGGTGTGGGTGTCACTCGATAGGCCAGTACTTACTGCTCATCTCCCAGTTGTCCATTGAGAAGATGGTGGGTGGAGCCTCCTTCTTGAACCCACTGGGGCGGCACGGTAGCACAGTGGTTAGCACTGCTGCTTCACAGCTCCAGGGTCCCGGGTTCGATTTCCGGCTCGGGTCACTGTCTGTGTGGAGTTTGCACATTCTCCTCGTGTCTGCGTGGGTTTCCTCCGGGTGCTCCGGTTTCCTCCCACAGTCCAAAGATGTGCGGGTTAGGTTGATTGGCCAGGTTAAAAAATTGCCCCTTAGAGTCCTGGGATGTGTAGGTTAGAGGGATTAGCGGGTAAAATATGTGGGGGTAGGGCCTGGGTGGGATTGTGGTCGGTGCAGACTCGATGGGCCGAATGGCCTCCTTCTGCACTGTAGGGTTTCTATGATTCTATGGCTGCAGCCCCTGTGCTGTAGGTGCACCCACAGCGCTGTTAGGGAGGGAGTTCCAAGATTTTCGATAGTGAAGGAATGGCGATATATTTCCAAATCAGGATGGGCCGGCACGGGGGCACAGTGGTTGGCACAGTGGCCTCACAGCGCCAGGGGCCCGGGTTCGATTCACGGTCTTGGGTCACCGTCTGTGTGGGAGTTTGCACATTCTCCCCGTGTCTGCGCGGGTTTCCTCTGGGTGCTCCGGTTTCCCCCACTGTGCAGCCTGTAACGACTTTAATCGGGCAATTGAGGTGGGCCTGTTAGAATCTGAACGACCTGGTTTAGGGCCAAATTGATGGGCCAATCAGGGAAACTCTCGCTTTGTACTTAACCAGGTGTGCCAGTTCCTCTGCGGCTCCGAGTGTAGACCGCTAACGGAAAGCTCTCTGTATGCTGTTGTCAGAAATAAAGGGATTTTGGGCGAAGGGACTTCTGCCCCCGAGGATTTATTACACTGTCCTTCTATGACTTGCAATGAAATATTCGGCGGGTATTAAATATCTTTAATCTTGCTCACGGGGTCGTGCTTAGTGAACAAGCCTGATTGTGATCTGCCACTGAGATGAAGGAGGGCCACTCACGTGGCCCACTCACCAGCCGAGGTTGCCCATCTCCAAGGTGAGAGAGGACAGTCTGTACCCGATGTCGACTCCAGCTGTGCTCCTGCTGAAACTGTTTAACATCCGGAGCACACAAGAGCAAGCGAGAAACTCAAATAAATGCCCACGTCATCACATCTAATTCCGGGGATTAGTGGCACTCCGGATGAATTGGTCTCCGTAATCAGAAAAGGATTAGCAATGCCCTTGAGATGGCGCTATGCTGAAAAAGCGTAGGCTGAAGGAAGGACTGTACACTGGAGGGAAAATAATAAGACCATACAACATAGGAGCAGAATTAGGCCACTCGGCCCATTGAGTCTGCTCCGCCATTCAATCATGGCTGATATTTTTCTCATCCCCATTCTCCTGCCTTTTCCCCATAACCCCTGAACCCCTTATTAATCAACAACCTATCTATCTCTGCCTTAAAGACACTCAATGACCTGGCCTCCACAGCCTTCTGCGGCAAAGAGTTCCACAGATTCACCACTCTCTGGCTGAAGAAATTCCTCCTCATCTCTGTTTTAAAGGATCGTCCCTTTAGCCTGAGGTTGTACCCTCTGGTTCTAGTTTTTCCTACCGGTGGAAACATCCTCTCCGTGTCCACTCTATCCAGGCCTCGCAGTATCCTGTAAGTTTCAATAAGATCCCCCCCTCATCTTTCTAAACTCCAACGAGTACAGACCCAGAGTCCTCAACCGTTCCTCATATGACAAGCTCTTTATTCCAGGGATCATTCTTGTGAACCTCCTCTGGACCCTTTCCAAGGCCGGCACATCCTTCCTTAGATACGCGGCCCAAAACTGCTCACAATGGGGTCTGACCAGAGCCTTATACAGCCTCAGAAGTACATCCCTGCTCTTGTATTCTAGCCCTCATGACATGGAAAGGGATCAGTGTCAGATATGGTTCAATCGCGGGTTTACAAAATGAGGAGAAGAGAAAGATCCTGGTGGGACTCCCTACTCCGAGAGTGACAGCTGTGGAATAATTAACTGGACATGAACTGTGGAACCGACAGCTTAAGTGAATGAACAGAACCATCTGGTATGGAGGGAGAAGAATTTCATAATTAGTCACCCAGTAATACAAAACTCAGGTCTTGCTGACATGTCAAAGCTTTTCTGTGTATAGTTCTGGTCACTATTATAGAAAAGATAGAAAGAGTGCAGAAAAGATTTACTAGGCTGCTACCGGGACTTGATGGTTTGAGTTATAAGGAGAGGCTGGATGGACTGGGACTTTTTTCTCTGGAGCGCTGGAGGCTGAGGGGTGATCTTATAGAGGTCTATAAAATAATGAGGGGCACAGATCAGCTAGATAGTCAATATCTTTTCCCAAAGGTAGGGGAGTCTCAAAATAGGTTTAAGGTGAGAGGGGAGAGGTACAAAAGGGTTCAGCGGGGCAATTTTTTCCCACAGAGGGTGGTGAGTGTCTGGAACAAGCTGCCAGAGGTAGTAGTAGAGGCGGGTACAATTTTGTCTTTTAAAAAGCATTAGACAGTTACACGGTTAAGGTGGATATAGAGGGATATGGGCCAAATGCGGGCAATTGGAACCAGCTTAGTGGTAAAAACTGGATGGCATGGACAAGTTGGGCCGAAGGGCCTGTTTCCAGACTGTAAACCTCTATGATTCTATGACTCTATGACGCTTTGTTTCTTGCATTCATCAAGACACCTCGCAAGAATATTGATTTAAAGGAAAAACAGTTTACACTGTCTGAGGAGGAAGCGCTGATTGGACGGGACCATGGGAAAGACACCAGTTGATGGTGACTGTTGAGGGATCCTGTGTATGGTAACTTGACTACATTTTAAAACTCAGAAGGTATAGAAACATAGAAGATAGGAGCAGGAGGAGGCCATTCGGCCCTTCGAGCCGGCTCCGCCATTCATCACCATCATGGCTGATCGTCCAACTCAATAGCCTAATCCTGCTTTCTCCCCATAACCTTTGATCCAGTTCACCCCAAGTGCTCTATCCAGCCGCCTCTTGAATACGTTCAATGTTTTGGCATCAACTACTTCCTGTGGTAATGAATTCCACAGGCTCACCACTCTTTGGGTGAAGAAATGTCTCCTCATCTCCGTCCTAAATGGTCTACCCTGAATCCTCAGACTGTGACCCCTGGTTCTGGACTCCCCCCACCATCGGGAACATCCTCCCTGCATCTACCCTGTCTAGTCCTGTTAGAATTTTATAAGTCTCTACGAGATCCCCCCTCATTCGTCTGAACTCCAGCGAAAACAATCCTAACCCAGTCAGTCTCTCCTCATACATCAGTCCCGCCATCCCCGGAATCAGCCTGGTAAACCTTCGCTGCACTCCCTCGAGAGCAAGAACATCCTTCCTCAGAAAAGGAGACCAAAACTGCGCAGAATACTCTCGGTGCATACAATACTCTAGATATTGGGTTAGGTAGAAATTGGCCGCATTCCTGAAAAGTACATAGCTAGTACAGTTGTAAGACCTGTGTTTGCCAGACAGAGACACTCACAATAACAAGATAAGGATTAACATATAGTTTGGAGCTATGTGTTCAGTGGGCAGTTTCTTTTTTCGAGATCCTGTCCAGTACATGGATTGGCTTCACAGCCAGTCTCGAGCTTTTCCCGTTCTTTTCATTTCTTTAATGATTTAATTTCTTTTAAGTTCTGTTCAATAAAATAAATTCATCTAAGCTCCATACCAGTGCTGTCTACGTCTATTCAAAGGAATGAACAGACCATCCGATGACTGACGGTCAATGGCCAAACATTGTTTGAATTTTAAACCAGGCAGTTTGACCCTGATTGGTCAAGGCATTGTCCTGTAGAATGAGTCAACGAATGGCTGTCACTTATTTTGTTTGGCGCAATGTCTTGCAAAGAGCAAGGCCGCTCTGTATTTTAAACATTAAAAATGCGACATGTCACAATGAACAGTGGGTGGGGTTGGTTGCCGAGGTTGGAGAGAGTTGGAGAGAAGATAGGGTGAATGATGGGCCAAATGGCTTTCCCCAGCTCTTACTTCCAATGTTCTTGAACTATGAGGTGGATAGTGAGGGGAGGGTGGAGTTGAGGTGGAAGATTGTTGACTAGCAGAGCAGGTTCAGAGGGCCGAATGGCCTGTTCCTATTTCTTTCATTCTAAACTGGAGACAAATTTGGCAGTTACAGCAACAACTTGCATTCATGTAACACCTTTAATTCCGCTAAACATCCCAAGCATTTCACAGGAACAAAAAAGAAAGATCCTGGTGGAGAATAAGTGAGAGAAGAATATTCTAGTAGACTAGAAGACTATTTTTATTCATTTTACGGGACATGCGTGTCGCTGGCTGGGCCAGCATTTATTGCCCATCCCTAGTTGCCTTTGGGAAGGTGGTGGTGAGCTGCCTTCTTGAATCGCTGCAGTCCCTGTGGTGTAGGTACACCCAGTAAGAGTTTTAACAACACCAGGTTAAAGTCCAACAGGTTTATTTGGTAGCAAATACCATTAGCTTTCGGAGCGCTGCTCCTTCGTCAGATGGAGTGGATATCTGCTCTCAGACAGGGCACAGAGACACAAAATCAAGTTACAGAATACTGATTAGAATGCGGATCCCTACAACCAACCAGATCTTAAAGATACAGACAATGTGAGTGGAGGGAGAATTAAGCACAGGTTAAAGAGATGTGTATTGTCTCCAGACAGGACAGCCAATAGTTTCCAGGTTTTCCTTAGTCACAAGTAAGGCTTACATTAACACTGCAATGAAGTTACTGTGAAATCCCCCTAGTCGCCACACTTCGGCACCTGTTCGGGTCAATGCACCCTAACCAGCACGTCTTTCAGACTGTGGGGAGAAACCGGAAAATTTCCTGGCAAATTGTCTCCAGACAGGAATAGTGAAGGAAACAATACACATCTCTTTAACCTGTGCTTAATGCTCCCTCCACTCACATTGTCTGTATCTTCAAGACCTGGGTTGGCTGTAGAGATTCGCATTCTAATCAGTATTCTGTAACTTGATTTTGTGTCTCTGTGCCCTGTTTGAGAGCAGATTTCCACTCCATCTGACGAAGGAGCAGCACTCCGAAAGCTAATGGCATTTGCTACCAAATAAACCTGTTGGACTTTAACCTGGTGTTGTTAAAACTCTTACTGTGTTTACCCCAGTCCAACGCCGGCATCTCCACATCGTGTATGTACACCCACAGTGCTGTTAGTTTACAGCTGTTTTTAAGTTTATTTATTAGTGTCACAAGTAGGCTGACATTAACACTGCAATGAAGTTACTGTGAAAATCCCCTAGTCGCCACACTCCGGTGCCTGTCCGGGTACACTGAGGGAGAATTTAGCACGGCCAATGCACCCTAACCAGCACGTCTTTCAGACTGTGGGAGGAAACTGAAGCACCCGGAGGAAACCCACGCAGACAGGGGGAGAACACGCAGACTCCACACAGACGGTGACCCAAGCCCTGAATTGAACCTAGGTCCCTGGTGCCGTGAGGCAGCAGTGCTAACCACGAGAAGGGGTTTGACCCAGTGACAGTGAAGGAACGGCTGATATCTTTCCAAGTCAGGACGTTAAAGTTAATTTATTAGTCACAAGTAAGGTTTACATTAACACTGCAATGAAGTTACTGTGAAATCCCCCTAGTCGCCACACTCCGGCACCTGTTCGGGTCAATGCACCCTAACCAGCAGGTCTTTCAGACTGTGGGAGGAAACCGGAGCACCCGGAGGAAACCCACGCAGACACAGGGAGAACGTGCAAACTCCGCACCGACAGTGACCCAAGCCAGGAATCGAACTGGGTCCCTGGCGCTATGAGGCAGCAGTGCTAACCCACTGTGCCGTCCTAGGGGAAACGCCCCGGTCGCAATGATTTTGACACAGTGAGGATGGAGGGAGGATCGAGCGGTTATAGAAAGGCTTCTAGTGATGTACAGTGAGCGGGCAGCTGGAGAGAGTTGAGATAGAATCATCGAGGTTTACAGCATGGAAACAGGCCCTTCGGCCCAACTTGCCCATGCCGCCTACTCTCTGAGTGAGCGAGGTGTAAGCTTCCCCAGCCTAAAGATATTTTCTTCCTTCAAGCCCGTTTAAATAGTTTACATCGGTGCAAAACCCTCAAAACGATAGACATGGAAACCCAGATGGAACGCCACAGGAATTTTGCCAAAATTAGAAAATAATTATTGGTAATTAAAGAACTTCAAAGCTCATTTCACAATAACCAGAACTTAATGTGGAGTCAAGAAAAAACTAGTTTGTACTCACAGCAGGCAAGAGTTGAAGTTTCTGACTGCTTTCACTGATGCTTCTGTGGTTGAATCAGTGACTGGCAGCAGGCTATCCGCTCATCCCTACTCAAGAGCCTCAATTCCTCGCCTCTGGACATACTCATTTCCTCGGGGCAATCTTCAGCCAGACTCGAGCAGCACTCACAGTACAATGCAAATGGATCTGCTATCAATGGTCATTTGCAGTTCAGTGCAGCCAAATGTGTCGCCAAGGGTGACATCAAATCAACATGGTCCATCTGTGAGCAACAACCGACCCAATCAAAGGGAGGCGATGGCCTAGTGGTATTATTGCCAGGCAATTAATCTGGAAACTCAGCTAATGCCCTGGGGAGCTGGGTTCGAATCCCCCCATGGTGGAATTTGAATTCAATTTTTAAAAATCTCGAATTAAGAATGACCGTGAAACAATTGTCGATTGTTGGAAAAACCCATCTGCTTCACTAATGTCCCTTTATAGGAGAGTACAGGAATGAGATAGAGAATCTGGTGAACTGGTGCGGCAACAATAATCTCTCCCTCAATGTCGACAAAATGAAGGAGATTGTCATCGACTTCAGGAAGCGTAAAGGAGAACATGCCCCTGTCTACATCAATGGGGACGAAGTAGAAAGGGTCGAGAGCTTCAAGTTTTTAGGTGTCCAGATCATCAACAACCTGTCCTGGTCCCCCCATGCCGACACTATAGTTAAGAAAGCCCACCAACGCCTCTACTTTCTCAGAAGACTAAGGAAATTTGGCATGTCCTCTAGATTCTCACCAACTTTTACAGATGCACCATAGAAAGCATTCTTTCTGGGTGTATCACAGCTTGGTATGGCTCCTGCTCTGCCCAAGACCGCAAGGAACTACAAAAGGTCGTGAATGTAGCCCAATCCATCACGCAAACCAGCCTCCCATCCATTGACACTGTTTACACTTCCCGCTGCCTCGGAAAAGCAGCCAGCATAATTAAGGACCCCACGCACCCCGGACATTCGCTCTTCCACCTTCTTCCGTCGGGAAAAAGATACAAAAGTCTGAGGTCACGTACCAACCGACTCAAGAACAGCTTCTTCCCTGCTGCTGTCAGGCTTTTGAATGGACCTACCTCGCATTAAGTTGATCTTTCTCTACACCCTAGCTATGACTGTAACACTACATTCTGCACTCTCTCATTTCCTTCTCTATGAATGGTATGTTTGTATAGCGTGCAAGAAACAATACTTTTCACTGTATACTAATACATGTGACGATAATAAATCAAATCATTTGAATTCAATAATTTGAATTTGAATTCAAAGAACAAAGAAAATTACAGCACAGGAACAGGCCCTTCGGCCCTCCAAGCCTGCGCCGACCATGCTGCCCGACTGCACTAAAACCCCCTACCCTTCAGGGGATCAAGTCCCTCCATTCCCATCTTATTCATGTATTTGTCAAGGCGCCCCTTAAAACTCACTATCGTATCCGCTTCCACTGCCTCCCCCGGCAACGAGTTCCAGGCACGCACTACTCTCTGTGTAAAAAACTTGCCTCATACATCCCCTTTAAACCTTGCCACTCACACCTCAAACCTGTGCTCCCTAGTAATTGACTCTTCCACCCTGGGAAAAAGCTTCTGACTATCCACTCCGTCCACGCCTCTCATAATCTTGTAGACTTCTATCAGGTCTCCCCTCAACCTCCGTCGTTCCAGTGATAACAAAATTCAATTTAAAAAATCTAGAATTAAGAATCTACTGATGACCATGAAACCATTGTTGATTGTCGGAAAAACCCATCTGGGTCACTAATGTCCTTTACGGAAGGAAATCTGCCGTCCTTACCCGGTCTGGCCTACATGTGACTCCAGAGCCACAGCAATGTGGTTGCCTCCCAACTGCCCTCCAAGGGCAACTAGGGATGGGCAATAAATGCTGGCCAGCCAGTAACGCCCATGTCCCACTAATAAATTTTTAAAAATGTAGCATAACCTCCACTTAACATCCCCACTCTCTGTCTTTCTCCCTTTCCTCTCAATCTAACAGCAGTAAGGATTTTTAGAACTCAGTGCTCACATTTTAACACACTTTTTTTTTAATACATCTCTGCTGTCTTTATAATCACAATATTCTGGAATCTTTCAGATGTTCCCAGTGTTAATACTTCCTATTGGCCGATTATCCCTGCGCTCTCTGACCCATACTGACCCCCAATCTAGCAACAACTCCAGGATGGAATTTTCCTTTCCCGCCCGCCATGCTAAAGTACCCCTTAGTGTCCAGAGATGTCAGGTTAGGTGGCTTGGCCATGCTAAATTGTCTCTTAGTGTCCCATGATGTGTAGGTTAGGTGGACTGGCCATGCTAAATTGTCCCTTAGTGTCCAAAGATGTGCAGGTTAAGTGGATTGGCCATGCTAAATTGTCCCTTAGTGTCCAAAGATGTGCAGGTTAAGTGGATTGGCCATGCTAAATTGCCCCTTAGTGCCCAAAGATGTGCAGGTTGGGTTGATTGGCCATGCTAAATTGCCCCTTAGTGTCCAAAGATGTGCAGGTTAGGTGGATTAGCCATGCTAAATTGTCCCTTAGTGTCCAAAGATGTGCAGGTTAAGTGGATTGGCCATGCTAAATTGCCCCTTAGTGCCCAAAGATGTGCAGGTTGGGTTGATTGGCCATGCTAAATTGCCCCTTAGTGTCCAAAGATGTGCAGGTTAGGTGGATTAGCCATGCTAAATTGTCCCTTAGTGTCAGGGAGATTAGCAGGGTAAATACATGGGGTTACAGGGATAGGACTAGGGTGGGATTGTTGTCAGTGCAGGCTTGATGGGCCGAATGGCCATCTACTGCCCTGTCGGGATTGTACGATTCTAAAACCTAATCGAGCAAGCGTTTGTCCTTATATCTCCTCATGTGTTCACCTGACCTCTGGTGACTAAGTGCTGGGAAAGTTTTTATTACCTGTATTAAGACAAGTCGCTGCTGCATCTCAAGTTGAGTCTGAAATTTAAGAGACGCTCCCTTAATCAGCATCTAACAGAAGCCAAGAAATTCCACAGAGCTTCCTATTCGTCCTTCGATCTATATTTAGGCAGTAGCCCAGGAGACTGAGGACTTCCAGCCTTGCAGAATCCCAGTCCCTAATTCGGGGTTAATGTGGTTCATCGCAGGGTATAGCTCAGACAGAAATGTGCGCACTCAACTTGAAAAAATCCACAAAGAACCTTCAATCCATGGAAGGGACCGCCTCCACATTTCATTGAATACCCATGGGCATTTGAGGATCCCTCCAACCCTCCCAATCTCTGTAACCTCCTCCAGCCCTTACAACCCTCCCTATCCCTGTAACCCCCTCCAGCCCCTCCACCCCTCCCTATCCCTGTAACCCCCTCCAGCCCCTCCACCCCTTCCTATCCCTGTAACCCCCTCCAGTTCCTCGAATCCCTCCCTATCTTTGTAACCTCCTCCAGCCCCTACAACCTTCCCTATCTCTGTAACCTCCTCCAGTCCCTCCACTTCTCCCTATCCCTGTAACCCCCTCCAGCCCTTACAACCCTCCCCATCCCTGTGACCCCCTCCAGCCCCTCCACCCCTCCCTATCATAGAATCATCATAGAAACCCTACAGTACAGAAAGAGGCCATTCGGCCCATCGAGTCTGCACCGACCACAATCCCACCCAGGCCCTACCCCCATATCCCTACATATTCTACCCATCAATCCCTCTAACCTACGCATCTCAGGACACTAAGGGGTAATTTAGCATGGCCAATCAACCTAACCCGCACATTTTTGGACTGTGGGAGGAAACCGGAGCACCCGGAGGAAACCCACGCAGACATGGGGAGAACGTGCAAACTCCACACAGACAGTGACCCAAGCCAGGAATCGAACCCGGGTCCCTGGCGCTGTGAGGCAGCAGTGCTAACCACTGTGCTACCGTGCCGCCCCTATCTCTGTAATCCCCTCCAGCCTCTCCACTCCTCCCTATCTCTTTGCGAGCTATGCATTGTATGATTGGTCTGGACAGCACGTAAAACAATATTTTTCACTGTATCTCGGTACAGGTGACAAAAATAAATCAAACCAAATCAAAGGAAAGAGAAAAACTTACATTTGTATAGCACCTACGGAATCACAGGACAACCAATGCTCCCTCTCCACTGTCCCCTATCAAACACCCCCAGGGCAGCTACAGCACGGGGTTAGATACAAAGTAAAGCTCCCTCTATACTGTCCCCATCAAACACTCCCAGGACAGGTACAGCATGGGGTTAGATACAGAGTAAAGCTCCCTCTATACTGTCCCCATCAAACACTCCCAGGACAGGTACAGCACGGGGTTAGATACAGAGTAAAGCTCCCTCTACACTGTCCCCCATCAAACACTCCCAGGACAGGTACAGCATGGGGTTAGATACAGAGTAAAGCTCCCTCTACACTGTCCCCATCAAACACTCCCAGGACAGGTACAGCACAGGGTTAGATACAGAGTAAAGATCCCTCTACATTGTCCCCCATCAAACACTCCCAGGACAGGTACAACACGGGGTTGGGTACAGAGTAAAGCACTACAGTGTCCTCTTGTAATAATTATCCTGTGCTTGAGAAGTCAGTGCCCAGTTCTGGCCTTCACTTCTCTGTCTTGTTGTCTCCCTGGGAGATGTAGTTAATGCAGTATTTTGACAGCTGTTCACTGGGGACTGTCTTGGAACTGCACAGACTGATTTTTCAAATCCTTCCTTCAAGGCAGCAGACAAAGACGACTTCAATCCCATCAACCTTCGCTGGTTTTGAATGTAGCTGCGAGATATTAAGAGGTATTGTTCAAACTCGTGCCTCTCAACGCAACTCTAGCATTTGACATGAAATGAATAAAACTGAGGAAGATTTCGACCTTTAAACCCTGACCTTTCCTTCCTATTCAATGCACCTGTGTATCTCTTCGATTTGGAATAATGTCGGCTTACAAGAAATGTTAATTTATCTGTTTGGTGAAATGTCAAGACAGAGCATCATATACAATTAAAATATTCAAAACCCACCCTGGAGGTTCGAGGGTCAAACCCTGGCTAAGGTTTCAGTGCTGTACTGAAGGAAAGCAGCAAGGCTTGGAGTCATCTTTTTTTGGGGTGAGATGTCAAACCAAGGGCCCACCTGCCCTCTCGGGGCGAGAGAGGCAATCCCACGGTCTCCATTCCATGTAGAACAGGGATCTTCTTCCTGGACGATGTTTAACGGGTCATTAATTCATTGTGGGATCTTGCTGTGCATATATTGTTGCCCTGTTTCCTTCAATACAACTGGCAGTTATACTTCCACGGCCGGGGATAGTGTAGAGGGAGCTATACTCTGTATCTAATCCCATGCTGTACCTGTCCTGGGAGTGTTTGATGGGGGACAGTGCAGAGACAGTGGAGCTGTACCTGTCCTGGGAGTGTTTGATGGGGACAGTGTAGAGGGAGCTTTACTCTGTATCTAACCCCGTGCTGTACCTGTCCTGGGAGTGTTTGATGGGGACAGTGTAGAAGGAGCTTTACTCTGTATCTAACCCCGTGCTGTACCTGTCCTGGGAGTGTTTGATGGGTACAGTGTAGAGGGAGCTTTTTTCTGTATCTAACCACGTGCTGCACCTGTCCTGGGAATGTTTGATGGGGACAGTGTAGAGGGAGCTTTACTCTGTATCTAACCCCGTGCTGTACCTGTCCTGGGAGTGATTGATGGGGACAGTGTAGAGGGAGCTTTACTCTGTATCTAATCCCATACTGTACCTGTCCTGGGAGTGTTTAATGGGGCCAGTGTAGAGGGAGCTTTAATCTGTATCTAACCCCGTGCTGTACCTGTCCTGGGAGTGTTTGATGGGGACAGTGTAGAGGGAGCTTTTTTCTGTATCTAACCACGTGCTGCACCTGTCCTGGGAATGTTTGATGGGGACAGTGCAGAGAGAGCTTTACTCTGTATCTAACCCTGTGCTGTACCTGTCCTGGGAGTGTTTGATGGGGAACAATGAAGAAGGAGCTTTACTCTGTATCTAACCCCATGCTGTACCTGTCCTGGGAGTGTTTGATGGGGACAGTGTAGAGGGAGCTTTACTCTGTATCTAACCCCGTGCTGTACCTGTCCTGGGAGTGTTTGATGGGGACAGTGTAGAAGGAGCTTTACTCTGTATCTAACCCCGTGCTGTACCTGTCCTGGGAGTGTTTGATGGGGACAGTGTAGAGGGAGCTTTACTCTGTATCTAACCCCGTGCTGTACCTGTCCTGGGAGTGTTTGATGGGGACAGTGTAGAGGGAGCTTTACTCTGTATCTAACCCCGTGCTGTACCTGTCCTGGGAGTGTTTGATGGGGACAGTGTAGAAGGAGCTTTACTCTGTATCTAACCCCGTGCTGTACCTGTCCTGGGAGTGTTTGATGGGGACAGTGTAGAGGGAGCTTTACTCTGTATCTAACCCCGTGCTGTACCTGTCCTGGGAGTGTTTGATGGGGACAGTGTAGAGGGAGCTTTACTCTGTATCTAACCCTGTGCTGTACCTGTCCTGGGAGTGTTTGATGGGGACAGTGTAGAGGGAGCTTTACTCTGTATCTAACCCCGTGCTGTACCTGTCCTGGGAGTGTTTGATGGGGACAGTGTAGAGGGAGCTTGACTCTGTATTTTTTAGTTGTGGACAATCTGATGTATTCCGTCACTCCGTCGTTTTGATGAGCAGGAAAAAGAAGCATCTTTGCAACGTGGAGAATCCTGTTGCTTGTTTGTGCTGTCATCATTCTGAATGTCTGAAGGTGCCAACCACTGCGTACACCCTACCCTGCGGCGCTCCTTTAGCAGAAAGCCAGGCGCTGGCGGCGTTCTGTAAGTGCAAATTCATGCAAAACCGAGCACTTTACTCAATGGGAAACAAAATGTTTCCAGGCGGCTGTCGAAACCTCCGCCAGCGCAGAGGGGTTTCTGCTCGGGGGACGATTGCTTTCTGAGACAAGGGCCCACTTGAGCAACACAAGGACCTGCGTGACGACAGAGTCTGTTTTCTGTGTACTTGGGGCATCTTTGCTTCCTTTCTGATCGGGAATTGTGCAGACGAACACAGGCGCTTGCATTGAAATTCTCTTCTTCTTTCGTCCTCCCCCAGTGATGCATTATGTTGGCAGCGTTCTGCTAACAGATGCTTGCCACAGATTCTGCTCTGTCATTCTACATAGCAGGATCTGGGCTCCGAGCTTTACATTTTGCAACAGTCAAATGTACCTAGCTGTTTAAAAACCAAACAGCTTTGGTTTATCCGTATTTACACCAGCTCGCTTATCACAGACAATTATCAAGTCAGGCCAGCACAGAGTGAGGCCGTTCAGCCCATTCAGCCTGTTCTCACTCTTTCAAGGAGCAGAGAGTCATAGAGGCTTACAGCATGGCAACAGGCCCTTCGGCCCAACTTGTCCATGCCGCCCTTTTTTAAAACCCCTAAGCTAGTCGCAATTGCCCGCATTTGGCCCATATCTCCCTATACCCATCGTACCCAGGTAACTGTCTAAATGCTTTTTAAAAGACAAAATTGTACCCGCCTCTACTACTGCCTCTGGCAGCTTGTTCCAGACACTCACCACCCTCCGTGAAAAAATCTCCCCTCTGGACGCTTTTGTATCTCTCCCCTCTCACCTTAAACCTATGCCCTCTAGTTTTAGACTCCCCTACCTTTGGGAAAAGATATTGACTATCCAGCTGATCTATGCCCCTCATTATTTTATAGACCTCTATAAGATCACCCCTCAGCCTCCTACACTCCAGAGAAAAAAGTCCCAGTCTATTCAGCCTCTCCTCATAACTCAAATCATCAAATCCCGGTAGCATCCTAGTAAATCTTTTCTGCACTCTTTCTAGTTTAATAATATCCTTTCTATAATAGGATGACCAGAACAGTACACAGTATTCCAAGTGTGGCCTTACCAATGTCTTGTACAACTTCAACAAGACGTCCCAACTCCTGTATTCAATGTTCTGACCGATGAAACCAAGCATGCCGAATGCCTTCTTCACCACTCTGTCCACCTGTGACTCCACTTTCAAGGAGCTATGAACATGTACCCTTAGATCTCTTTGTTCTGTAACTCTCCCCAACGCCCTACCATTAACTGAGTAAGTCCTGCCCTGGTTCAATCTACCAAAATTTATCACCTCGCATTTGCCTGAATTAAACTCCATCTGCCATTCATCAGCCCACTGGCCCAATTGATCGAGATCCCGTTGGAATTGGAGATACCCTTCCTCACTGTCCACCATGTCACCAATCTTGGCAATTTGATTTATTCCAATTCCTCCCCGCTCCATCCCCACTGCCCCAAAAACATTTTCCCTTTCAAATGTTTACTTCATTTTAATTTAAAAGTTTGAGTAATTGATTAGAATCATAGAATATCTACATTGCAGAACGAGGCCATTCGGCCCATTGAGTCTGCATCAACAATAATCCCACCCAGGCTCTAACCCGGAACTCCACATATTTACCCTGCTAATCCCCCTGACACTAAGGGGCAATTTAGCACGGCCAATCCACCTAACCCGCACATCTTTGGACACTAGGGGGCAATTTAGCATGGCCAATCCACCTAACCTGCACATCTTTGGACACTAAGGGGCAATTTAGCATGGCCAATCCCCATAACCCACACATCTTTGGACACTAAGGGGCAATTTAGCATGGCCAATCCCCATAACCCACACATCTTTGGACACTAAGGGGCAATTTAGCATGGCCAATCCACCTAACCTACACATCTACACGTGTTAGGGAACTGGAGCTGGAGTTGGATGAACTTAGGATCATCAGGGACGCAGAGATGGCCATAGACACAAGCTTTAGGAATACAGTTACTCCGAGGATTGAAAACAGATGGGTGACGGTGAGAGGGGCTGGGAGGAAGCAGTCCGTGCAGGGATCCCCGGTGGTCGCTTTGGATACGGTTGAGGGGGATGACATACCAGTGGGGAGCCGCAGTGAGAGGATCTCCAGCACTGTGTCCGTCTCTGTGGCTCGGGAGGGTAAGGGGGAGAGCGGGAGGGCGATAGTTATTGCGGACTCGTTAGTTAGAGGGATAGATAGGAGGTTCTGTGGCAGCAAAAGAGACTCACGGATGGTATGTTGCCTACCGGATGCCAAGGTCCGTGATGTCTCAGACCGTGTTTTCCAGATTCTGAAGGGGGAGGGGAAACAGTCACAAGTCGTGGTGCACATTGGTACCAATGACATAGGTAAGAGAAGGGACGGGGATTTAAAGCAGGAATTTCTGGAGCTGGGCTGGAAGCTGAGAGCCAAGACGAAACATGTGGTCATCTCTGGTACGTTGCCGGTACCACGTGATAGCGAGTTGAGGAACAGGGAGAGAGTGCAGTTAAATATGTGGTTGCAGGGATGGTGTAGGAGGGAGGGTTTCAGATACGTGGATAATTGGAACACGTTCTGGGGAAGGTGGGACCTGTACAAACAGGACGGGGTGCACCTGAACCAGAGGGGCACCAATATCCTCGGAGGGAAATTTGTTACGGCTCTTCAGGGGGGTTTAAACTAATTTGTCAGGGGAGTGGGAAAGGGAGTTGTAGTCCAGAAGTCAGTGAGGGTGGTGAGGTATTGGGGAAGGTATCAGGGTCAAGGGTGGGTACTGGTAGACAGGAAGGTGGGTTGAAGTGTGTCTACTTCAATGCAAGGAGCATCCGGAACAAGGTAGATGAACTTGGGGCGTGGATTGGTACTTGGGACTACGATGTTGTGGCCATTACGGAGACGTGGGTAGAACAAGGACAGGAATGGTTGTTGGACGTTCCGGGGTATAGATGTTTCACTAAGTGTAGGGAAGCTGGTAAAAGAGGTGGAGGAGTGGCATTGTTAATCAAGGATAGTTTAACGGCTGCGGAAAGGCACTTCGTGGGGGATCTGCACACTGAGGTAATATGGGCTGAAGTTAGAAATAGGAAAGGAGCGGTCACGTTGCTAGGAGTTTACTATAGGCCCCCAAATAGTAATAGAGATGTGGAGGAAGAAATTGCTAAGCAGATTATGGATATGTGTGGGGGTCACAGGGTAGTTGTCATGGGGGACTTTAACTTTCCAAATATTGATTGGAACCTTTGTAGGTCAAATAGTTTGGATGGGGCAGTTTTTGTGCAGTGTGTGCGGGAGGGTTTCCTGACACAATATGTGGATGGGCCGACTAGAGGTGAGGCCACATTGGATTTGGTACTGGGAAATGAACCGGGCCAAGTGTTAGATTTGGTTGTGGGAGAGCAATTTGGAGATAGTGACCACAATTCGGTGTCTTTTGTTATTGCAATGGAGAGGGATAGGGCCGTACGGCAGGGCAAGGTTTACAACTGGGGGAGGGGTAATTATGATGCGATTAGGCAAGAATTAGGGGGCATAAGTTGGGAACAGAAACTGTCAGAGAAAGGAACTAATGAAAAGTGGAACTTTTTCAAGGAACAAATACTGGATGTCCTTGATAGGTATGTTCCTGTCAGGCAGGGAGGAAATGGCCGAGTGAGGGAACCATGGTTCACAAAAGAGGTGGAATGTCTTGTGAAAAGGAAGAGGGAAGCTTATGTAGGGATGAGGAAACAAGGTTCAGATGGCTCGATTGAGGGTTACAAGTTAGCAAGGAATGAGCTGAAAAAGGGGCTTAGGAGAGCTAGGAGGGGACATGAGAAGTCCTTGGCGGGTCGGATCAAGGAAAACCCCAAGGCTTTTTACTCTTATGTGAGGAATAAAAGAATGACCAGGGTGAGGTTAGGGCCGGTCAAGGACAGTAGTGGGAACTTGTGTATGGAGTCAGTAGAGATAGGCGAGGTGATGAATGAATACTTTTCTTCAGTGTTCACCAAGGAGAGGGGCCATGTTTTTGAGGAAGAGAAGGTGTTACAGGCTAATAGGCTGGAGGAAATAGATGTTCGGAGGGAGGATGTCTTGGCAGTTTTGAATAAACTGAAGGTCGATAAGTCCCCTGGGCCTGATGAAATGTATCCTAGGATTCTGTGGGAGGCAAGGGATGAGATTGCAGAGCCTTTGGCGTTGATCTTTGGGTCCTCGCTGTCCACGGGGATGGTGCCAGAGGACTGGAGAATGGCGAATGTTGTTCCTCTGTTTAAGAAAGGGAATAGAAATGACCCTGGTAATTATAGACCGGTTAGTCTTACTTCGGTGGTTGGTAAATTGATGGAAAGGGTCCTTAGGGATGGGATTTACGACCATTTAGAAAGATGCGGATTAATCCGAGATAGTCAGCACGGATTCGTGAAGGGCAAGTCGTGCCTCACAAATTTGATAGAATTTTTTGAGGAGGTAACTAAGTGTGTTGATGAAGGTAGGGCAGTTGATCTCATATACATGGATTTTAGTAAGGCGTTTGATAAGGTCCCCCATGGTCGGCTTATGATGAAAGTGGGGAGGTGTGGGATAGAGGGAAAGTTGGCCGATTGGATAGGTAACTGGCTGTCTGACCGAAGACAGAGGGTGGTGGTCGATGGAAAATTTTCGGATTGGAGGCAGGTTGCTAGCGGTGTGCCGCAGGGATCAGTGCTTGGTCCTCTGCTCTTTGTGATTTTTATTAATGACTTAGAGGAGGGGGCTGAAGGGTGGATCAGTAAATTTGCTGATGACACCAAGATTGGTGGAGTAGTGGATGAGGTGGAGGGCTGTTGTAGGCTGCAAAGAGACATAGATAGGATGCAAAGCTGGGCTGAAAAATGGCAAATGGAGTTTAACCCTGATAAATGTGAGGTGATTCATTTTGGTAGGACAAATTTAAATGTGGATTACAGGGTCAAAGGTAGGGTTCTGAAGACTGTGGAGGAACAGAGAGATCTTGGGGTCCATATCCACAGATCTCTAAAGGTTGCCAGTCAAGTGGATAGAGCTGTGAAGAAGGCCTATAGTGTGTTAGCTTTTATTAACAGGGGGTTGGAGTTTAAGAGCTGTGGGGTTATGCTGCAACTGTACAGGACCTTGGTGAGACCACATTTGGAATATTGTGTGCAGTTCTGGTCACCTCACTATAAGAAGGATGTGGAAGCGCTGGAAAGAGTGCAGAGGAGATTTACCAGGATGCTGCCTGGTTTGGAGGGTAGGTCATATGAGGAAAGGTTGAGGGAGCTAGGGCTGTTCTCTCTGGAGCGGAGGAGGCTGAGGGGAGACTTAATAGAGGTGTATAAAATGATGAAGGGGATAGATAGAGTGAACGTTCAAAGACTATTTCCTCGGGTGGATGGAGCTATTACAAGGGGGCATAACTATAGGGTTCGTGGTGGGAGATACAGGACGGATATCAGAGGTAGGTTCTTTATGCAGAAGTGGTTGGGGTGTGGAATGGACTGCCTGCAGTGATAGTGGAGTCAGACACTTTAGAAACATTTAAGCGGTTATTGGATAGGCACATGGAGCACACCAGGATGATAGGGAGTGGGATAGCTTGATCTTGGTTTCAGATAAAGCTCGGCACAACATCGTGGGCCGAAGGGCCTGTTCTGTGCTGTACTGTTCTGTGTTCTGTGTTCTGTGTTCTTTGGACACTAGGGGGCAATTTAGCATGGCCAATCCACCTAACCCGCACATCTTTGGACACTAGGGGGCAATTTAGCATGGCCAATCCACCTAACCTACATATCTTTGGAGACTAAGGGGCAATTTAGCATGGCCAATCCACCTAACCCGCACATCTTTGGACACTAGGGGGCAATTTAGCATGGCCAATCCACCTAACCTACACATCTTTGGACACTAAGGGGCAATTTAGCATGGCCAATCCCCCTAACCCACACATCTTTGTACACTAGGGGGCAATTTAGCATGGCCAATTCACCTAATCTACACATCTTTGGACACTAAGGGGCAATTTATCATGGCCAATTCACCTAATCTACACATCTTTGGACACTAAGGGGCAATTTAGCATGGCCAATTCACCTAATCTACACATCTTTGGACACTAAGGGGCAATTTATCATGGCCAATCCACCTAACCTGCTCATCTTTGGACACTAAGGGACAATTTAGCATGGCCAATCCACCTAACCTGCTCATCTTTGGACACTAAGGGGCAAATTAGCATGGCCAATTCACCTAATCTACACATCTTTGGACACTAAGGGGCAATTTATCATGGCCAATTCACCTAATCTACACATCTTTGGACACTAAGGGGCAATTTAGCATTGCCAATTACCTAACCTGCACATCTTTGGACAATAAGTGGCAATTTAGCATGGCACATCCTCCTAACCTGCACATCTTTGGACCATGGGAGGAAACCCGGAGGAAAATCACACAGGCACGGGGGGAACGTGAAGGCTCCACACAGGCAGTGAGGGACATTTTTCAGAATTAAGTTCTAAGCAAGCTGGATTAAAGAAAAAGCCTCTTGTGTCACACCTGGAATCCATTGAGGCGATTCCATGGCAAAGTGGCACGGTGGGTAGGATCTTCCAGTCCCGCTGATGGCCACCACACCCTCTCCTCCCCCACACCCCCACTCCCACACTCCTAGGTATTCCTGTGGTGCCTTAAAGGAGGAGGTAGAGAAGTGAAGTGATTCAAGGGGGGAATTCCAGAGCCTTATGGTCCGGGCAGCTGGAGACATTTCTTCCGGAGATGGAATATTGGTGGTTGAGTGTGCGCGAGTGAATGGAATTGGAGGAGAACGGAAGACTACAGAGGGTGCCGGCCTTGGAGGGAATTACGGAGATAGGGAGGGGAGAGAATCTGGGAATGAGATAGACTGTGAGCACAGAGGGTGATGGGTGAATGAGATTGGATGAATAGGGCAGTGGGAAGCATTCGGGTGGAGATAGAAAGGGTGCAGAACAAACATGTTTTTTACAAAGGAAGGGGGTAAGACTCCCAACTGTAGACCAACTGGGTGTCAAACAGCGTGGAAAGTAGCACGGGGCAGGTCAGATAACGAGTTTAGCAAGGCAGAAAGCTCAGAAGAATATCGAACGTGTTGGAGTGAAATTGACAGAGTATTTACAAAGAAAGAGAGGTCATGAAAGATATTGACGATAAGATTGAGGAAAGCCGAACAGGGCTAAAAAGGGAATGTGTGTGTTTTTGGGGGGGCAGAAGCCGTGGGAATGGTTCTTAATGAATATTTTGCATCTGTCTTCACAAAAGAGGGGGGAGAGGCACACACTGTAGTTCAGGAGGAGCAGTGTGAAATATTCGATGGGATACACAATCAGAGAGCAAATACCAAACTGAATTGAATAGAAGCAAAAAATCCCGACAGTGCAGAAGGAGGCCATTCGACCCATCGATCCTACACCAAGAACAATCCCACCCAGCCCCTAATCCCGTAACCCCATGTATTTACCCTGCTAATCCACTTAACGCCCAGGGGCAATTTAGCGTGGTCAATCCACCTAACCTACACATCTTTGGACACTAAGGGGCAATTTAGCATGGCTAATCCACCTAACCCGCGCATCTTTGGACACTAAGGGGCAATTTAGTATGGTCAATCCACCTAACCTACACATCTTTGGACACTAAGGGGCAATTTAGTATGGTCAATCCACCTAACCTACACATCTTTGGACACTAAGGGGCAATTTAGCATGGCCAATCCACCTAACCCGCGCATCTTTGGACACTAAGGGGCAATTTAGTATGGTCAATCCACCTAACCTACACATCTTTGGACACTAAGGGGCAATTTAGCATGGCCAATCCACTTAACCTACACATTGATTCCAGCCTCGGGTCACTGTCTGTGCAGAATCTGCACATTCTCCCCATGTCTGCGTGGGTTTCCTCCGGGTGCTCCGATTTCCTCCCACACTCCAAAGATGTATATGTTATTTGGATTAGCCATGGTAAATGTACAGGTGAGGGGGATTAATGGGTTAAATACTTGGGGTTATGGGAGAGGGCCTGGGTGGAATCCTCTGTCGGAAAGTTGGTGTAGACTTGATGGGCTGAATAACCTCCTTCTCATCTGTATGGAATCTATGAATCCACAAGACATGCCGACACTATAGTTAAGAAAGCCCACCAACACCTCTACTTTCTCAAAAGACTAAGGAAATTTGGCATGTCACCAACTTTTACAGATGCACCATAGAAAGCATTCTTTCTGGTTGTATCACAGCTTGGTATGGCTCCTGCTCTGCCCAAGACCGCAAGAAACTATAAAGGAGTCTGAATGTAGCCCAGTCCATCACTCAAACCAGCCTCCCATCCATTGACTCTGTCTACACTTCCCGCTGCCTCGGCAAAGCAGCCAGCATAATTAAGGACCTCACGCACCCCGGACATTCTCTCTTCCACCTTCGTCCATTGGGAAAAAGATACAAAAGTTTGAGGTCACGTACCAACCGACTCAAGAACAGTTTCTTCCCTTCTGCCAACAGACTTTTGAATGGACGTACCTTGCATTAAGTTGATCTTTCTCTACACCCTAGCTATGACTGTAACACTACATTCTGCACTCTCTCCTTTCCTTCTCTATGAACAGTTTGCTTTGACTGTATAGCGCGCGAGAAACAATACTTTTCACTATGTTAATACGTGACGATAATAAATCAAATCAAAAAATTTATACAATTAGATATTGTTCAACTTCAGCCTTCAACACCTCTCATGGACTATTGATGCCACTCATCATCGGATGTGGGAATGACGGATTCCAGGAGCATGATTGCAGTGGGTCCACCATGTGGACAAGTTTGGCAGTGGTCGTCATCCTTTTGGGAGCTGAGGGCAGCAGAAGCAAATTGGTCTACGTGTAATCCTTCCTAGCACGTGTCTCGAGTTTCAAAGATTCCCTACAGTGCCATTCAGCCCCTCAAGTCTGCACTAACCCTCCGCAGGCCCTTTCCCATAACCTCACGTACTTAACCCCACCAATCCCCCTAACCTATACATTTACCATGGCTAATCCATCTAACCTCCACATCTTAGGACACTAAGAAGCAATTTAGAATGGCCAACCAGCCTAAACCAGTCTTATTCAATTTCTATAAACTTTTATTCCTCTACATTTTAAATGGATAGTCCCAAGCAGCCATTTTACTGAGATTTATTCAAGTTGGGAGTTCAAGGTTCAGATGGGAATTCTGAAGAGAACTTTGGATTACTGCAGTTTCTAGAAGTCAAAAATTTGCAAGCTGTCTGAGGAACTGCAAAAATGTCTTATAATCAAGTACCTTAGCTTTAGAAAGTCAACTGTAGTAAACACTCTTTGGAGTGTGGGAGGAAACAGGAGCACCCGGAGGAAACCCATGCAGAGATGGGGAGAACGTGCAAACTCCACACAGACAGTGACCCAAGCCAGGAACTGAACCCGGATCCCTGGCGCTGTGAGGCAGCAGTGCCAACCACTGTGCCACCCTGCCACCCAGGACAAATAAGGCCATAAAATCTCACCCATAGGCTCATTGTGTAACATTTTGGCACGGATAGAAAAACTGGCTAACAAACAAGAAATAGAGAGTTGACATTAAAGGGTCCTTTTATGTTAGGGAGGGCACTATACAAATGCCAACCTTCCTTTGGCCCCTTTTCCTGGTGCCAAACCGGGCCCAAATTCCATTGCGGCAGACGTGTTTAACAGCTGCATTCTGGGAAGGGTCTGATACCCAAATGCTCTTGAAGTTACAAAAAAAGGAAAATCTCAATGCGTTTGCATACCAGGTGCTCCCATTGGACGCACTTGAAAGGGTTTCACAATCACTTTCTCTTCTTTATTTTCCCTCGGTTCCCATGGGTTTTTTTTGAAAAGTTTACGTGGCTGCCTCAGGGGTCTTGGGAGAGAGCACAAACACTTGCAGCTCCTGTTGTCAGTGTTCAAATTAGATTTGGATTTGTTCAACGTTGCATTGAGAGGCACTCGACGCTCGAGGGAGAACAGAGCTCTTGGCACCTGGTGGTTGGAAAAGCCACGAGCCTAATTGATTTAGATTTCAAAGGGAATGGCTTCTTTTAAGTGGGATCCAAGGTAGACCTGAGTCAAAACTCATTCTAAAATACATCAAAGAAAGGTCTTAAATTTTCCATTGGATTTATTTTAACTGGCCTAAGTTTATAGAGATTCTCCCCAACCCTATCCCAAACTAAATTTTTACCTCATCATTTTAAAAGTCTCTAACGGGTCTCCTTTTCACAGCTTGGTATGGCTCCTGCTCTGCCCAAGACCGCAGAAGGTCTTGGGCAGAGCAGGTCGTGAATGTAGCCCAATCCATCACGCAAATCAGCCCCCCATCCATTGACTCTGTCTACACTTCCCACTACCTCTGCAAAGCAGCCAGCATAATCAAGGACCCCACGCACCCCGGACATTCTCTCTTCCACCTTCTTCCGTCGGGAAAAAGATACAAAAGTCTGAGGTCACGTACCAACCGACTCAAAAACAGCTTCTTCCCTGCTGCCGTCAGACTTTTGAGTGGACCTACCTCGTATTAAGTTGATCTTTCTCTACACCCTAGCTATGACTGTAACACTACATTCTGCACTCTGTCCTTTCCTTCTCTATGAACGGTATGCTTTGTCTGTATAGCGCACAAGAAACAATACTTTTCACTGTATGTTCATACATGGGGTAATAACAAATCAAATCAAATCAAATACATTCTGCACTCTCTCGTTTCCTTCTCTATGAACGGTATGCTTTGTCTGTATAGTGCGCAAGAAACAATACTTTTCACTGTATGTTAATACATGTGACAATAATAAATCAAATCAAATGGCTTCCTCCTGCGCTGTAGGATTCTATGATTCTAAGAACTGCAAGTTGTTCTTTTTTTGAACGGACCGTGCCAACTTCAACATAAACTTCTCATTGTAAATTATTCCTCTCGCCTTCCCAAAGGTCAGGAGAGGAGGTCAAATCTGGAGGTGAATCTGTGCGGAAGGTTGCGTTATTGTCCTGTAGTTTGTACTAATCAGAGCTAACTACCTCAATCTGTCTTCATACACAGACACACTGTAACTATGTGTGAGGCAAGGATATTTTTACGTTGCCTATTGGTGTTACTCAAATCCTTTCTCATGCTCTGTTCCTCACAGAATGATAATGAGCTCTTTTCGTTCTGAGCTTTACATCTGCTCCTAATGAATTAAACAACCCAGCGGACAAAACATAAGACTCAATGAGACTCTGGGCGCAGGGCATTAGTACGGGAGATAGATTACAGCGAAACTCTCCGTCTCAGGCCCAGATCAAATTAGAATAAAGACCGGTGTATCCAGTGTGTAACCAGAACATTAATTGTCCTGGGCTCTCCCCTCCACTGTCACTGTCTGTTTGGAGTTTGCACGTTCTCCCCGTGTCTGCGTGGGTTTCCTCCGGGTGCTCCGGTTTCCTCCCACAGTCCGAAAGACGTGCTGGTTAGGGTGCATTGGCCGTGCTAAGTTCTCCCTCAGTGGACCCGAACAGGCGCCGGAGTGTGTTGACTCGGGGATTTTCACAGTAACTTCATTGCAGCGTTAATGTAAACCTACTTGTGACACTAATAAAAATAAACTTTAAATGTTACAGGTGGACCAATTCACCTGATCTTCACTTGTAAACAGCTGCAATCACTTGCATAGAACATTGCATCCCGACAAAAAGAGGCCATTCGGCCCATCGAGTCTGTTATGGCTAGAATCTCACCCAGGCCCTATTCCCATAACCCCACATATTTAGAACAAAGAACAGTACAGCACAGGAACAGGCCCTTCGGCCCTCCAAGCCCGTGCTGATCACATTTACCTATCTAACCAGCTGCTTATATCCCTCTATTCCCCGTCTGTTCTTGTGTCTATCCAGATAGGTTTTAAGTGTGGTTAACGTGTCTGCCTCAACCACCTCACTTGGCAGTGCATTCCAGGCCCCCACCACCCTCTGTGTAAAAAACTTCCCCTGCACATCTCCACTGAACCTTTCCCCCCCGTTACCTTGAACTTGTGCCCCCTTGTAATTGTCATTTCTGCCCTGGGAAAAAGCTCCCAACTGTTCACCCTATCCACACCCCTCATAATTTTATAAACTTCTATCAGGTCACCTCTCAGTCTTCGTCTTTCCAGGGAGAACAATCCCAGTTTATTCAATCTCTCCTCAGCGTAAAGGAGAACATGCCCCTGTCTACATCAATGGGACCAAAGTAGAAAGGATCGAGAGCGTCAAGTTTTTAGGTGTCCAGATCACCAACAACCTGTCCTAGTCCCCCCATGCCGACACTATAGTTAAGAAAGATTGGTTAAGATTATAGTTAAGATTGGTCTAGTTGGACCAAGGAGCGGCACAGGCTTGGAGGGCCGAAGGGCCTGTTTCTTGTGCTGTACTGTTCTTTGTTCTTTGTTCTTTGAAAGCCCACCAACGCCTCTACTTTCTCAGAAGACTAAGGAAATTTGGCATGTCCGCTACGACTGTCACCAAATTTTACAGATGCACCATAGAAAGCATTCTTTCTGGTTGTATCACAGCTTGGTATGGCTCCTGCTCTGCCCAAGACCGCAAGGAACTACAAAAGGTCATGAATGTAGCCCAATCCGTCACGCAAACCAGCCTCCCTTCCATTGACTCTGCCTACACTTCCCGCTGCCTCGGCAAAGCAGCCAGCATAATCAAGGATCCCCACACACCCCGGACATTCTCTCTTCCATCTTCTTCCGTCGGGAAAAAGATACAAAAGTTGAAGTCACGTACCAACTGACTCAAGAGCAGCTTCTTCCCTGCTGCTGTCAGGCTTCTGAATGGACCTACCTTGCATTAAGTTGATCTTTCTCTACACCCTAGCTATGACTGTAACACAACATTCTGCACTCTCTCGTTTCCTTCTCTATGAACGGTATGCTTTGTCTGTATAGCGCGCAAGAAACAATACTTTTCACTGTGTGATAATACATGTGAAAATAATACAAAGAAGAAGAAAGAACAAAGAACATTACAGCACAGGAACAGGCCCTTCGGCCCCTCCAAGCCTGCGCCGACCATGCTGCCCGACTGAACTAAAACCCCCTACCCTTCCGGGGACCATATCCCTCTATTCCCATCCTATTCATGTATTCGTCCAGACGCTCCTTAAAACTCACTATTGTATCTGCTTCCACTACCTCCCCCGGCAACGTGTTCCAGGCACCCACCACCCTCTGTGTAAAAAATCTGCCTCGTACATCTCCTTTAAACCTTGCCCCTCGCACCTTAAACCTGTGCCCCCCAGTAATTGACTCTTCCACCCTGGGAAAAAGCTTCTGACTATCCACTCTGTCCGTGCCCCTCATAATCTTGTAGACTTCTATCAGGTCGCCCCTCAACCTCCGTCGCTCCAGTGAGAACAAACCAAGTTTCTCCAACCTCTCCTCATAGCTGATGCCCTCCATACCAGGCAACATCCTGGTAAATTTTTTCTGTACTTTCTCCAAAGCCTCCACATCCTTCTGGTAATGTGGTGACCAGAATTGAACACTATATTCCAAGTGCGGCCTAACTAAGGTTCTATAAAGCTGCAACATGACTTGCCAATTTTTAAACTCAATACGCCAGCCGATGAAGACAAGCATGCCATATGCCTTCTTGACTACCTTCTCCACCTGCATTGCCACTTTCAGTGACCTGTGTACCCAGATCCCTTTGCCTATCGATACTCTTATGGGTTCCGCCATCAAATCAAATCATAGCTAATACCCTCCATACCAGGCAACATCCAGCCATTTATCCCAGCTAATCCCCCTGACACTAAGGGGCAATTTAGCACGGCCAATCAACCTAACCCGCACATCTTTGGACTGTAGGAGGAAACTGGAGCACCCGGAGGAAACCCACACAGACACGGGGAGAATGTGTGAACTTCACGCAGACCGAAATCTACCTGAGACCGGAATTGAACCTGGGACCCTGGCGCTGTGGGGCAGCAGTGCTAACCACTGTGCCACCGTGCCACTCATGATGCAGGAAGCACTCCCAGCGGTCGAAGGCCGTCTGAATCATCAGGGCAACTTATCAGTCCTGAATCAGGGGGATCCGTGAATATTGAAAAGAATCACATCATCGCAGGAGGTGTCCTACAACAGGTAGCAGTGCAGCGGAGCCAAGTACTGAGTGCACTTCAACTGAAACTGCCTTGTTGCCACAGGCAAAGATGTTTAATTGACAACACAAGATTCTAAGTTGTTATATTTTAGTCACGCCTTACCAGCCAGGCCTCCCAGCAGTGGAAGGATCTGAGACCTCACATTTGTTGAGATGTGCGGTTATCAATTAAACCCAGGGCAGGAAGGGATTTATGCATGTACATATAAAAATCACTAAAGAGCAATGTTACCTCTTTATACTGAGCTGCAGGCTGGCTAGCCGGTAATGAAGTCTCCTCCAGTCAATTGGGAAAAGCTGATCGACTCTACTCATGCCTCTGACCAATGTCATGGAAACCTGTTCCATACCCGAGGGCTTTCAGCGTTTAGCCTCCCCTGCATCAACATTCTAAGCTGCTCAAATGCTCAATGTCAGTAAAAGCAAGGAGATACTCCTCGACAGAAAATGCTGGAAAATCTCAGCGGGTCTGCCAGCATCTGTGGAGAGAGAGTCAAGCCAACGTTTCGAGTCTGGATGACCCTTCAGTGTTTTTGCTTCAGATTCCAGCTTCCGCAGTATTTTGCCTTTACATTATTGGAGTTAGTCATCGACTTTAGGAAGCGTAGTGGAGGACATGCCCCTGTCTAGGTCAACGGGGATGAAGTGAAAAGGGTCGAGAGCTTCAAGTTTCCATATGTCCAGATCACCTGTCCTGGTCCCCCCATGCCGACGCTATAGTTAAGAAAGCCCACCAACGCCTCTACTTTCTCAGGAGACTAAGGAAATTTGGTATGTCCGTTACAACTCTCACCAATTTTACAGATGCACTGCATTCTTTCTAGTTGTATCACAGCTTGGTATGGCTCCTGCTCTGTCCAAGACCGCAAGAAACTACAAAAGGTCATGAATGTAGCCCAGTCCATCATGCAAACCAGCCTCCCATCCATTGACTCTGTCTACACTTCCCACTGCCTTGGCAAAGCAGCCAGCATAATCAAGGGCCCCACGCACTCCGGACATTCTCTCTTCCATCTTCCTCCGTCGGGAAAAAGATACAAAAGTCTGAGGTCGCGTACCAACCGATTGAAGAACAACAGGGTGGGAAGGAGTAAAATTGGGGTCCACACATGCTTTATTCAAAGGGTTGCATAGAGATACAGCTCATGGGGGCAGCTGGGTGGCACAGTGGTTAGCTCTGCTGCTTCACAGCACCAGGGACCTGGGTTTGATTCCCGGCTTGGGTCACCGTCTGTGCGGAGTTTGCACATTCTCCCTGTGTCTGCGTGTGGGTTTCCTCCGGGTGCTCCGGTTTCCTCCCACAGTCCAAAGATATGCAGGTTAGATGGATTGGCCATGCTAAATTGCCCCTAATGCCCAAAGATGTGCGGGTTAGATGTATTGGCCATGCTAAATTGTCCCTTAGTGTCCAAAGATATGCAGGTTAGGTGGATTGGCCATGCTAAATTGCCCCTTAGCGTCCAAAGATGTGGAGGTTCGGTGGATTGGCCATGCTAAATTGCCCCTAATGTCCAAAGATGTGCGGGTGTGATGTATTGACCATGCTAAATTGCCCCCTAGCGTCCAAAGAGTACGGGTTAGGTGGATTGGCCGTGCTAAATTGCCCCATAGTGTCAGTTGGACTAGCTAGGGTAAATGCATGGGGTTATGGGGATAGAGGCTGGTTGGGATTGTGGTCGGTGCAGACTCAATGGGCCGAATGGCCTCCTTTTGCACTGTAGGATTCTATGGTTCTATGTACATGAAATATGCAAATTAGGTCCCCTACACCAGAGACTTCTCACAATATTCCAATAGAAATATTCTCAACTCCACAAGAACGAGGTGATTTGAATGAAGTTTGTGTCTCGGGTCTGGGCGGCCAGAAGACCCCCTCCTGAACCTTTCGCTCAACGCCTGAGGCTGACTGTGGCGGGGGAGGGGGGGGAACAGCACGATGACTGCCTGGCTGATTCACTCCATGTGTGGGTGCACACGCAGCTCCATAACTACACGGGCAAAAATAAGCCACAAAAGTCTGAAGTCATGTACCAACCGACTCAGGGAGAGCGGCACGGTGGCACAGTGGTTAGCCCTGCTGCCTCACAGCGCCAGGGACCCAGGTTCGATTCCTGGCTTGGATCACTGACTGTGCGGAGTCTGCACCTTCTCCCCGTGTCTGCGTGGGTTTCCTCCGGGTGCTCCGGTTTCCTCACACAGTCCGAAAGACGTGCTGGTTAGGGTGCATTGGCCGTGCTAAATTCTCCCTCAGTGTACCCGAACAGGCGCCGGAGTGTGGCGACTAGGGGATTTTCACAGTAACTTCATTGCAGTGTTAATGTAAGCCGACTTGTGACTAATAAATAAACTTTACTTTACTCTTTCCTGCTGCTGCCAGACTTTTGAATGGACCTACCTTGCATTAAGTTGATATTTCTCTCCACCCCAGCTATGACTGTTACACTACATTCTGAACTCTCTCGTTTCCTTCTCTATGAATGGTATGCTTTGTCTGTAGAGCGCGTAAGAAACAATACTTTTCACTGTATAAAAAGTGCAAGAAGCTACTTAAGACGGAAATCAGGAGGGCTAAAAGAAGACATGAGGTTGCTTTGGCAGACAGAGTAAAGGAAAATCCAAAGAGCTTCTATAGGTATGTTAGGAGCAAAAGGATAGTGAGGGATAAGATTGGTCCTTTTGAAGACCAGAGTGGTAGACTGTGTATGGAACCAAAAGAGATGGGGGATATACTAACTGGTTTTTTTGCATCCGTATTTACTGAGGAAACGGGCATGGAGTCTACGGAAATAGGGCAAACTGGTAGGGAGGTCATGGAGCCTTTACAGATTAAAGGGGAGGAGGTGCTTGCTGTCTTGAGGCAAATCAGAGTGGATAAATCCCCAGGACCGGACAGGGTATTCCCACGGACCTTGAGGGAAGCTAGTGTTGAACTTGCAGGGGCCCTGGCAGACATATTTAAAATGTCAGTATTCACGGGGGAGGTGCCGGATGATTGGAGAGTGGCTCATGTTGTTCCGTTGTTTAAAAAAGGTTCCAAAAGAAATCCGGGAAATTATCGGCCTGTAAGTTTGACGTCGGTGGTGGGCAAGTTATTGGAAGGTGTGATAAGGGATAGGGTCTACAAATATTTGGATAGACAGGGACTTATTAGGGAGAGTCAACATGGCTTTGTGCGTGGTAGGTCATGTTTGACCAATCTAATAGAGTTTTTCGAGGAGGTTACCAGGAAAGTGGATGAAGGGAAGGCGGTGGATGTTGTCTACCTGGATTTCAGCAAGGCCTTTGACAAGGTCCCTCATGGGAGGTTAGTTAGGAAGGTTCAGTCGCTAGGTATACATGGGGAGGTAGTAAATTGGATTAGACACTGGCTCAATGGAAGAAGCCAGAGAGTGGTTGTGGAGGATTGCTTCTCTGAGTGGAGGCCTGTGACTAGTGGTGTGCCGCAGGGATCGGTGTTGGGTCCATTGTTGTTTGTCGTCTATATCAATGATCTGGATGATAATGTGGTAAATTGGATCAGCAGGTTTGCTGATGATACAAAGATTGGAGGTGTAGGGGACAGTGAGGAAGGTTTTCAAAGCTTGCAGAGGGATTTGGACCAACTAGAAAAATGGGCTGAAAAATGGCAAATGGAATTTAACGCAGACAAGTGTGAGATATTGCACTTTGGAAGGACAAACCAAAGAAGAACGTACAGGGTAAATGGTAGGACTCTGAAGAGTGCAGTTGAACAGAGGGATCTGGGAATACAGGTACAGAATTCCCTAAAAGTGACATCACAGGTGGATAGGGTCGTAAAGATTGCCTTTGGTACATTGGCCTTTATAAATCGGAGTATCGAGTATAAAAGTTGGAGTGTTATGGTAAGGTTATATAAGGCATTGGTGAGGCCGAATTTGGAGTATTGTGTACAGTTTTGGTCACCTAGTTACAGGAAGGATATAAATAAGGTTGAAAGAGTGCAGAGAAGGTTCACAAGGATGTTGACGGGACTTGAGAAGCTGAGTTACAGAGAGAGATTGAATAGGTTGGGACTTTATTCCCTGGAGCGTAGAGGATTGAGGGGAGATTTGATAGAGGTGTATAAGATTTTGATGGGTATAGATAGAGTGAATGCGAGCAGGCTTTTTCCGCTGAGGCAAGGGGAGAAAAAAACCAGAGGGCATGGGTTAAGGGTGAAAGGAGAAAAGTTTAAAGGGAATATTAGGGGGGGCTTCTTCACGCAGAGAGTGGTGGGAGTGTGGAATGAGCTGCCGGATAAAGTGGTAGAGGGAGCTCTACTCTGTATCTAACCCCGTGCTGGACTTGTCCTGGGAGTAACATTTAAGAAAAACTTGGACGGGTTCATGGATGAGAGGGGTGTGGAGGGATATGGTCCAAGTGCAGGTCAGTGGGACTAGGCATAAAATGGTTCGGCACAGACAAGAAGGGCCAAAAGGCCTGTTTCTGAGCTGTAATTTTCTATGGTTCTATGGTTCTATGGTTCTGTGTCCCAATGCATGTGACAATAATAAATCAAATCAAAGCAAAAAATAGACGGGAGATATCTCTGAAACAAATACTCCAGATCGCAGTCTGAAAAAGAATAAAGTCTTGAAATACTATTGCGTGTTTCCCAGTCCCAGGACAGTGCAGCCAATGAAGCATAATTTTAATATCAGAAAGGCAGCAATCAATTCGTGCACAGCAAGTGCCCAAGAGCAGCAATGTGAAAGGATCAATGAATTTTTAACGCGTGTGGTTTAAGTGATCAATACTAGCCAGCACCCTGGGGAGAATTCCCCTAATCTGCTTTGGAATACCGATGTTTCATCTACAATAGAGAAGGAGCCTTTGATTTGATGACTCGCCTGCAAGAACGCAACGTGGACAATGCGGCACTCACTCTGCACTGCACCACAATATCAACTCAGGATTTACACTCTCCGGAGTGGGAATTTGTACCAATGATCGTTAGGCTCAAGATTCAAGTGCACTCCCCATTCAAAGCTGACACGTCAAATACCAAAGCCCAAATAGTTTTTTTACGCAAACCAAACGGGATTCGATGTATCACCATTTTCGATAAATCCATGCACCCTTCCTCAGCATGGATATGACTGAGATTCAGGGGAACTCAGTGGGTATGGCACCAGGAAGGAACTCTTCCAGACAGACCCCAGGAAAATTGTTAAAACACTCCCAGGATAGGTGCAGCACGGGGTTAGATCGAGAGCAAAGCTCCCTCTTCACTGTCCCCATCCAACACTCCCAGGACAGGTACAGCACGGGGTTAGATACAGAGTAAAGCTCCCTCTACACTGTCCCCATCAAACACTCCCAGGACAGCTACAGCACAGGGTTAGGTACAGAGTAAAGCTCCCTCTACACTGTCCCCATCAAACACTCCCAGGACAGGTACAGCACGGGGTGAGATACAGAGTAAAGCTCCCTCTACACTGTCACCCATCAAACAATCCCAGGACAGGTACAGCACGGGGTTAGATACAGAGTAAAGCTCCCTCTACACTGTCCCCCATCAAACACTCCCAGGACAGGTACAGCACGGGGTTAGATACAGAGTAAAGCTCCCTCTACACTGTCCCCATCAAACACTCCCAGGACAGGTACAGCACCGGGTTAGATACAGAGTAAAGCTCCCTCTACACTGTCCCCATCAAACACTCCCAGGACAGGTACAGCACGGGGTTAGATACAGAGTAAAGCTCCCTCTTCACTGTCCCCATCAAACACTCCCAGGACAGGTACAGCACGGCGTTAGATACAGAGTAAAGCTCCCTCTACACTGTCCCCATCAAACACTCCCAGGACAGCTATAGCACGGGGTTAGGTACAGAGTAAAGCTCCCTCTAAACTGTCCCCCATCAAACACTCCCAGGACAGGTACAGCACGGGGTTAGGTACAGAGTAAAGCTCCCTCTCCACTGTCCCCAATTAAACACTCCCAGGACAAGTCCAGCACGGGGTTAGATACAGAGTAAAGCTCCCTCTACACTGTCCCCCATCAAACACTCCCAGGACAGGTAGAGCACGGGGTTAGGTACAGAGTAAAGCTCCCTCTACACTGTCCCCCATCAAACACTCCCAGGACAGGTACAGCATGGGGTTAGGTACAGAGTAAAGCTCCCTCTCCACTGTCCCCAATTAAACACTGCCAGGACAAGTCCAGCACGGGGTTAGATACAGAGTAAAGCTCCCTCTACACTGTCCCCATCAAACACTCCCAGGACAGGTACAGCACGGGGTTAGATACAGAGTAAAGCTCCCTCTTCACTGTGCCCATCAAACACTCCCAGGACAGGTACAGCACGGGGTTAGATACAGAGTAAAGCTCCCTCTACACTGTCCCCCATCAAACACTCCCAGGACAGATACAGTATGGGATTAGATACAGAGTAAAGCTCCCACTACACTGTCCCCTTCAAACACTCCCAGGACAAGTACAGGACGGGGTTAGATACAGAGTATAGCTCCCTCTACATTATCCTCATCAAACAGTCCCAGTTCAGGTACAGTATGGGTTTAGATACAGGGTAAAGCTCCCTCTACACTGTCCCCCATCAAACACTCCCAGGACAGGTACAGCACGGGGTTAGATACAGAGTAAAGCTCCCTCTACACTGTCCCCATCAAACACTCCCAGGACAGGTACAGCACCGGGTTAGATATAGAGTAAAGCTCCCTCTACACTGTCCCCATCAAACACTCCCAGGACAGGTACAGCACGGGGTTAGATACAGAGTAAAGCTCCCTCTTCACTGTCCCCATCAAACACTCCCAGGACAGGTACAGCACGGCGTTAGATACAGAGTAAAGCTCCCTCTACACTGTCCCCATCAAACACTCCCAGGACAGCTATAGCACGGGGTTAGGTACAGAGTAAAGCTCCCTCTACACTGTCCCCCATCAAACACTCCCAGGACAGGTACAGCACGGGGTTAGGTACAGAGTAAAGCTCCCTCTCCACTGTCCCCAATTAAACACTCCCAGGACAAGTCCAGCACGGGGTTAGATACAGAGTAAAGCTCCCTCTACGCTGTCCCCCATCAAACACTCCCAGGACAGGTAGAGCACGGGGTTAGGTACAGAGTAAAGCTCCCTCTACACTGTCCCCCATCAAACACTCCCAGGACAGGTACAGCATGGGGTTAGGTATAGAGTAAAGCTCCCTCTCCACTGTCCCCAATTAAACACTGCCAGGACAAGTCCAGCACGGGGTTAGATACAGAGTAAAGCTCCCTCTACACTGTCCCCATCAAACACTCCCAGGACAGGTACAGCACGGGGTTAGATACAGAGTAAAGCTCCCTCTTCACTGTGCCCATCAAACACTCCCAGGACAGGTACAGCACGGGGTTAGATACAGAGTAAAGCTCCCTCTACACTGTCCCCCATCAAACACTCCCAGGACAGATACAGTATGGGATTAGATACAGAGTAAAGCTCCCACTACACTGTCCCCTTCAAACACTCCCAGGACAAGTACAGGACGGGGTTAGATACAGAGTATAGCTCCCTCTACATTATCCTCATCAAACAGTCCCAGTTCAGGTACAGTATGGGTTTAGATACAGGGTAAAGCTCCCTCTACACTGTCCCCCATCAAACACTCCTAGGACAGGTACAGCACGGGGTTAGATACAGAGTAATGCTCCCTTTACATTGTCCCCATCAAACACTCCCAGGACAGCTACAGCACGGGGTTAGAACAAAGAACAAAGAATAATACAGCACAGGAACAGGCCCTTCGGCCCTCCAAGCCTGCACCGATCATGTGTTCCTCACGAGACCATCCGTTTGTATCCCTCTATTCCCAGTCTCTTCATGTGGCTATCTAGATGAGTCTTAAATGATCCTAGCGTGCCTGCCTCAACCACCTTACTTGGTAGCGCATTCCAGGCCCCCACCACCCTCTGTGTAAAATACATCCCCTGCATATCTGTATTGAACCTTGCCCCCCCCTTACCTTGAACTTGTGACCCCTTGTGTTTGTCATTTCTGACCTGGGAAAAAGCTTCCAACTGTTCACCCTATCTATGCCCTTCATAATTTTATAAACTTCTATTAGGTCGCCCCTCAACCTCCGTCTTTCCAGGGAGAACAACCCTAGTTTACTCAATCTCACCTCATAGTTAATACCCTCCATACCAGGCAACATCCTGGTAAACCTTTTCTGCACTCTCTCCAAAGCCTCCACGTAGTGTGGTGACCAGAACTGGACGCAGTATTCCAAATGTGGCCTAACCAACGTTCTATACAGCTGCAACATCATATGCCAACTTTTATACTCTATGCCCCGTCCAATAAAGGCAAGCATGCCATATGCCTTCTTCACCACCTTTTCCACCTGTGCTGCCACCTTTAAGGATCTGTGGACTTGCACACCCAGATCCCTCTGTGTGTCTATACTCCTGATGGTTCTGCCATTTATTGTATAGCTCCCCCCTGCATTAGATCTACCAAAATGTATCACTTTGCATTTATCTGGATTAAATTCCATCTGCCATTTCTCCGCCCATTTTTCTAGCCTATCTATATCCTGCTGTATTCTCTGACAATGTTCATCACTATCCGCAACTCCAGCAATCTTTGTGTCGTCCGCAAACTTACTAATCAGACCAGCTACATCTTTTTCCAAATCATTTATATATATCACAAACAGCAGAGGTCCCAGTACAGAGCCCTGTGGAACACCACTAGTCACAGACCTCCAATCAGAAAAAGACCCCTCCACTGCTACCCTCTGTCTTCTATGGCCAAGCCAGTTCTGTACCCATCTCGCTAGTTCACCTTTGATCCGTGAGATTTATCCTTTTGCACCAGCCTGCCATGAGGGACCTTGTCAAATGCTTTACTAAAATCCATGTAGACGACATCCACGGCCCTTCCCTCATCAATCATTTTTGTCACCTCCTCAAAAAACTCAACCAAATTTGTGAGGCATGACCTCCCTCGTACAAAACCACGTTGTCTATCACTAATGAGACTATTCAGTTCTAAATGTGTATAGATCCTATCTCTAAGAATCTTCTCCAACAATTTCCATACCACGGACGTCAAACTCACTGGCCTATAATTACCCGGGTTATCCTTGCTACCCTTCTTAAATAACGGGACCACATTCGCTATCCTCCAATCCTCTGGGACCTCACCTGTGTCCAATGAAGAAACAAAGATTTCTGTTAGAGGCCCAGCAATTTCATCTCTTGTCTCTCTCAGTAATCTAGGACAGATGCCATCTGGCCCTGGGGATTTGTCTACCTTAATGCTTCCTAAAACACCTAACACTTCCTCCCTTGAAATTGAGATTTGTTCTAACGGGTCTACACATCCCTCGGAGACACTACCAATCAACGTGTCCCTCTCCTTTGTGAATACTGATGCAAAGTATTCATTTAGGATCTCACCTTCTTCCTTGGGTTCTAAGCATAATTCCCCTCCTTTGTTCTTGAGAGGTCCGACTCTTTCTCTGACAACCCTCTTGTTCCTAACGTATGTATAAAATGCCTTGGGATTCTCCTTAATCCTGTCTGCCAAGGACATTTCGTGACCCCTTTTTGCCCTTCTAACTCCCTGTTTGAGTTCTTTTCTACTTTCTCTGTATTCCTCCAGTGCTTCATCTGTTTTTAGCTGCCTGGACCATATGTATGCCTCTTTTTTCTTTTTGATAAGACCCAAATTTCTCCGGTTATCCACGGCTCTCGAATCCTACCTTTCGTGTCCTTCCTTTTTACAGGCACATGCCTGTCCTGCACTCCTATCAACTGCTGACAGTTACAGCACGGGGTTAGACACAGAGTAAAGCTGCCTCTCGCTGTCCCCATCAAACACTCCCAGGACAGGTACAGCACGGGGTTAGATACAGAGTAAAGCTCCCTCTACACTGTCCCCATCAAACACTCCCAGGACAGGTACAGCACGGGGTTAGATACAGAGTAAAGCTCCCTCTACACTGTCCCCATTAAACACTCCCAGGACAGATACAGCACGGGGTTAGATACAGAGTAAAGCTCCCTCTACACTGTCCCCATCAAACACTCCCAGTACAGGTACGGCACGGGGTTAGATACAGAGTAAAGCTCCCTCTCGCTGTCCCCATCAAACACTCCCAGGACAGATACAGCACGGGGTTTAATACAGAGTAAAGTTCCCTCTACACTGTCCCCCATCAAACACTCCCAGGGCAGGTACAGCACTGGGTTAGATACAGAATAAAGCTCCCTCCACACTGTCCCCATATAACACTCCCAGGACAGATACAGCACGGGGTTAGATACAGAGTAAAGCTCCCTCTACACTGTCCCCATCAAACACTCCCAGTACAGGTACAGCACGGGGTTAGATACAGAGTAAAGCTCCCTCTACACTGTCCCCATCAAACACTCCCAGGACAGGTACAGCACGGGGTTAGATACAGAGTAAATCTCCCTCTACACTGTCCCCATCAAACACTCCCAGTACAGGTACAGCACGGGGTTAGATACAGAGTAAATCTCCCTCTACACTGTCCCCACATCAAACACTCCCAGGACAGGTACAGCACGGGGTTAGATACAGAGTAAAGCTCCCTCGACACTGTCCCCATCAAACACTCCCAGGACAGGTACAGCACGGGGTTAGATACAGAGTGAAGCTCCCTCTACACTGTCCCCCATCAAACACTCCCAGGACAGGTACAGCACGGGGTTAGATACAGAGTAAAGCTCCCTCTACACTGTCCCCATCAAACACTCCCAGGACAGGTACAGCACGGGATTAGATACAGAGTGAAGCTCCCTCTACACTGTCCCCATCAAACACTCCCAGGACAGGTACAGCACAGGGTTAGATACAGAGTAAATCTCCCTCTACACTGTCCCCATCAAACACTCCCAGTACAGGTACAGCACGGGGTTAGATACAGAATAAAGCTCCCTCTACACTGTCACCCATCAAACACTCCCAGGACAGGTACAGCACGGGGTTGGATACAGAGTAAAGCTTTCTCTACACTGTCCCCCATCAAACACTCCCAGGACAGATACAGCACGGGGTTGGATAAGAGTAAAGCTCCCTCTATACTGTCCCCCATCAAACACTCCCAGGACAGGTACAGCACGGGGTTAGATACAGAGTGAAGCTCCCTCTACACTGTCCCCATCAAACACTCCCAGTACAGGTACAGCACGGGGTTAGATACAGAGTAAAGCTCCCTCTACACTGTCCCCACATCAAACACTCCCAGGACAGGTACAGCACGGGGTTAGATACAGAGTAAAGCTCCCTCTACACTGTCACCCATCAAACACTCCCAGGACAGGTACAGCACGGGGTTGGATACAGAGTAAATCTCCCTCTACACTGTCCCCATCAAACACTCCCAGTACAGGTACAGCACGGGGTTAGATACAGAGTAAAGCTCCCTCTACACTGTCACCCATCAAACACTCCCAGGACAGGTACAGCACGGGGTTGGATACAGAGTAAAGCTTTCTCTACACTGTCCCCCATCAAACACTCCCAGGACAGATACAGCACGGGGTTGGATACAGAGTAAAGCTCCCTCTATACTGTCCCCCATCAAACACTCCCAGGACAGGTACAGCACGGGGTTAGATACAGAGTGAAGCTCCCTCTACACTGTCCCCATCAAACACTCCCAGTACAGGTACAGCACGGGGTTAGATACAGAGTAAAGCTCCCTCTACACTGTCCCCACATCAAACACTCCCAGGACAGGTACAGCACGGGGTTAGATACAGAGTAAAGCTCCCTCTACACTGTCACCCATCAAACACTCCCAGGACAGGTACAGCACGGGGTTGGATACAGAGTAAAGCTCTCTCTACACTGTCCCCCATCAAACACTCCCAGGACAGATACAGCACGGGGTTAGATACAGAGTAAAGCTCCCTCTACACTGTCACCCATCAAACACTCCCAGGACAGGTACAGCACGGGGTTGGATACAGAGTAAAGCTTCCTCTACACTGTCCCCCATCAAACACTCCCAGGACAGGTACAGCACGGGGTTAGATGCAGAGTGAAGATCATTGTTCGGTGCCAGAACGTCATCTTAACTTTTGGAAACTGCTCCCCTCTCCACCAGTGTGACAATCTAGCTCAGGGGGTAGAGTGGTGAATCAGTGCCAATTGAGAGTGAAGTGAGCGTTATTTAACATCTGCCTCTGGACTGCCTGAATGAGCAGCAGAGAGCGGACTTCAAGTTGGCCTGGATTCAAGCGAGGTGAAAGTCTAACGCACTCTGCCATCCAATCCGATTCTGGACAGGAACAAAGAGCTTTTCCTTTCATGAAAGTTAACAAAAGTAATAGACCGACATTCTGGCCTGCGGTTCCTGTGTAATAGATCATCATTTATATACAGCTCCCAATTACCATCCAGGAATCTCTGAGATGAACAGACTGGTGCCATGGAGACGATTTTGGCTCCAATTAAACTCAGTCCTGGCTGCGCCGACCGAGTGGAGGGTTGGCATCGCGCCATCGTCAAACCCGTCTTCAGCTGCAGGGTGGTGCCAGTCCGTGCAACTGGTGCCAATCTCCTCGACACCTCTCCCTCTCCCCAAACCTGTGATCATTGACGATGAGAGAGTTGTGATGAATGGTGTCAATTACGTACATCGCCAGGCTGCCAATCAAACCTCAGCTCCAATCGCAGCAGTAAAAGCATGTGGCTGATCTGAGCCAATGGCTTCTCTCTGGTTATTAACTCATGACAGACCCACGTAGCCACTTCGCTCTTGGCAAGCGGGCGTCATTTCTTGCCCAATTTGCCATGCGGGAGTGGTGGCGTTGATTGCAAGCCAGTGGCATCACTATGACATGACGGAGTGGCTCTCTGCGTCTCTTCAAGAGAGCAGGTTGCGGTGAGACTGGAGTCACGTGGAGGCCCAGGCTGGATAAGGGCGGCAGCTCTACATGTGTGAGGGTGGAACAGCTTGCCAAGGTAGTCAAACAGCAGTGGGGGAACGAGGAGGGTACGGGGGATTAATTGGATAACTCCACCAAAGAGCCAACACGGATACAAGGGGCCAGGGGCTATCTGTCGTGGCGGGATTCGAACCCGGGTCCCCAGAACATTGGTTGAGTTTCTGGGTTAATAGTCCAGCAATAATACCACCAGGCCATCACCTCCCTGAATCATAGAATCCTACAGTGCAGAAGGAGGCCATTCGGCCCATCGAGCCTGCACCAACAACAATCCCACCCAGCCCTTACCCCCCACAATCCCATGCATTTACCCTAGCTAGTCCCCCGACACTAACAGGCCATTTAGAATGGCCAATCCACCTAACCGGCACATCTTTGGAGTGTGGGAGGAAACCGGAGCACCCGGAGGAAACTCACGCAGACACGGGGAGAACGTGCAAACTCCACACAGACAGTGACCCAAGCCGGGAATCGAACCCAGGTTCTTGGTGCTGTGAGGCAGCAGTGCTAACCCACAGTGCCACCATGCCGCCATGATATCCATTCAAGTTGTTGTCATACGATGCAATGTGCGGGCAGGGTTCGATCCCATCGCTTGACTGAACGGCTCCGTCCCCCACAAAAGCGCTCCTCCAGGCGAGGCGTGGCTGGCGATCGTGACCCCCAGTAACAAGTAGAGACTGAGCCAGGCCTTGGTGGGATCTTGCTGGGCAATGCCTTGAACCTGTACATCGCTCAGCAAATATCCAGCCAGAGAGAGAGAGGAGAATAGGAAATCTCTGCAGAAGAGATTTTCAAGGATGTTGCCAGAACTCAAGGGACTTTGATTTGATTTATTATTGTCACATATATTGGGATACAGTGAAAAGTATTGTTTCTTACATGCTATACAGACAAAGCATACCGTTCATAGAGCACATAAGGAGAGATTGGACAGGCTAGGACTTTTCTCTTTAGAAAGTAGGAGACTGAGGGGTGTTCTTATAGAGGTGTATAAGATCAGGAGAGGTATGGATAGGGTGAATGCACTCAGTCTTTTTCCCAGGGTTGGGGAATCGAGAACTAGAGGGCACAGGTTTAAGTTAAGAGGGGAAAGAATTAATGGGAACCTGAGGAGCAACCTTTTTTACACAGAGGGTGGTGCGTGTGTGGAATGAGCTGCCGGAGGAAGTGGTTGAGGCAGAGACATTAACAACAATTTTGTTTTATTCATTCGTGGGACATGGGCGTCGCTGGCTGGGCCAGTATTTATTGCCCATCCCTAGTTGCCCTTGGAGGGCAGTTGAGAGTCATTGCTGTGGCTCTGGAGTCACATGTAGGCCAGACCGGGTAAGGACAGCAGATTTCCTTCCCTAAAGGGACATTAGTGAACCAGATGGGTTTTTCCAACAATGGTTTCATGGTCATCAATAGACTCTTCATTCAAGATTTTTTTTATTGAATTCAAATTCCACCATCTGCCGTGGCGGGATTCGAACCCAAGTCCCCAGAACATTAGCTGAGTTTCTGGATTAATAGTCAAGCCACAATACTATTAGGCATTTGGACAGATACATGGATAGGAAATGTTTAGAGGGATATGGGCCAAATGCAGGCAAATGGGGTTAGCTTCGATGGACATTTTGGTCAGCATGGACCAGTATGGGCTGAAGGGCCTGTCTCCGTGCCATAGGTTCTATTATGAATGGAGAAAGGGGTGGGTGTGTTAGAATGTAGCCGGTGGCAACTTTGTATTGGATGCAATGTAACCAATGGTTTAAAGTTAAATTTATTTATTGGTCACAAGTAAGGCTTACATTAACACTGCAATGAAGTTACTGTGAAATTCCCCTTGTCGCCACAGTCCGATGCCTGTTCGGGTCAATGCACTCTAACCAGCACGTCTTTCAGACTGTGGGAGGAAACCAGAGCACCCGGAGGAAACCCACGCAGACACGGGGAGAATGTGCAAACTCCAAACAGACAGTGACCCAAGCCGGGAATCGAACCTGTGCCCCTGGCGCTGTGAGGCAACGGTGTTAACCACTGTGCCACCACGGTGCCCAGATGGTAACAAGCTGTAAGAGTCAGCTAACCCAGTAAACCAGTGACAGAATGATGTGACAGTCGGCTGACCAGCTGACGCGCTATAAATAAGAACCTGTTGGGAATTGTGGGAGAGCTGGATTGGCCCAGGGCGAGGCCCCAAGTTTGGAGTAATGAAGTTTCTTTATTAAACCCTTTCTTTGATTTATAAGTTGGGAGTTTGTTTTGTCATATGTTTGGTGTCTGCATTTGAAGAGTTCCTTCTGAAGAAGCGAGGTGCACAGGGTGGGGGGAATTCGGATTCCAGTGTCAAGGCACCCAATTCACTCCCTGAGAAATATCCTACGCTCGGCACTCCAGATGCAAGATTCACTTTTCCCTCACATCCGTTTGGAACCTTTCGCTCTCACTGCTGTAGTGAATGACACAAGCCGGTTCAAATCAATGTCAGTCAGAGGGAATAACACAAAAACACGCACAGATAAATGAGATTCCACCTCTGCAATCGCGACTAATCCCTCTGGCCGGAGGGAATGTTTTTCTTTCTCCCCTGAATGGAGAGGAAAATAATTATTTTCTGAGGCTGGGAGGCTCTCCGGCATTTATAACCTCAATTATCTCGCATTAAATCATAAGTTGGGGCCAGATCTATAATTGAGTTATCACAACACTAATGAATTTTGAATTCATCAGATTCCGTTGAGCTATCCCCCTCTCTCTTTATGATGGAGAGATTCCTTATTTTCCATTGCACTCAAACACTCCTTGATCTATTGTCCCTCACGTGTTCCCTTCCACTGATACATGAGTCCTGACTATTTCTGACCCAGTTGCCACCAACTCCCAAAGGGTCACTTGAACAGGAATAAGCTGCAGATGTCATCTCTCTCTCGCGTGGCAAAAGAGGTTCTTTTTTTTAAAAAACGCTTCTTTTGCTTAATCTCATCAGAACAGTAAAACCAGTCAAGGAGGAAATCAGCAATCAACCAGCACTGCCATTTGGTGCCAAAACTAGCTGGGGCGGCCACAGTGACACGGTGGTTAGCGCTGCTGCCTCACAGCAACAGGGACCAGGATTTGATTCCAGCCTGGGGTCACTGTCTGTCTGGCGTCTGCACGTTCTCCCCGTGTCTGCGTGGGTTTCCTCCGGGTTCTCTAGTTTCCTCCCACAGTCTAGGGATGTGTACATTAGGTTGATTGGCCATGCTAAATTGTCCCTCAGTGTCCAAAGGTGTGCAGGTTAAGGGGATTGGCCATGCTAAATTGCCCCTTAGTGTCTAAAGATGTGCAGGTTAAGGGGATTGGCCATGCTAAATTGCCCCTTAGTGTCCAAAGATGTGCAGGTTAAGGGGATTGGCCATGCTAAATTGCCCCTTAGTGTCCATAGATGTGCAGGTTAGGTGGATTGGCCATGCTAAATTGCCCCTTAGTGTCCCAAGATGTGCAGGTTGGGTGAACTGGCAATGCTAAATTGCCCCTTAGTGCCCAAAGATGTGCAGGTTAGGGGGATTGGCCATGCTAAATTGCCCCTTAGTGTCCAAAGATGTTCAGGTTAGGGGGATTGGCCGTGCTAAATTGCCCCTTAGTGTCCAAAGATGTGCATGTTAAGGGGATTGGCCATGCTAAATTGCCCCTTAGTGTCCAAAGATGTGCGGGTTAGGTGGATTGGCCATGCTAAATTGCCCCTTAGTGTCCAAAGATGTGCAGGTTAGGGGGATTGGCCATGCTAAATTGCCCCTTAGTGTCCAAAGATGTGCAGGTTAGGGGGATTGGCCATGCTAAATTGCCCCTTAGTGTCCAAAGATGTGCAGTTTAGGGGGATTGGCCATGCTAAATTGCCCCTTAGTGTCCAAAGATGTGCAGGTTAGGTGGCTTGGCCATGCTAAATTGCCCCTTAGTGTCCAAAGATGCGCAGGTTGGGCGGATTGGCCATGCTAAATGTGTGGGGTTGCGGGGATAGGGTGGGGGAGAGGGCCTGGTCAGATGCTCTTCCGGAGAGTCGGTGCAGACTTGATGGGCCGAATGGCCTCCTCTTGCACTTTAAGAATTCTACCATCCTCAAGCTCCACCTTTCCCACTGTTAATGTCATGCTAATTATTTTGCCACGAGGCACAGGTGAAGGGCAATGTGTGGCAGGGACGGCTGGGAATAATTCCCTGGGTTGCTGGGAGGTAGGAAGCAGACCTGTGTAACGCTGCACTCTGTGAGGAGAACAGCGACCACTCCATCTGACGAAGGAGCATTGCTCCGAAAGCTTATGGTATTTGCTCCCAAATAAACCTGTTGGACTTTAACCTGGTGTTGTGAGACTTCTTACTGTGTCAGCCCATTATCCAGACGTGCATTAGGGTGGGATTTTCCAGCCCTTCCCACCGGTAGGACCTGCCAGTCCTGCTGCCAATGGCGAGCCCTGTTTTGGGCTCCCCGCTGGAGTTGAGTGTGAACAACGGGGCTGGAAGAACCCACCACCAGCAAATGGCAGTCCGCTATGCTGCAGGGGGTGGGGGGTGATGGGGGAGGGGGGTGATGGAAAATCCTACCCTTTGTGTCCAGTTTCCCACTTGGCCTGGAAACGTGATTTATAAGGAAAGGCTGGATAGACTGGGACTTTTTTCTCTGGAGCGTAGGAGGCTGAGGGGTGATCTTATAGAGCTCGATAAAATAATGAGGGGCACAGATAGTCAATATCTTTTTCCAAAGGTAGGGGAGTCTAAAACTAGAGGGCATAGGTTTAAGGTGAGAGGGGAGAGATACAAAAGGGTCCAGAGGGCAATTTTTTCACACAGAGGGTGGTGAGTGTCTGGAACGAGCTGCCAGAGAGAGTAGTAGAGGCGGGTACAATTTTGTCTTTTAAAAAGCATTTAGACAGTTACATGGCTACGATGGGTATCGAGGGATATGGGCCAAATGCGGGCAATTGGGATTAGCTTAGGGGTTTAAAAAAAAAAGGACAGCATGGACAAGTTAGGCCGAAGGGCCTGTTTCCATGCTGTAAACCCCTATGACTCTATGACCTGTATGACTCTATGACTCTATCCATTGCCGATTGGATGAGTTCCAACTCTCCGCCAATCCCAATGTCAAATACTTTCATTGCCAAATAAACAAGTATACAAAAAAAAAAGTGATTAAAAAATACAATTCTTTGTTTTTTTAAATAACATCCCTACGGTTCCCCTCTCGGCATTTACTTTCTGGAGATTATTGGACAATCGTCTGGACTCTTCCAGAGTCACAGACATCAAGAAGAGGATGATGTGCAATGTCATCCCCTTTAGAGGTTAATTTCAATTCGAAGCATGCCTTTCTGCTTCGCAGAGAGCACTCTTGACTCATGGGCGGCACGGTGGCACAGTGGTTAGCACTGCTGTCTCACAGTGCCAGGGACCTGGGTTCAATTCCCGGTTCGGGTCACTGTCTATGTGGAGTCTGCACGTTCTCCCCATGTCTGCATGGGTTTCCTCCGGGCGCTCCAGTTTCCTCCCACGGTTCGAAAGACGTGCGGGTTAGCTGGATTGGCCATGCTAAGTTGACCCTAGTGTTTGCAGGACTAGCAGGGTAAATATGTGGGTTTGTGAGAATAGGGCCTGGGTGGGATTGTGGTCGGCGCAGACTCGATGGGCCTAATGGCCTCCTTCTGTACTGTAGGGATTCTATGATTCTATGAGGAGGAGAAGAAATTGCAGCTTCACTCCTCGGTCTCTCAGGAACATTATCGAAAAGCGAAACAGCTGCTGTGTTCCTGGTCTATTAATTTACAAAGTCACATCCTCCAATTCATAGAAATCATAGAAACCCTACAGTACAGAAAGAGGCCATTCGGCCCATCGAGTCTGCACCGACCACAATCCCACCCAGGCCCTACCCCCATATCCCTACATATTTTACCCACTAATCCCTCTAATCTACGCACCCCAGAACACTAAGGGACAATTTTAGCATGGCCAATCGGCCTAACCCGCACATCTTTGGACTGTGGGAGGAAACCGGAGCACCCGGAGGAAACCCACGCAGACACGAGGAGAATGTGCAAACTCCACACAGACAGTGACCCAATCCGGGAATCGAAGCCAGGTCCCTGGAGCTGTGAAGCAGCAGTGCTAACCACTGTGCTACCATGCCGCCATTGTGCTATGAGGAGTGAGAAGTGCTAACCACTGTGCTACCGTGCTACCGTCCCTCATCCTTTTGCCGTTAATTCACCGCCTCTTTAAGTCTAACATGGAATTTTCATCTGCTTAACAAGTAAGGTGACAGGTCATGCGCAAAAAAACCTATTCCCTCCTCCAGTGTGCCATTGGCTTAATTGTCAGCAGTTGGGAAAATGCCAGGTATCTCTCCCTCAATGTCAGCAAAACGAAAGAGATAGTCACCGACTACAGGAAGCGTAGTGGAGAACATGCCCCGTCTACATCCACGGGGATGTAGTGGAAATGATCGAGAGCTTCAGGTTTCTAGATGTCCAGGTCACCAACAACCTGTCCTGGTTCCTCCAGGCCGACGCTATAGCTAAGAAAGCCCACCAACATTTCTACTTTCTCAGGAGGCTAAGGAAATTCAGTATGTCCGCAACGACATGGATATATGTCAGCATGTCCGAACAAATGTGAGGCAATGCATTTTGGAAGGTCTAATACAGATAGGAAATATACAGTAAATGGCAGAACCCTTAAGAGTATTGATAGGCAGAGGGATCTGGGTGTACAGGTACACAGGTCACTGAAAGTGGCAATGCAGGTGGAGAAGGTAGTCAAGAAGGCATACGGCATGCTTGCCTTCATCGGCCGGGGCATTGAGTTTAAAAATTGGCAAGTCATGTTGCAGCTTTATAGAACCTTAGTTAGACCGCACTTGGAATATAGTGTTCAATTCTGGTCGCCACACTACCAGAAGGATGTGGAGGCTTTGGAGAGGGTACAGAAAATATTTACCAGGATGTTGCCTGGTATGGAGGGCATTAGCTATGAGGAGAGGTTGGAGAAACTTGGTTTGTTCTCACTGGAACGACGGAGGTTGAGGGGAGACCTGATAGAAGTCTACAAGATTATGAGGGGCATGGACAGAAGGGATAGTCAGAAGCTTTTTCCCAGGGTGGAAGAATCAATTACTAGGGGGCATAGGTTTAAGGTGCGAGGGGCAAGGTTTAAAGGAGATGTATGAGGCAGATTTTTTACACAGAGGGTGGTGGGTGCCTGGAACACGTTGCCGGGGGAGGGAGTGGAAGCAGATACGATAGTGACTTTTAAGGGGCGTCTTGACAAATACATGAATAGGATGGGAATAGTGGGATATGGTCCCCGGAAGGGTAGAGGGTTTTAGTTCTGACGGGCAGCAGGGTCGGTGCAGGCTTGGAGGGCCGAAGGGCCTGTTCCTGTGCTGTAATTTTCTTTGTTCTTTGACTTGCACCAATTTTTACAGATGCACCGTAGAAAGCATCCTTTTCCGGATGGATCACAGTTCCATAGATGTGTGGATTAGGTGGATTGGCCATGCTAAATTGTCCCTTAGTGTCAGGGCGACTAGCAGGGTAAAGATGTGGGTTATGGGGTTAGGGCCTGGGTGGGATTGTGGCTGGTGCAGACTCAATGGGCCGAATGGCCTCCTTCTGCACTGTCGGGATTCTATGATTCTATGGATCATGTCAATTCCACCCTTGCAATGGCGGGAGAAGCATGTTTCGACATTCCGTCCCAGAGCAGAAGAGAGTCACTATTTCCCACTCTCTCCGATAAAGATGCCTCCTAAATGCATCAGCTTAAATATCTCAGCTTTAATTTTTGTTAAGATTTCCCAGTAGTGTCGTGCATTTTGAGAATTGTTCCTCGAGCACTAATAAATGCTTAACTACCTCACTAAAGTTATTCCATAGATGAATTTATGTTTTCACCCAACTGACGATAAAACTGGATCATTTGCGAGCCGCTTCCTGAAATCACTCAACGCCAACAGTGCAGTAGGAGGCCATTCAGCCTATCGAATCTGTGCTGTCTCAGCCAGCCCCACTCCCCGAGCCTCTCTTCCCCGAGTCGAACAATTCTTCCATCTTCTCAGTCCCTGTTGAAATCATCACTTCATTCAACACTTCAACCCATTAAACAGAAAGCATAATTTGCCCCAAGGTTCTTATGTCCCTAAGTTGGCCTATTGTGAATGAAACTCAGCAACATTCATTCATTATCTGGATTTGAGCATTGTGGACAATTTATTTATTCATTTACGGGACATGGGCGTCTCTGGCTGCCAGCATTTATTGCCCATCCCTAGTTACCCAAGGGCGGTTAAGAGCTAAGACCGGGTAAGGATGGCAGATTTCCTTCCCCAAAGGAGGCATTAGTGAACCAGATGGGTTTTTCCGACGATGGTTTCATGGTCATCAGTAGATTCTTAATTCCAGATTTTTATTGAATTCAAATTTCACCATCTGCCGTGATGGGATTCGAACTCAGGTCCCCAGAACATTACACTGGGTCTCTGGATTACTAATCCAATGAAACTACCACTACGCCACTGTCTCCCCTAAATCATCCATTAGGCCCATCCCTAATTGCCCCTTGAGAAGGTGGTGGCGAGCCACTTTATTGAACCGTTGCAACCCATGCGGTGAACGGTTTGATGAAAACTTCTGGACCCAAATGGGGAGGTGGTGGCCCAGTGGGATTGTCACTGGGCTACTAATGCAGAGACCCAGGGCAAGATCTGGGGACCTGGGTTCGAATCCCATCACAGCAGGGGAGGCAATGGCCTAGTGGTATTATCGCTAGACTATTAATCCAGAAACTCAGCTAATGTTCTGGGGACCAGGTTCGAATCCCGCCACGGCAGATGGTGGAATTTGAATTCAATAAAAAATATCTGGAATTAAGAATCTACTGATGACCATGAAACCATTGTCGATTGTCAGAAAAACCCATCTGGTTCACTAATGTCCCTTTAGGGAAGGAAATCTGCCGTCCTTACCCAGTCTGGCCTACATGTGACTCCAGAGCCACAGCAATGTGGTTGACTCTTAAATGCCCCTCTGGAATGGGGGGCAGTTAGGGATGGGCATCCCAGCTAGCAATACCCACAATCCCTGAATGCATAATAGCAAAGAAAGTGTCAATCGCGCAGGTGCGGGACGGGAGTCACATGTAGGCCGGGACATTATGAGTCAGCTGGCTGGTGTGCATTGGCCGCTATTGTTTCCACCCCCCGACCTCCCCCGGCCTCCCTCCCTCGACAAGAGCTCTGACGATCTCTTGATTTCCACCACCAGGTTTGAGCTTCAGTCTCCGACAGTCAGGCGGATAGATATGAACCCCACGGGCCCCCAAACAATGGCCCATCAAACTTGACACCTGTCCAAAAGGTTAACCGTTCCATGAAGTCATTCCTCTGCCTCTACTCCCTCCCTTACTCATCCTCCTCAGCACTCACTTACCTCCAATGCCACCCTTAAGCCCCGAAAAAAATCCTCAAACTTACCTTTCAGGAGGTTTTTATTAATTAATTCAAGGATGTGGGCATCGCTGCATGGACAGCATTTATTGCCCATCCCTAACTGCCCCTCGAGAAGGTGGGGGTGAGCTGCCTTCTTGAGCCGCTGCAGTCCATTTGGTGTAGGTACACCCACAGTGCTGTTAGGGAGGGAATTCCAGGATTTTGACCCAGTGACTGCGAAGGAACGGCCGATATATTTCCAAGTCAGGATGGTGAGTGGCTTGGAGGGGAACGTGGAGGGGTGGTGTTCCCAGGTATCTGCTGCCCTTGCCCTTCTAATCATAGAATCCATAGAATCCCGACAGTACAGATGGAGGCCATTCGGCCCATCGAGTCTGTACCAACCACAATCCCACCCAGGCCCTATTCCTGTAACCCCAGGCATTTACCCTAGCTAGTCCCCCTGACACTAGAGTCAATTTTGCATGGCCAATCAACCTAACCTGCACATCTTTGGACTGTGGGAGGAAACCGGAGCACCCGGAGGAAACACATGCAGACACGGGTAGCAAACTCCACACAGACAGTGACCCAAGGCCGGAATTGAACCTGGGTCCCTCACGCTGTGAGACAGCAGTGCTAACCACTGTGCCACCGTGTCGCCCACTTATGGTAGCGCTCATGAGTTTAGAAGATGCTGCCTAAGGACTTTGGTGAGTTGCTGCAGAGTATCTTGTAGATGGCACACACGGCTGCCACTGTGCATCGGTGGTGGAGGGAGTGAATGTTTGTGGAAGGGATGCCAATGAAATGGGCCAAAAAAGGTCCACAGGACCAATTCTATCCTGTTCCCATGGCCGTTCTTCAAACTCAGCAGGGGCAAGGAGACCTTCCAGAGCACAATCACCCCGGTCAACATTCTGTCTAGTCTGCCCCTGGGTCTCTCAAAAGAATAAAGAAAATTACAGCACAGGAACAGGCCCTTCGGCCCTCCAAACCTGCACCGATTATGCTGCCCGTCTAAACTAAAATCCCCTACCCTTCCGGAAACCATATCCCTCCATTCTCATCCTATTCATGTATTTGTCCAGATGCCCCTTAAAAGTCACCATCGTATCTGCTTCCACTCCCTCCCCCGGCAGCGGGTTCCAGGCACCCACCACCCTCTGTGTAAAAAACCTGCCTGGTACATCTCCTTTAAACCTTGCCCCTCGCACCTTAAACCTGTGCCCCCTAGTAATTGACTCTTCCACCCTGGGGAAAAAGCTTCTGACTATCCACTCTGTCCACATCTTTCATAACCTTGTAGACTTCTATCAGGTCGCCCCGCAACCTCCTTCGTTCCAGTGAGAACAAACCAAGTTTCTCCAACCTCTCCTTCCAGCTAATGCCCTCCAGACCAGGCAACATCCTGGAAAATCTTTTCTGTACCCTCTCCAAAGCTTCCACATCCTTCTGGTAGTGTGGCGACCAAAATTGAACACTATATTCCAAGTGCGGCCTAACGAAGGTGGGATGGATGGGCTTCTTGCCCCTCACCCTTTTACTGTGACCTCCAAGATGGACACTGGTGGAAATGGAGGCAGGACACCTGTTTGCCCCGCTTGGGGGCCATTTTTCAGTTGACTTGTCCCCATTTCAGGACCGTTGGTGGCTCAGATCAAATTGGTAAATCTGCTGTGGACGACTGATCCACTGATGTGATTGTTATGCTACCACACGCATGAAACCAGGAGGATTCACCTCACCCAGCTGAACCTCACAATCCAAAACCAATCACTTCAAGAATTCAACCCTTGAAATGAAACACAGCGGGTGGGATTTTCCGGCTGCGCTCGCCCAAGGACTGGAAAATCCTGCCCAAGGGCAACAAATCTTTGCTGGTTCATGTCCCTATTCCCGTGGCAGGCAGGACAGTAAACTTCGGCCCAGCTGAGGTCCCCACATCCCAGTATCCATTCTACCATCGAACATCTCCATCACTCAGGGGAAGGAGTTGTGACGCCTTGTTGAAGTTGTACAAGACATTGGTAAAGCCACACTTGGAATACTGTGTACAGTTCTGGTCACCCTATTATAGAAAGGATATTTTTAAACTGGAAAGAGTGCAGAAAAGATTTACTAGAATGCTACCGGGACTTGATGGTTTGAGTTATAAGGAGAGGCTGGATAGACTGGGACTTTTTTCTCTGGAACGTAGGAGGCTGAGGGGTGAACTTATAGAGGTTTATAAAATAATGAGGGGCATAGATCAGCTAGATAGTCAATATCTTTTCCCAAAGGTAGGGGAGTCTAAAACTAGAGGGCATAGGTTTAAGGTGAGAGGGGAGAGGTACAGAAGGGTTCAGAGGGGCAATTGTTTCACACAGAGGGTGGTGAGTGTCTGGAACGAGCTGCCAGAGGTAGTAGTAGAGGCGGGTACAATTTTGTCTTTTAAAAAGCGTTCAGACAGTTACATGGGTACGATGGGTATGGAGGGATATGGGCCAAATACGGGCAATTGGGATTAGTTAGGGGTTTTAAAAAAAAGGGTGGCATGGACAAGTTGGGCTGAAGGGCCTGTTTCCATGCTGTAAACTTCTATGACTCGAAAATGTCAAGGCGATAGGGGCAAGAGCGGGTGAGCGGGACTAATTGAATAGCTTGACGAAAGAGCCAGCATTGACACAGTGGGCTGAATGGCCTCCTCCGGTATCATCCTATGGGAAGGGAGGGTTTCGATCTCAAAATCCAGCCAAAAATAGCTGAATTCTCACAAAGCAAAGCGATTGAAATTCCCACTTCACAATTTGGATTAATCACGTCCAAGTGGCTTGTATTTGAAAAGAAGGGTTGCGGTTCCTTTGTAACAGGCTGCATCACATTGTCCTTTTGTCTGATTATATATTTAACAGTCTCCAGGCAGCCTCTGCACCCTGAAGCTATTTAGTTTCACCAGAACAATTAAAAGCATTCAACCCTAAGGCTTTAGTGACACATTCATCCCGAAACCCTCCGCTAAACAATGGAAAAGTTCTTGTATCCGAAAATCCTCACTCAGCAACCCATGGTTATTGAAGCAAGACTCTTAATTTCTGGCCAAATCCTTCTCCGGATCTCAGTCAGGACCAGGTCTGCGGCAAATTCAATTTTCTAGGTGTCCAGATCACCAACAACCTGTCCTGGTCACTCCACACCGAAACTGTAGTTAAGAAAGCCCCACCAATGCCTCGACTTTCTCAGAAGGCTAAGGAGATTTGGCATGTCAGCTACGACTCTCACTAACTTTTACAGATGCGATGTGGAGATGAATGAACAGAATTCCCACTCACCTGAAGAAGGGGCTTGGGGCTCCGAAAGCTTGTGTGGCTTTTGCTACCAAATAAACCTGTTGGACTTTAACCTGGTGCTGTTAAACTTTTTACAGATGCACCATAGAAAGCATTCTTTCTGGTTGTATCACAGCTTGGTATGGGCTCCTGCTCTGCCCAAGACTGCGAGAAACTACAAAAGGTCGTGAATGTAGCCCAATCCATCACGCAAACCAGCCTCCCATCCATTGACTCTGTCTACACTTCCCGCTGCCTCGGAAAAGCAGCCAGCATAATTAAGGACCCCACACACCCCGGACATTCTCTCTTCCACCTTCTTCCGACGGGAAAAAGGTACAAAAGTCTGAGGTCACGTACCAACCGACTCAAGAACAGCTTCTTCCCTGATGCTGTCAGGCTTTTGAATGGACTTACCTCACATTAAGTTGATCTTTCTCTACCCCCTAGCTATGACTGTAACACTACGGGGCAGATTTTATCATCCTGCCCACCGTGGAAATCGGAGTGGGCAAGGGGCGGTCCATGGAAATGTCCATTAACTCGGGCGGGATTTTGCGGATTCGTGGTGAGCGAGGCTGGAAAATTCGGTGGGTTTCCTCCAGGTGCTCCGGTTTCCTCCCACACTCCAAAGATGTGCGGGTTAGGGGGATTGGCCGTGCTAAATTGCCCCTTAGTGTCAGGGGGACTAGCTAGGGTAAATACATTGGGTTACGGGGCGAGAGCCTGGGTAGGATTGTTGTTGGTGCAGACTCGATGGGCCGAATGGCCTCTTTCTGCACTGTAGGGATGCTATGATTCTACATTCTGCTTTTCCTTTTCCCTGATGTACTCTATGAACGGTATACTGTGTCTGTATGGCGCGCAAGGAACAATACTTTTCACTGTATGTTAATACACGTGACAATAATAAATCAAATCAGATCAAATCAAAAATCCCACCTTCCTGACTTCCCTTAAAACCTGTCTGTTTGACAAACATGTGTCACCTGTCCTGATATCTCCCTCTGTGGCTCAGCGTATAATCTATGTCTGATAATGCCCCTGGTGTCTGATAACTCTACAAGATGTTTCGCTGTGCTCTATAAATGTACATTCTTACTGAGGCAAGAGCTATGAAAGTTGTCTCGAGTTTGTTCGGAAACTGTGTCAGCGTGTGTGCGGCACACTTGTTGCAGGTGGCGGCACGGTAGCACAGTGGTTAGCACTGCTGCTTCACAGCTCCAGGGACCTGGGTTCGATTCCCAGCTTGGGTCACTGTCTGTGTGGAGTTTGCACATTCTCCTCGTGTCTGCGTGGGTTTCCTCCGGGTGCTCCGGTTTCCTCCCACAGTCCAAAGATGTGCGGGTTAGGTTGATTGGCCATGCTAAAATTGCCCTTAGCGTCCTGGGATGTGTAGGTTAGAGGGGTTAGCAGGTAAAATATGAAGGGATATGGGGGTAGGGCCTGGGTGGGATTGTGGTCGGTGCAGACTCGATGGGCCGAATGGCCTCTTTCTGTACTGTAGGGATTCTAAGAATTCTAAGGTGGCGAATGATTGATCACTGTGCAAAGAGTCAGAACCAGGCTGAAATTTCGGAATGCGGATGGAACACTAAAAGCCTCGGGAACCTGAAACAGGTACTTGACGAAACTGCCACTCAGGCCTGGCTCAGGCTGGAGGGTTCTGAGTCGCTGTGAAGTCAACTCAGCTCAAACCGCGACGGCAGGTCATCATTCCAACACACCAACGTTACTGTCCTCTTGCCGCAGGTGTCTCCTGAACCGCTGAGTATTTCCAGCAATTTCAGTTTTTAATATATAGAATTTACTGCACAGAAACAGGCCATTCGCCTTGGGGGAGGCAGCGGCCTAGTGGTATTATCGCTAGACTATTAATCCAGAAACTCTGCTCATGTTCTGGGGACCCGGGTTCGAATCCCGCCACGGCAGATGGTGGAATTTGAATTCACTAAAAAAATATCTGGAATTAAGAATCTACTGATGACCATGAAACCATTGTCGGAAAAACCCATCTGGTTCACTAAATGTCCTTTAGGGAAGGAAGTCTGCCATCCTTACCTGGTCTGGCCTACATGTGACTCCAGAGCCACAGCAATGTGGTTGACTCTCAACTGCCCTCTGGCAACTAGGGATGGGCAATAAATGCTGGCCCAGCCAGCGATGTCCCACGAATGAATTTTTAAAAATTGGCCCATTAGGCTGGTGATTATGTTCCATCTTCTCACACCCAACTGAGATGGGCAGCACGGTGGCACAGTGGTTAGTGCTGCTGCCTCACAGCACCAGGGACCTGGGTTCAATTCCTGACTTGGGTCACTGTGTGGAGTTTGCACGTTCTCCCTGTGCCTGTGTGGGTTTCCTCCGGGTGCTCCGGTTTCTTTCCACACTCCAAAGATGTGCAGGTTACATGGATTGGCCATGCTAAATTACCTCTTAGTGTCCCAAAATGTGCAGGTTAGGAGGATTGGCCATGCTAAATTGCCCCTTAGTGTCCAAAGATGTGCAGGTTAGGTAGATTTGCCATGCTAAATTGCCCCTTAGCATGGCTAATCCACCAACTGGCACATCTTTGGACACTAAGGGGCAATTTAGCATGGCCAATCCCCCTAACCTGCACATCTTTGGACACTAAGGGGCAATTTAGCATGGCCAATCCACCTCACCTGCACATCTTTGGAGATGAACTGCACAGTAAGGGTGTGGGATCTTGAGCTGAGGCCCCATTTTGCAACTCCCCCTGTCACTTTCCCCCACTATCTCCGCACCCCCCCCCCCCCCCCCACCCCCCGCCCCCCACCCTGCCCCCAGCCCCCATCTCCTCCGGCTCCTGCTCTTTCTATCTGACATTTTATGCTCCAGTTAAAGTGAGGCTCGAGTCAACAGCGACTCCGGCACCGGGATAGGCATCGGATTATTCACTTGCGATTATTGGAAGATCTTTGGCGGGATTGTACCGCCTCGCTCGACCTGAGACCGGAAAATCCTGCCCGAGGTCTATGGACCTTCCCATTGTCCGCCCCTTGCCCGCTCCGGTTCCCGTGGCGAGCGGGACGGTAGAACTCCGGCGCTTATTGCCATCTACATATTGACCAACCATCCTTCAGTACCGCTCGGTGAATCCCGGTAACAGCAGCTTTGTCGGTAGGCCTTGAAAAACAAGTCCATCGTCACCAGAGGAAACCTTTACATTCGCCTCCCCGACTGACTCCCCAGTCACCATTCATTCACTCATGGGACATGGGCATCGCTGGCTGGGACAGCATTTATTGCCCATCCCTAGTTGCCTGAGGGCAGTTGAGAGTCAACCACATTGCTGTGTCTCTGGAGTCACATATAGGCCAGATCGGGTAAAGACGGCAGATTTCCTTCCCTAAAGGGGCATTAGTGAACCAGATGGGTTTTTAGAACATAAGAACATGAGAAATAGGAGCAGGAGTAGGCCATCTGGCCCTTCGAGCCTGCCCCGCCATTCAACAAGATCATGGCTGATCTGAAGCGAATCAGTTCCACTTACCCGCCTGCTCCCCATATCCCCTAATTCCCTTATCGATCAGAAAACTATCTACCCGTGATTTAAACATATTCAACGAGGAAGCCTCCACCACTTCAATGGGCAGAGAATTCAAGAGAATCACTGCCCTCTGAGAGAAGAAGTTCCCCCTCAACTCTGTTCTGAACCGGCCCCCCCTTATTTTGAGGCTGTGCACTCTCGTTCTGGTTTCCCTTCTAAGTGGAAAGAATCTCTCCACCTCTACCCTATCCAGCCCCTTCATTATCTTATATGTCTCTATAAGATCACCCCTCATCCTTCTAAACTCCAATGAGTACAGACCCAATCTGTTTAATCTCTCCTCATAAGCTACACCCCTCATCTCCGGTATCAACCTGGTGAACCTTCTCTGCACTCCCTCCGAGGCCAATATATCCTTTTTTCCGACAATGGTTTCATCAGTAGACTCTTAATTCCAGATATTCTTTGATTGAATTCAAATTCCACCATCTGCCGTAGCGGGTTTCGAACCCGGGCCCCCAGAACAGTTTCTGGATTAATAGTCCACACTGCCATTGCCTCCACTACTGTGCCTCCCTTCAGGTAGACACATGACCCAGTTACAGAGAGAACTCCTTCTGTCGGTGTGGGTCCGCCAGCAGCAAGCAATGACTGATAGCTCACAGTATCCATGACGTGGTGCATCACAGTCCCATCTCCGTCCCAGTAACTTCAACCAGAGTCATCCTGTGGAGGAACTTGTCAGTGTTGACTAATGACCCACAGCGTATGTCTAAATGGTAAATTAAGAAGCAGATCTGGCTTTTTTGCCCGAAACTGATCAATCAGGGACGTTGACAGCTGGTCCGCGTGTCAGCCTCACAATGATGGATTGGAATATTTTTTGAAGTGACATCCTGAACATATTCCCTCTGCGCGTTTGTTCCGAGTCTGCTCTGCTTTGAACTTCCGACTCCGCCCGATGCTGCGGGTTACATTATTCTGTGATACGTCTTACGCCGAGCATCCAATGAGAAGCAAATTGCGACTCGGCAAGTCTCCCCGGGTCACTCAGCACCCTGACTTGGAAACATCTCGGCCGTCTCCTCCTCATCGCTGGGTCAGAATCCTGGGTAACTCCCTCCCTCACACTGCGTGTCTCCCCACATCACATTCAGAGCAGCAATTCAAGATGGCGGCTCACCATCACCTTCTCAAGGGCAATTAGGGATGGGCAATAATCCGCGTCCCATGACTGAATTCAAAAATTCAAAGTGTATACTTACTCCCAATAGCCCCCTCCCCCCGCACCATGATGCCCTCCCAACCACCCACACCTCCCCCCCGCTCACATCTCCCCCCCCCCCCCCCCGCCCTCATCTGTCCCCTGCCCTCATCTCTCTCCCCTATCCAAACATCCCCCCACAACACATTCACCCTGCCCACATCTCCCTCCCCCGATCCACATCTCCCCCCTCATCTTCCCCCATATCTTCCCCATCTCTCCCACATCTCCTTCCCCCCCCCCCCCCCCCCCCCACCCACAAATCGAAAGCCCAGTCTATTACGCAAACCAGCCTCCCATCCATTGACTCTGTCTACACTTCCCGCTGCCTCGGAAAAGCAGCCAGCATAATTAAGGACCCCACGCACCCCGGACATTCTCTCTTCCACCTTCTTCCGTCGGGAAAAAGATACAAAAGTCTGAGGTACCAACTGACTCAAGGACAGCTTCTTCCCTGCTGCCATCAGACTTTTGAATGGACCGACCTCACATTAAGCTCATCTTTCTCTGCACCCTAGCTATGACTGTAACACTACATTCTGCACTCTTTGCCCCTTAGTGTCTAAAGATGTGTAGGTTAGGTGTATACGATGTTGAGAGGTATTGATAGAGTGGATTCTCAGAGGCTTTTACCCAGGGCTGAAATGGTTGTCACGAGAGGCCACAGGTTTAGGGTGCTGGGGAGTAGGTATAGAGGAGATGTTAGGGGTAAGTTTTTCACTCAGAGGGTGGTGAGTGCGTGGAATCGGCTGCTGGTCGTGGTGGTGGTAGCGGATTTGATTGAATCTTTTAAGAGACTTTTAGATAGGTTCATGGAGGTTAGTGAGATAGAGGGTTATAGATGAGCCTAGAAGGTAAGGAAATTGTTCGGCGCAACTTGTGGGCCGAAAGGCCTGTTTGTGCTTTAGCTTTTCTATTTTCTATGTTCTATGTTCTATTCTGCACTCTCTCCTTTCCTTCTCTATGAACAGTATGCTTTGTCTGTGCAGCGTGCAAGAAACAATACTTTTCACCATTTACTAATACATGTGACAATAATAAATCAAACCAAATCAAATCAAAATATTCCAATCATTGCCTCAATCAGGGAGCTCATACTCCAATCATTACCTCAATCAGTGAGCTCATACTCCAATCATTACCTCAATCAGTGAGCTCATACTCCAATCATTACCTCAATCAGGGAGCTCATACTCCAATCATTACCTCAATCAGGGAGCTCATACTCCAATCATTACCTCAATCAGGGAGCTCATATTCCAATCATTACCTCAATCAGGGAGCTCATACTCCAATCATTACCTCAATCAGGGAGCTCATACTCCAATTATTACCTCAATCGGGGAGCTCATACTCCAATCATTACCTCAATCAGGGAGCTCATACTCCAAGAGGCCAGCCTCATAGGCCTCATGAGATCATTACATCTACCTCACAGTGAGCCAGGACTGCACACAAGTGACTCAGAACCCTGACCGATGGTGGGCATCCCATTCTCCAATCAGAGACCCTGTGGCCTGGGTGACAGGCATGGGAGACAAGAGGGCAGAAAAATCGAGAGTTTTCACCCACACGGAAAGTGTTGGGAAATGTCCCTGCCCTTTATGTGCCCTCAAATGTCACTGGCAGTTGGAAGATTCCCAAGACTCAGACAAGAAGAACAATCTTAAATATGTTTTTTCTCCTCCAAACCCCCCCCCCCCCATGGTGTTCATACAGAGTAAATAGCTAGGTTTCAAAATCTGGGCAGGGAGAATGGAAAGCATGAATGAGATTAGTTATTATAACACTTCTCTGCACACTGTGTCATTGACGGGATCTCTGGATAACTGCACACATGCTCACACCCCCAAACAGCCCACTGCACCTCGCAACAACTCAAAGAGATTCTTTTCTTGCCTCCACCACCCTGCGCTCTTCTGGAACTCTATTCCAGAGCAGATACTTCCCTGAGCACATGACAGGGGCTTGCAAACGTGTCCCACTCTCCATGGGGAAGCGAGGAGAACATCACAACCCCTCCTGGTCTCTGCTGATGCCCACCCACATGGGTCACGGGTCAAGAGGGGCAAACTCGTGTTGGTTGTTTATCCAGCTGTGATCGAGCTCAGGGGCACGGAAGAGCGATGACCAACAATCCCGACTGCGTCCAGCGACTTGAGATGGGTCAGATTAGAGGTTGGGCGCTTCCTGGCCTCAACGGGACAGTGCAGTTGACCTTTGACCCATGAAGATAAGCACCAACCATCACAATGAAGATATGCGCTGTTCACTGATAACTAGCAAAGAACAAAGAACAATACAGCACAGGAACAGGCCCTTCGGCCCACCAATCCTGCACCGATTCCTATTCCTTATTTATACCCATTACACATTGCCCACACACCTTCTCAATGTGAGGTTTCTTGGAACTGATTTCGATTGGAACAAAGGAACAGGAGGAGGCCATTCAGCCCCTCCAGCCAGATGGCCTACTCCTGCTCCTATTTCTTATGTTCTTTATTGGCCAAATGTTATTCTGGGCTTAGGGACCAGAGGCAGGATTTTCCGATTGTGCATTGGACCGTGTTGGGCGAACAGGACGATGCAGAGCTGGTGGATCAATGATGGTTTTAACAAGAAAAGTCTCCGTTCTTTCCCAGTGATGGATTGCAGGCTTTTGGGCTCAGCAAAAAAACACAAAGTGTATTTTACAGAGGTTGGCACTGACCTTCTGTCAATATTTTATGGAGTCGCAGGTCCATGAGCGAGTCGTCAATACCTTATCAAACCTGCTTTATTAAAAACTGTGCGATGGCAGGATTGAGGTTTCAGAAGGACAAGAGTCAACACAACTGCAACGTGCCTTTCAACTTTAAGAGAAATATCTGAAGTAGAATCTTAGAATCATAGAATCCCTACAGTGCAGAAGGAGGCTATTCGGCCCATCGGGCCTGCACTGACCACAATCCCACCCAGGCCCTATCCCCCATAACGCCATGTATTTACCCGAGCTCGTCCTCCTGACACTAAGGCGTAATTTATCATGGCCAATCCACCTAACCCGCACATCCTGGGGCACTAAGGGGCAATTTATCATGGCCAATCCACCTAACCCGCACATCCTGGGGCACTAAGGGACAATTTATCATGGCCAATCCACCTAACCCGCACATCTTTGGAGTGCGGGAGGAAACCGGAGCACCCGGAGGAAACCCACGCAGACATGGGGAGAACGTGCAAACTCCACACAGTCACCCGAGGTGGGAATCGAACCTGGGTCCTTGGCGCTAATTTGGCAGCCGTGCTAATTTTGACACAGCAAGATCCCACAAATAGTAACACTATAATAACCGGAGCATCTGGAGAGTGTTTTTGAGTGAAGTCGAGTGGGTTATACTGGCCCACCCTCTCCAGGGAGAACTCCCCTGCTGATCTTTGAAGGGATTAAAATCAGGTCAACCCTCTCTGGCATGGACTTACTTACTAGAATTCCTATTAACTAGTACACTATATATCTATTGCACTTGCTAACTAGTACACCAATTAACTAGTACACTGTATAATTAATGCACTTGCAAAGTAGTACACATACTAACGAGTGCACTTGCTAACTAGTGCACCTATTAACTGGTACACCCAATTAATTAATGAATTTACTCACCAGTACACTTACTACCTAGTGCACTACATAACTAGTATAACTAATAACTGTAAGAAGTCTCACAACACCAGGTTAAAGTCCAACAGGTTTATTTGGAATCACGAGCTTTCGGAGTGCTGCTCCTTCGTCAGGTGAGAATGCGAATGAGAAATCCACCTGATGAAGGAGCGGCGCTCCGAAAACTCGTAATTCCAAATAAACCTGTTGGACTTTAACCTGGTGTTGTGAGACTTCTTACTGTGCCCACCCCAGTCCAACGCCGGCATCTCCACATCATAACTGATAACTGGTGCATGAATTAACGAGTGCATCCATTAACTAATACACGCATTAACTAGTGGATTTACTAACTAGTACAATTACTAACTAGTATACCCATTAACTAGTGGAGTTACTAACTAGTGCACTTACTATGACAGTCAGACTAAGAGGAATTCTACTCTTATTAACTGACTTATTTTGGCATATTTTTACACAAATGAGATCCTTTTAATTATCCCGACTCTCTCCTCCTGTCTCCCCGACTGTCCAAATTGGGACTGCTTCCAATCCCTCGCCCATTTTACACTTTGTGCGGGTCACACCACCGGCATACGCCAACCTTCCATCGCTCCAGCCCCTTGAAGTTAAGTGGTTCCATAGTGTAATGGTTATTACATCTGCTTTACATGCCAGAAGGTCCTGGGTTTGAGACCCAGTGGAACCATTCTATGGGCGTCATGGTGGCACAGTGGTTAGCACTGCTGCCTCACAGCGCCAGGGGCCTGGGTTCGATTCCTGGCTTGGGTCATTGTCTGTGTGGAGTTTGCACGTATCTCCCCGTGTCTGTGTGGGTTTCCTCCGAGTGCTCCAGTTTTCTCCCACAGTTCAAATACGTGCTGGTTAGGTACATTGGCTGTGCTAAATTGCCCCTTAGTGTCCAAAGATGTGTGGGTTAGGTGGATTGGCCATGCTAAATTGCCCCTTAGTGTCCAAAGATGTGTGGGTTAGGTGGATTGGCCATGCTAAATTGCCCCTTAGTGTCCAAAGATGTGCGGGTTAGGTGGATTGGCCATGCTAAATTGCCCCTTAGGGTCAGGGGGATTAGCAGGGTAAATACCTGGGGTTATGGGATAAAGGGCCTGGGTGGGATTGTGGTCAGTGCAGACCTGATGGGCTGAATGGCCTCCTTCTGCACTGTAGGGATTCTATGATTGGTGTTTGTCTATGATTCGATGATAATTGGAACAATGAGTGAACACTGTGAAAGAGGGGTCTTCTGGACCCATCGCCGTGGCTGTGAGGCCATTCGGGGCCTGCTAACCCTGAAGAGGGGTAGTGATGGCTCGGAGCCAGGTGTGGGCAGCCTATGCCAGCGTGGCCTGTACCTGGAACATGTGGCAGGTCAGAAATCCAACCAGGCAGAGCAGCCGTGGGAACTGCCACACTCGATTAAGCGGCTCCGTGAGCTGAGTGGCGAGTGAATTAGTCCATATGGAGAGAGGAATTAGAGAACCATTTCAGCGTGGCTGGAAAAGGGGACATGTCATTAATAATAGGAACCTTGATAAAGCATAAATGAGAAGGGACAGTGACAGGGAAACACGAGAAACAGCTGCACTGATCCACAGGAGCAGGAGAGCGAGGAGGCTCAGGGGAGAGAGAGAAAGGTACGAGGAAGGAGAGGGAAAGAAGGGGTGGAGGAAAGGGATGGAAAGGAGGTTCATAGAATCCCTACAGTGCAGAAGGAGGCCATTCGGCCCATCGAGTCTGCACTGACAACAATCCCACCCAGGCCCTAACCCCACAACCCCACCTATCTATCCTGCTAATCCCCCTGACACTAAGGGGCAATTTAGCACGGCCAATCAACCTAACCCGTACATCTTTGGACTGTGGGAGGAAACTGGAGCACCCGGAGGAAACCCACGCAGACACGGGGAGAATGTGCAGACTCCGCACAGATAATGACCCGAGGTCAGAATTGGACCTGGGTCCCTGGTGCTGTGAGGCAGCAGTGCTAACCACTGTGCCAGCGTGCCACCCCAAAGTTTATTTTTTTATTTATTAGTCACAAGTAAGGCTTACATTAACACTGCAATGAAGTTACTGTGAAAACCCCCTAGTGGCCACACTCTGTTCGGGTACACTGAGGGAGAATTTAGCATGGCCAATGCACCCTAACCAGCACGTCTTTCGGACTGTGGGAGGAAACCGGAGCACCCGGAGGAAACCCATGCAGACATGGGGAGAACGTGCAGACTCCGCACAGACAGTGACCCAAGGCCGGGAATCGAACCCGGGTCCCTGGAGGAGAGAGGCAGGAGGAGGAGGGAGGCAGGAGGAGAGAGGGAGGAGGAGAGAGGGGGAAGGAGGTAGGCAGGAGGAGGAGGAGGGAGGCTGGAGGAGAGAGAGAGGAGGAGAGAGGGGGAAGGGGGAAGGGGGAGGAGGAGGGAGGCAGGAGGAGAAAGGGGGAAGGGGGAAGGAGGGAGGCAGGAGGAGAGGGGAGGAGGAGGAGAGAGGGAGGAGGAGAGAGGGGGAAGGGGGAAGGAGGGAGGCAGGAGGAGAGGGGAGGGGGAGGAGAGAGGTGTGCAAGCTGGGGAGAAAGGGAGAGAGAATTAGGAAGAGATTGAGAGAAAGAGAGAGAGAGAATGACAGGACGGAAAGAGAAAGGAAGAGAGTGCGGCACAAGAGAGGAGTGAGAGGCAGAGAATGAGAGGGGACAGTGTGGAAAACAGAGAGTAAGTCAGGTGGAAAGAGGGAGCTGGAGTGCGCTAGGTTTGATGTAGATTTGATGAGCTTCACTGTCACTCCAGGCGAAAGGTCCCATTTAATGTAACCAAGTGACACCGACTCAAGCTCCATTATAAAATTATCCATTAAATTTTAACTTCCTGATCGGGCTGAGGTGTGATAACATGTCTGTTTGTGACAGTTCTGATGTAATCTTAAATATTTAATATACACTGTTGACTTATCCTTCTTAAACTGAATCGCACCGTCACCATAACAACCGGGCCTACAGGGAAAATCTAAATTCAAGCAAATTTATCTGGTAAAAATTCTGATGTTAAAGTTGAGAGAGGTTCAGAGAATGCAGGCGATGATCACTGTAAATGGGGGGGATTATGTTGGAGGGTCCCATGATGCCACGGCGTGGGGAGGGGGATCCTTAGGGGTGAGGGGGGGGGGGGGGGGGTGGGAGGAGGGGGGGGGGGGGAGGAGGCGTAGTTTCTGTTTATATCCAGCCTCGGCTCATTGGAAGCTCTGCGCATTCTGGAGGGTCACACATTCGAGCTGTACTCAGATGCATCGCAGAGAGAGGGAGGATTGGAGATCGGTGAACACGCCAACCTGGTTGCCTCCCAGTGTCCAATTAGAGAAATGTGGTGACTCACTCTCTCTTGACCGTCACAAGAGATGCCCCGAACCCCCAACTCCTCAAAACACTTGGCCACGAGACAGGCTAACAACCTTGACACGTTAAAAAAGGCATTCTGTCGATGTATCACCGACTCGATCTCGGAAAATTGAGAAGTAGGAATGTGCATTCCATCAAGACATCCTTTACAGTCCATGAATCATAGAATCCCGACAGTGCAGAAGGAGGCCATTCAGCCCATCGAGGCTGCACCAACCACAATCCCACCCAGCCCCTATCCCCGTAGCCCCACGTATATATCCTGCTAGTCACTCTAACGCTAAGCTGCAATTTAGCATTACCAATCCACCTAAGGGCGAGGTGGCACAGTGGTTAGCACTACTGCCTCACAGTGCCAAGGACCCGGGTTCCATTCCCGACTTGGGTCACTGTCTGTGTGGACTCTGCACGTTCTCCCCGTGTCTGCATGGGTTTCCTCCGGATGCTCCGGTTTCCTCCCACAGTCCAAAGATGCGCGGGTTAGCTGGATTGGCCATGCTAAATTGCCCCTTAGTGTCAGGATGACTAGTAGGGTAAATACATTGGGTTATTATGGGGACAGGGTTTGGGTGGGATTGTGGTCGTTGCAGACTCGATGGGCTGAATGGCCTCCTTCTGCACTGTAGGGATTCTATGATTCTATGAACCTGCACATCTTTGGGCTGTGGGAAAAAACCCATTCAGACACGGGGAGAACGTGCAAACTCCACACAGACAGTGACCCAAGCTGGGAGTCGAACCCAGGTCCCTGGTATTCAATTAGTACTGATCCTCTGACAGTGCGGCGCTCCCTCAGTACTGACCCTCTGACAGTGCGGCACTCCCTCAGTACTGACCCTCTGACAGTGCGGCACTCCCCAGTACTGACCCTCTGACAGTGCGGCACTCCCTCAGTACTGACCCTCTGACAGTGCGGCACTCCCTCAGTACTGACCCTCTGACAGTGAGGCACTCCCTCAGTACTGACCCTCTGACAGTGCGGCACTCCCTCAGCACTCACCCTCTGACAGTGCGGCACTCCCTTAGTACTGACCCTCTGACAGTGCGGCACTCCCTCAGTACTGACCCTCTGACAGTGCGGCACTCCCTCAGTACTGACCCTCTGACAGTGCGGCACTCCCTCAGCACTGACCCTCTGACAATGCGGCATCCCCTCAGCACTGACCCTCTGACAGTGTGGCACTCCTTCAGCACTGACCCTCTGACGGTGTGGCACTCCCTCAGTACTGACCCTCTGACAGTGCGGCACTCCCTCAGTACTGACCCTCTGACAGTGCGGCACTCCCTCAGCACTGACCCTCTGACAGTGCGGCACTCCCTCAGCACTGACCGTCTGACAGTGCGGCACTCCCTCAGCACTGTCCCTCTGACAGTGCGGCACTCCCTCAGCACTGACCATCTGACAGTGCGGCACTCCCTCAGCACTGACCCTCTGACAGTGCAGCACTCCCTCAGCACTGACCATCTGACAGTGCGGCACTCCCTCAGCACTGACCCTCTGACAATGCAGCACTCCCTCAGCACTGACCCTCTGACAGTGCGGCATTCCGTTGTTACCATCCTGGAAGTGTTGGCCTCGATAAAATGTAAATGTGAGCAGCAGTGCGGGATCTTGAGCCCCACAGGTTATATGTTATAGGGAAGGTGAAGGCCATTCGGCCCATCACTGCAAGGGCAGCACTTGACTCTAAAGCCATTTTCCTGCCCTCTATCCAACACAGCACCCAGAGACGATGACTTTTGGATTGCTAAATATGAACGATTGAACTTTCTCTCTTTAGCTCATTCTTTGCCCCAAACCACGGGGCAAACCACCTTCAGACTGCCCCCTCCAGCAACCCCAACCCACCAGCCCTCCAATCCCAACCCTAACCCCCACCCCGTGCTCCTGCCAACTCAGAGTTGGTGGTGTTGGCGCACTGAGCTGGAAACTAATAGGCCAAGAGGGTCAAGGGGGCGAAGGCGGGCAAAGTTTCTCCTGAATGGGATGGTCCCAGTGGGCCAGTCAGATTGGAGGCACCACTATCTGGACCTCATTACATGCAAATGGATTCGGGATTCTGAATAATAAAACAGAAACACAAATCAATTAGTTAACTCAACAGGGCCGGGGATGATAATGGAGAGTGATGCTTTCTAATATCGTTGAAAGTTAACCTTCTGTTGACCCCGCTGCTTTGATATTAATCACGGCCTTAGAGCGTTTAATGTAGATAAATGTTAGGGGCAAGGTTCCCTAACATTCTTAATAACGTCGCACTCAGACTGGCTGTCCTTCAGAAATCTAATATCTTTTACTCTTTCCGCTCTGAGCCTCTGTCTGAGGTATACATTGATTCGGTGTGTGGGCGTCATTCAGAGACCAAACCATGGATTTAACTTCGTCATTTGAGGAAGAGCTTGCATTGATATAGCGCCTCGGTTGACCTCGAGACGTCCCAAAGTGATTCGCAGCCAACGCGGTGTTATTTGAATATTACTCGTTGTTGTCGGAAATTGGTAATCTGTGCGCAGCAAGATCCCACAGACCGTCGTGTGATAACAGTTCTTAATGGCAGCATTAACGCCCCATTTGCCTTGCGCCCATGACAACTATGCCAATCTCTCCTTAGCTCCAACCTCTTCCTGCCTCTACCATTCTGGGCAGCACGGTGGCAGAGCGGTGAGCACTCCTGCCTCACAGCTCCAGGGACCTAGGTTCGATTCCCGGCTTGGGTCACTGTCTGTGCGGAGTCTGCACGTTCTCCCCGTGTCTGCGTGGGTTTCCTTCGGGTGCTCCGGTTTCCTCCCACAGTCCAAAGATGTGTGCGTTAGGTGGATTGGCCATGCTAAATTGCCCCTTAGTGTCCCGGGATGTGTAGGTTAGAGGGATTAGTGGGATAAATGTGTGGGGTTGTGGGATCGGGCCTGGTGTGGGATTGTTGTCAGTGGAGATTCGATGGGCCGAATGGCCAATCCACCTAACCCACACATCTTTGGACTGTGGGAGGAAACCAGAGCATCCGGAGGAAACCCACGCAGACATGGGGAGATTGTGCAAATTCCACTCAGACAGTGACCAAAGCCGGGAATCGCACCCGGGTTCCTGGCGCTGTGAGGCAGCAGTGCTAACCACTGTGCCACCGTGCCACCCCAAGGTTAGACAGGGTAGATTCAGAAAGAATGTTCCCAATGGTGGGGGCGTCCAGAACTAGGGGTCATAGTTTGAGGATAAGGGGTAAACCTTTTAGGACTGAGGTGAGGAGAAATTTCTTCACCCAGAGGGTGGTGAATGTGTGGAATTCACTCCCACAGAAAGCAGTTGAGGCCAAAACGTTGTGTGATTTCAGGAAGAAATTAGATGTAGCTCTTGGGGCTAAAGGGATCGAGGGATATGGGGGGGAAAGGGGGGAATCAGGATATTGAATTTGATGCTATGCTATGATCAAAATGAATGGCGGAGCAGGCTCGAAGGGCCGAATGGCCTCCTCCTGCTTCTAGTTTCAATGTTTCCAAAATTACTCCTAATGTGGCTTAATGATTTGATTTGATTTATTATTGTGACATGTATTGGGGTACAGGGAAAACTATTGTTTCGTACGCACTAGACAGACAAAGCATACTGTTCATAAAGTAGAGGAGAAGGAAAGGAGAGGGTGCAGAATGTAATGATACAGTCACAGCTAGGGTGTAGAGAAAGATCAGCTTAATATAAGGCATCTCAACACTTCGGATCAAAGCCAGAAGCATTCACTGATATCCTCCTTGTTTGATGACCCTAATTCAATCAGATGGCTGGAGACCAGATTTTAGACACTTCAATGTATCTGAGTATACTTAATCCACCCTTTGAACGGGTTAAATCAAGGCTCCGTCTGCACTCTCAGTTTTATAAGATCCCATGATATTAATTTGCGGAGAAGGGGAGTTTTCCTGGGCTGACAGTTATCCCTCAGCGAGCTCCCACAACAGATTAACTGCCACCCAAACATTGACCGCGTTGCAAGTCGTCGGCTGTGAAGTGGTTTGGAATGTCCTGGGGGCACGGTGCTAACAGAAGCTGGCTCTCTCTTCGAATGGCTCTATCTCTGTGTTTGGGAACAGTGCAGTGAAGGATACCAGAGAATCCCAGCTCACCAGTCGACAGCACAGCAAAGTTTTGATGATACGCTCTCGCAATTATCTGCAGAAATTCGTGTGTGGGAGTTGGGAATTACTTTTTGTCTAAATCAGCCAGAATACAATTGAATATTTTTGTTAAATTAACACTGAGCCTCCTGCTCCAGCAATTGTTATGCAGCCATTATCTGCATCTGCAAAACCTTCTCAAGTTTGCTCTCTGATTCTTATCATCGGGCGACTGGATGAAGAAGACTTGGGATCCATTCGACGGGTTTCATAGAATCCTACAGTGCAGAAAGAGGCCATTCAGCCCATCGAGTCTGCACCAACCACAATCCCACCCAGACCCTATCCCTATATCCCTACATATTTACCCACTAATCCCTCTAACCTATGCATCCCGGGGCAATTTAGAATGGCCAATCAACCTAGCCCGCACATCTTTGGACTGTGGGAGGAAACCGGAGCACCCAGGGGAAACCCACGTAGACATGGGGAGTATGTGCAAACTCCACACATGTGCAAACTTCCTCACTCCTTCCTGATTCCTTACAGTCAATATTAGGCTGATCTTCTCATTTAGTTACACACAATTAAGTCTTTTATATCGCCCCAATCTCGCCAGCAACAAATGACGGCAATACCAAACAAAAGAACAGAAGAGACAGCCTCCCATCCATTGACTCTGTCTACACTTCCCGCTGCCTCGGAAAAGCAGCCAGCATAATTAAGGACCCCACGCACCCCGGACATTCTCTCTTCCACCTTCTTCCGTCAGAGAAAAGATACAAAAGTCTGAGGTCACGTACCAACCGACTCAAGAGCAGCTTCTTCCCTGCTGCTGTCAGACTTTTGAATGGACCTACCTCGCATTAAGCTGATCTTTCTCTACACCCTAGCTATGACTGTAACACTACATTCTGCACTCTCTCCTTTCCTTCTCTATGAACGGTATGCTTCGTCTGTATAGCGCTCAAGAAATAATACTTTTCACTGTATGTTAATACATGTGACAATAATTCAAATCAAATCAAATCAAAGTCAAAGGAGCAGGAGGAGGCCATCTGGCCCCTCGAGCCTGCTCCGCAATTCAATAAGATCATGGCTGATCTTTTCATGGACTCAGCTCCACTTACCCGCCCACTCACCATAACCCTTAATTCCTTTACTGTTCAAAAATCTATCTATCCTTGCCTTAAAAACATTCAATGAGGTAGTCTCAACTGCTTCACTGGGCAGGGAATTCCACAGATTCACAACCCTTTGGGTGAAAAAGTTCCTCCTCAACTCACTCCTAAATCTGCTCCCCCTTATTTTGAGGCCATGCCCCCTAATTCTAGTTTCACCCGCCAGTGGAAACAACTTCCCTGTTTCTATCTTATCTATTCCCTTCATAATCTTATATGTTTCTATAAGATCTCCCCTCATTCTTCTGAATTCCAATGAGTACAGCCCCAGTCTATTCAGTCTCTCCTCATAAGCCAACCCTCTCAACTCCGGAATCAACCTAGTGAATCTCCTCTGCACCCCCTCCAGTGCCAGTATATCCTTTCTCAAGTAAGGAGACCAAAACTGTACACAGTACTCCAGGTGTGGCCTCACCAGCACCTTATACAGCTGCAACATAACCTCGCTGTTTTTAAACTCCATCCCTCTAGCGATGAAGGACAAAATTCCATTTGCCTTCTTAGTTACCTGCTGCACCTGCAAACCAACTCCTTGTGATTCCTGCACAAGGACACCCAGGTCCCTCTGCACAGCAGCATGCTGCAATTTTTTACCATTTAAATAATAGTCCATTTTGCTGTTATTCCCACCAAAATGGATGACCTCACATTTACCAACATTGTACTCCATCTGCCAGACCCTCGCCCACTCACTTAGACTATCTATATCCCTTTGCAGGCTTTCAGCGTCCTCTGCACGCTTTACTCTGCCACTTATCTCAGTGTTCTTGTGCCAAAGGCCTGACACACCAATGTCTTGACAGAGATGTCTTGCTGCATCTGTACAGGGCATTGGTGAGGCCGCAGCTGGAATACTGTGTGCAGTATTGGTTCCCTTATTTGCGGAAGGATATATTGGCCTTGGAGGGAGTGCAGAGAAGGTTCACCAGGTTGATACCAGAGATGAGGGGTGTTGATTATGAGGAGAGACTGAGCAGATTGGGTTTGTACTCGTTGGAATTTAGAAGGCTGAGGGGGGATCTTATAGAGACCTATAAGATAATGAAGGGGCTGGATAGGGTAGAGATGGAGAGATTCTTTCCACTTAGAAAGGAAGCTAGAACCAGAGGGCACAGCCTCAAAATAAAGGGGGGTCAGCTTAGGACAGAGTTGAGGAGGAACTTCTTCTCTCAGAGGGTGGTGAATCTCTGGAATTCTCTGCCTACTGAAGTGGTGGAGGCTACCTCGCTGAATATGTTTAAATCACGGATAGATGGATTCCTGATCGGTAAGGGAATTAGGGGTTATAGGGATCAGGCGGGTAAGTGGAACTGATCCACTTCAGATCAGCCATGATCTTATTGAATGGCGGGGCAGGCTCGAGGGGCTAGATGGCCTACTCCTGCTCCTATTTCTTATGTTCTTATGTTCTTATGTAAGTGTGGTACTGAGAGTGGACATTGCATCCTTGGAGATGCCATTTTTCCGACTGAGGTCCTAGAAGCTAGCTCGGGGCTGGATGTAAAAGATTCTGGTGTGGTCCAGAGGGAGTTAAATTAACTCTTCAGGGGCTGGTGATTTTTTTCAATTCATTCGTGGGACATGGGCGTCGCTGGCTGGACCAGCATTTATTGCCCATCCCTAGCTGCCCTTGGAGGGCAGTTCAGAGTCAACCACATTGCTGTGGCTCTGGAGTCACATGTAGGCCAGACCAGGTAAGGATGGCAGATTTCCTTCCCTAAAGGACATTAGTGAACCAGATGGGTTTTTCCGACAATTGACAATGGTTTCATGGTCATCAGTCGATTCCTAATTCCAGACATTTTTCAAATTCCGCCATCTGCCGTGGCGGGAATCGAACCCGGGTCCCCCAAATAGTAACTGGGTTTCTGGATTAATAGACTAACGATAATACCACTCGGCAATCGCCTCCCCAGGATCCCTTTATTTACAACTTATCTCCACTCCTAAGAGAGCTTCAGGTACAAAGTCAGAAGCCAGAGTGTCAGTGGACCAGATACTCCACAATATACACATAGGTGAGGCTCCCTGATTGGGCAGGCAATCACCACCTCATTCTCATACTCCAATCATTCCCTCAATCAGGGAGCTCACACTCCAATCATTACCTCAATCAGGGAGCTCATACTCCAATCATTCCCTCAATCAGGGAGCTCATATTCCAATCATTACCTCAATCAGGGAGCTCATACTCCAATCATTACCTCAATCAGGGAACTCATACTCCAATCATTACCTCAATCAGGGAGCTCATATTCCAATCATTACCTCAATCAGGGAGCTCATACTCCAATCATTACCTCAATCAGGGAGCTCATATTCCAATCATTCCCTCAATCAGGGAGCTCATATTCCAATCATTACCTCAATCAGGGAGCTCATACTCCAATCATTACCTCAATCAGGGAACTCATACTCCAATCATTACCTCAATCAGGGAGCTCATATTCCAATCATTACCTCAATCAGGGAGCTCATACTCCAATCATTACCTCAATCAGGGAGCTCATGTTCCAATCATTCCCTCAATCAGGGAGCTCACACTCCAATCATTACTTCAATCAGGGAGCTCATACTCCAATAATTCCCTCAATCAGGGAGCTCATATTCCAATCATTACCTCAATCAGGGAGCTCATACTCCAATCATTACCTCAATCAGGGAACTCATACTCCAATCATTGTCTCAATCAGGGAGCTCATACTCCAATCATTACCTCAATCAGGGAGCTCATATTCCAATCATTACCTCAATCAGGGAGCTCATACTCCAATCATTGTCTCAATCAGGGAGCTCATACTCCAATCATTACCTCAATCAGGGAGCTCATACTCCAATCATTGTCTCAATCAGGGAGCTCATACTCCAATCATTACCTCAATCAGGGAGCTCATACTCCAATCATTACCTCAATGAGGGAGCTCCTACTCCAATCATTACCTCAATGAGGGAGCTGCATATCATTTTGCCCCTTGATGTTGCTTCCAACAGAATCCTGGAAGATTTATCATCGATCCTTGGCGATTCCTGGAGTGTTGGTTACCCAACCACTGCAGGCCATTTCAACGATTTGGTATTCAAACACTAAAGGAGACAGTGGAAATGGGTGGCACAGTGGCACAGTGGTTAGCACTACTGCCTCAGAGCACCAGGGACCTGGGTTCAATTCCAGCCTTGGGTGTCTGTGTGGGGTCTGCACATTCTCCCCATGTCTGTGGGGGTTTCCTCCAGCTGTTCCGGTTTCCTCCCACACTCTAAAGATGTGTAGGTTAGGTTGATTGACCATGTTAAATTGCCTCTTAGTGTCCAAAGATGTCTACAGTAAGAAGTCTCACAACAGCAGGTTAAAGTCCAACAGATTTATTTGGAATCACGAGCTTTTGGAGCACTGCTCCTTCATCCGGCTCCACTTACCTGATGAAGGAGCAGCGCTCCGAAAGCTCGTGATTCCAAGTAAACCTATTGGACTTTAACCTGGTGTTGTGAGACTACTTTCTGTGCCCACCCCAGTCCAACGCCGGCATCTCCACTCCAAAGATGTGTGGATTAGCGGGGTAAATATGTGGGGATATAGGGATAGGGCCCGGGTGGGATGCTCTGTCGGAGTATCGGTGTAGACTCAATCAGTGGTGACTTGGGTCACTGTCTGTGTGGAGCCTGCACATTCTCCCCGAGTCTGTGTGGATTTCTTCTGGTAATCCAGTTTCCTCCAACAATCCGAAAGACGTGTGGGTTAGATGCATTGGCCATGATAAATTGACCTTTAGTGCCAGGGGGACTAGCAGGGTAAATATGCGGGGTTACAGGGATAGGGCCTGGGTAACCTCACAACACCACAGACAGAAGCAAAGGTTACACAGTGGAAGGAGCTGACCAGAATCATTTCACAAGTGACTCAGATGGTGAGGTGTTCTGCGATTCTGTGGAAGAATTGGACCATGACAAGATTTCAGCAGTTCAGAGAGGCAGATCTGTTATGGAATGCTCCCAAGACCCGTTCAGTTTACAGTGCAGGCTCGATGGGCTGAATGGCCTCCTTCTGCACTGTAGGGATTCTATGGAATTTGTGGTCTGTAGCATTCTATGATTCTGTGATAAATGTTTCAAGGATGCCCCTGAAGAGGTCGACTCATGCCTTGTGAGTGAGGAAAATGGAGAAAGTTGGTTCGGGAAGGTGCGGCCACATCGAGAGACTTGTTGGAACCGCTCGGAGGTGAGGCCGAGGCATCTGAGAACCTATCAAATCAGAGTGGAAAAAACCGCCCTGGATTCCGAGGGGAGTACTTAAGGAGACCACCTCAACTCAGTCCTCTTGCCCCGACTATTCTCCAAGTGCTCGAATCCTTTTGGGGCCTCAAGAGGAGGCGACGGCCTAGTGGTATTATCGTTGGATTATTAATCCAGAGACTCAGCTAACGTTCTGGGGACCCGGGTTCGAATCCTGCCACGGCAGGTGATGGAATTTGAATTCAATAATTTAAAAAATCTGGAATTAAGAATCTATTGAGACCATGAAACGATTATCGGAAAAACCCATCTGGTTCATTCATGTTGCTTTAGGGAAGGAAATCTGTCGTCCTTAACCTGGTCTGGCCTACACGTGACTCCAGAGCCACAGCAATGTGGTTGACTCTCAACTGCGACTAGGGATGGGCAATAAATGCTGGCCCAACCAGCATTTCGAAGGGCCTGTTTCCTGTGCTGTACTGTTCTTTGTTCTAACCAGCGGCGCCCATGACCCATGAATGGATAAGTCACCCCCTCCCCACTCCCTTCTCCGTATCCTCCTCTTAACCTTGCCGCATCGGCCAGCCGCTTACCGGGGGGCTGACTTGGCAATTCGGTGTGTTGACTGATACCTTTGACAAAGTTTGTTGGCCGATTCCGCACATATTATGATGGGCTTGCTGGCATATTTTGAATGGTTCCAGAATAAACAGCTCTTTGGTGACAACCTATAATTAAAGGCGGGGCCTCCCATTATACTTTGTGAACCACACTGTCAATCAAACATCTCACTTCAACCAAACAAGAATATATTTAAGAAATTTCTCCTTTTCTTTTACACACACACAGGAAAACCTTTCATGAGATTCTGCACAACTCAGTCTCACGGATTTAGGGAAACAGTTAAGAGGAAAATCCATTCATTCAGTTCCTTTCTTTGGCTCCCTCCATCTCCACCGACCTCTCCAAATCTCCCACGGAATCATCACTTCGATTCAGATCCTTCCTCTGCAGAATCCCTTTTAAATTGATTACAAACATACGCCAGGATTTTACGACCTTGTTTGGGCGAGGCTTGTAAAACCCCGTCCGAGGGCAACGGAGAATTCCGTTCTGTGAGTCTCGCCCGCCCCGATTCCGACAGTAAAATAGAAACTGGAAGCAGGAGGAGGCCATTCGGCCCTTCGAGCCTGCTCCGCCATTCATTTTGATCATGGCTGATCATCGAATTTAATATCCTGATTCCCCCCCCCTTCCCCCCATATCCTTTGATCCCTTTAGCCCCAAGAGTGGTTAAGAAGGCGTATGGTGTGCTGGCCTTTATCAATCGAGGGATTGAGTTTAGGAGTCCGGGGATAATGATGCAGCTATATAAGACCCTCGTCAGACCCCACTTGGAGTACTGTGCTCAGTTCTGGTCGCCTCATTACAGGAAGGATGTGGAAAAGATTGAAATGGTACAGAGGAGATTTACAAGGATGTTGCCTGGATTGAGTGGCATGCCTTATGAGGATAGGCTGAGGGAGCTCGGTCTTTTCTCCTAGGAGAGACGTAGGATGAGAGGAGACCTAATAGAGGTATATAAGATGTTGAGAGGCATAGATCGGGTGGACTCTCAGAGGCTTTTTCCCAGGGTGGAAATGGCTGCTACGAGAGGACACAGGTTTAGGGTGCTGGGGGGTAGGTACAGGGGAAATGTTAGGGGTAAGTTTTTCACACAGAGGGTGGTGGGCGAGTGGAATCGGCTGCCGTCAGTGGTGGTGGAGGCAAACTCAATAGGGTCTTTTAAGAGACTCCTGGATGAGAACATGGGACTTAATAGGATGGAGGGTTATAGGTAGGCCTAAAAAATAGGGATATGTTCGGCACAACTTGTGGGGCCGAAGGGCCTGTTTTGTGCTGTAGTTTTTCTATGTTTCTATGTTTTTTTATATCTAATTTCTTCTTGAAATCTCACAACGTTTTGGCCTCAACTACTTTCTGTGGTAGTGAATTCCACACATTCACCACCCTCTGGGTGAAGAAATTTCTCCTCACCTCAGTCCTAAAAGGTTTACCCCTTATCCTCAAAATAAATGACCCCTAGTTCTGGACTCCGCCACCAACAGGAACATTCTTTCTTAATCTACCCTGTCTAACCTTGGGGCGTGTCTTGGGGCGGCATGCTGGCACAGTGGTTAGCACTGCTGCCTCACAGCGTCAGGGACCCGGGTTCAATTCCCAGCTTGGGTCACTGTGTGTGTGGAGTTTGCATGTTCTCCCTGTGTCTGCGAGGGTTTCCTCCGGGTGAACATAAGAACTAGGAGCAGGAGTAGGCCATCTGGCCCCTCGAGCCTGCTCCGCCATTCAATAAGATCATGGCTGATCTTTTCGTGGACTCAGCTCCACTTACCCGCCCACTCACCGTAACCCTTAATTCCTTTACTGTTCAAAAATCTATCTATCCTTGCCTTAAAAACATTCAATGAGGAAGCCTCAACTGCTTCACTGGGCAGGGAATTCCACAGATTCACAACCCTTTGTGTGAAGAAGTTCCTCCTCAGCTCAGTCCTAAATCTGCTTCCCTTTATTTTGAGGCTATGCCCCCTAATTCTAGTTTCACCTGCCAGGGGAAACAACTTCCCTGCTTCTATCTTATTCATTCCCTTCATAATCTTATATGTTCTATAAGATCTCCCCTCATTCTTCTGAATTCCAATGAATATCACCCCAGTCTACTCAGTCTCTTCTCATAAGCCAACCCTCTCAACTCCGGAATCAACCTAGTGAATCTCCTCTGCACCCCCTCCAGTGCCGGTACATCCTTTCTCAAGAAAGGAGACCAAAACTGTACACAGTACTCCAGGTGTGGCCTCACCAGCACCTTATACAGCTGCAACATAACCTCGCTGTTTTTAAACTCCATCCCTCTAGCAATGAAAGACAAAATTCCATTTGCCTTCTTAATTACCTGCTGCACCTGCAAACGGGTGCTCTGGTTTCCTCCCATAGCCCAAAGATGTGCAGGTTAGGTGGATTGGCCATGGTAAATCACCCCTTAGTGTCAGGGGGACTAGCAGGGTAAATATATGGGGTTGCAGGAATGGGGCCTGGGTGGGATTGTGGTTGGTGCAGACTCGATGGGCCGAATGCGAACATTCTTTCTGAATCTACCCTGTCGCATCCTGTTAGAATTTTATAAGTTTCTATGAGATTCCCTCTCACTCTTCTAAACTCCAGAGAATATAATCCTAACCGATTTAATCTCTCCTCATATGACAGACCTGCCATCCCAGGGATCAGCCTGGTAAACCTTCGCTTCACTCCCTCTATAGCAAGGACATCCTTCCTCAGATAAGGACACCAAAACTGCGCACAATACTCCAGCTGTGGCCTCACCAATTTAATTCCATGCCTGGTTGTCAGATTGGTCTGACGCACTTTGATGTAAATTTTCTGGGATTATTTTATCCGAACGCTTACATATTTTATGTTTCCAGTGCATTCTGCGTTTTAGATTCTTGTGCACCAGTTCCTCTGTCAGTTGATTAAGCAAGCCAACTAACCGTTGAAGCAAGCAGGTGAATATTCCACGCTGGGAATGCGTTATTCAGGGATTGACTCGGAATGTGGGGACGGGGGGGGTAAAGGGCTTGAACCCCAGAATACACCGTCTGGCGCCTGACCTGAGGCACCTGGTTCCTGCCGTGACGCGGGACGCCAGAGTCCAGACCGACACTCCCTGGCGCAACACTGAGAGAGTGCTGCACTGTCAGAGGTACAGTTTCCCAGTGTGAGACGCCAAACCAAGGTGTGGGGCTACCCTCTCAGGTGAATGCATCCCACGGCCAATCGCCCCTCCCCCGCCACCCCGCTGCCGCCACCCCCCACCCCCCCACCCCCTCCCCCAGTGCATTGGTTAATATTTATTCCCTCACCCAACCCCTCCAGAAACAGATTCAATTGCGATTAGAAACATAGAAACATAGAAGATAGGAGCAGGAGGAGGCCATTCGGCCCTTCGAGCCTGCTCCGCCATTCATCACCATCATGGCTGATCATCCAACTCAATAGCCTAATCCTGCTTTCTCCCCATAACCTTTGATCCCATTCGCCCCAAGTGCTATATCCAGCCGCCTCTTGAATACATTCAATGTTTTGGCATCAACTACTTCCTGTGGTAATGAATCCCACAGGCTCACCACTCTTTGGGTGAAGAAATGTCTCCTCATCTCCGTCCTAAATGGTCTACCCCGAATCCTCAGACTGTGACCCCTGGTTCTGGACTCCCCCCACCATCGGGAACATCCTCCCTGCATCTACCCTGTCTAGTCCTGTTAGAGTTTTATAAGTCTCTATGAGATCCCCCCTCATTCGTCTGAACTCCAGCGAAAACAATCCTAACCGAGTCAACCTCTCCTCATACATCAGTCCCGCCATCCCCGGAATCAGCCTGGTAAACCTTCGCTGCACTCCCTCGAGAGCAAGAACATCCTTCCTCAGAAAAGGAGACCAAAACTGCACACAATACTCTAGGTGTGGCCTCACCAAGGCCCTGTATAATTGCAACAACACATCCCGGCTCCTGTACTCGAAACCTCTCGCTATGAAGTCCAACATACCATTTGCCTTCTATACCGCCTGCTGCACCTGCATGCTTACCTTCAGTGACTGGTGCACAAGGACACCCAGGTCCCGCTGCACACTCCCCTCTCCCAATTTACACCCATTCAGGTAGTAATCTGCTGTTTTGTTTTTGCTTCCAAAGTGAATAACCTCACATTGATCCAAATTATACTGCACCTGCCCTTGATTTGCCCACTCACCCAACCTGTCCGGATCATTCTGAAGGATCTCTGCATCCTCGTCACTGTTCACCCTCCCAGCCAGCTGTTATCACATTGCTGTTTGTGTGATCTTGCTGTGCACCAATTGGCTGCTGAGTTTCCTACGTCACAACAGTGAGTACACTTTGAAAACAATTCAGTGGATGCAAGACAGCTTTGTGACAAATCACCACTGTTCAGGAGATAGGAACTTAACGGGGGTAGGCCATTCAACCCATCGAGCCTGCGCCACCATTCAATAGTCATGGCTGATTGGACACCTCAATGCCTTCCCCTCACACTGTCCGCATAACCCGTTACATAGAACATAGAAAAGCTACAGCACAAACAGGCCCTTTGGCCCACAAGTTGTGCCGAACATACTAGGCTTACTTATAATCCTCTATTTTACTAACTTCCATGAACTTATCCAAAAGTCTCTTAAAAGACCCTATCGAATCCGCCTCCACCACCACTACCGGCAGCCAATTCCACGCATCCACCACCCTCTGAGTGAAAACTTACCCCTAACATCTCCTCTGTACCTACTCCCCAGCACCCTAAACCTGTGACCTCTTGTGGCAACCATTACAGCCCTGGGTAAAAGCCTCTGAGAATCCACTCTATCAATACCCCTCAACATCTTATGCACCTCTATCAGATCACCCCTCATCCTTCGCCTCTCCAAGGAGAAAAGACCGAGCTCTCTCAACCTATCCTCATAAGGCATGCCACCTAATCCAGGCAACATCCTTGTAAATCTCCTCTGCACCCTTTCTATGGCTTCCACATCCTTTCTGTAATGAGGCGACCAGAACTGGGCACAGTACTCCAGGTGGGGTCTGACCAGGGTCCTATACAGCTGCAGCATTATCTCCCGATTTCTGAACTCAATTCTCTTATTCAATTCCTCTATAATGTTATTGTAAATCAGAAAGCTATCAATCTCTACCTCAAACAGACTCCGTGACTGAGTTTCCACAACTCCAAGGTGTTGTGGGTTAAGCGTATTGGCCATGCTAAATTGCCCCTTTGTGTCAGGGTGATTAGTCGGGTAAATACATGGGGTTACATAGGAATTGGGAGCAGAAGTCGGCAAATTCAGCCCTTCGAGCCTGCTCCGCCATTCAATCAGATCACGGCTGATCTCTCCCTGGTCTCAAATCCACCTCCCCACCTGTTCCCCATATCCCCTTATCCCTTTTTTATTAGAAATATATCCATCTCCTTCTTGAAACCATTCAATGATTCAGACTCCACCGCGCGATGGGGCAGCGAGTTCCACAAATTCACCACCCTCTGCGAGAAATAGTTCCTCCTCATCTCAGTGTTAAATCTACCGCCTCTCAACCTATACCTGTGACCTCTTGTTCGAGATTGCCCCACAAGGGGAAACATTTGGTCTACATTTACTTTATCGATCCCTTTTAGTATTTTATATCCCTCGATCAGATCCCCTCCCGTCCTTCTAAACTCCAGCGGGTACAAGCCCAAACTCTTTAATCTCTCCTCAACCCTTTCATTCCCGGAATCAATCTGGTGAACCTCCTCTGAACTGCGTCCAATTCCACCACATCCTTCCTGAAATAAGGGGATAGGGCCTGGGTGGGATTGTTGTCAGTGCAGCCTCGATGGGCTGAATGGTCTTCTTCTGCACTGTAGGGATTCCATGACAACCCTCCGGGGTTGAGAATTCTAAACATTCAACACCCTCTGGGTGAAGAGCTTTCCCCTCACCTCAGTCCGACGTGGCTTCCCACATATTTTGAAATTGTGACCCCTGATTCCAGACTCCCCAACCTGGGAAAACATCTTACCCACGTCTACCCAATGGGCAGCACAGTGGCACAGTGGTTAGCACTGCTGCCCCACAGTGCCAGGGACCTGGGTTCAATTCCTGACTTGGGTCACTGTCTGTGTGGAGTCTGCACGTTCTCCCCGTGCCTGCGTGGGTTTCCTCCGGGTGCTCAGGTTTCCTCCCACAGTCCAAAGATGTGCAGGTTAGGTGGATTGGCCATGCTAAATTGATCCTTAGTGTCTAAAGATGTGTAGAATAGGTGGATTGGCCCTGGGAAATTGCCTCTTAGTGTCCAATGATGTGCGTGTCAGGTGGATTGGCCATGCTAAATTGCCCCTTCGTGTCCCAAGATGTGTAGGTTAGGTGGATTGACCATGCTAAATTGCCCCTTAGTGTCCAAAGATGTGTAGGTTAGGTGGATTTGCCATGATAAATTGTCCCATAGTGTCCTAAGATATGCTGGTTAGGTTAATTGGCCATGCTACATTGTCCCTTAGTGTCCAAAGATGTGCGGGTTAGGTGGATTGGCCATGCTAAATTGATCCTTAGTGTCCAAAGATGTGTGGGTTAGGTGGATTGGCCGTGCTAAATTGTCCCTTCATGTCGGAAGATGTGTCGGATAAGTGGATTGGTCTTGCTAAATTGCCCCTTCGTGTCCCAAGATGTGCGGGTTAGGTGGATTGGCCATGCTAAATTGCCCCTTAGTGTTCAAAGATGTGTGGGTTAGGTGGATTGGCCATGCTAAATTGCTCCTTAGTGTCAGGGGTATTAGTGGGTAAAATAATTGGGATTACGGGGATGGGGCCTGGGTGGAATAGTTGTTGGTGCAGGCTCGATGGGCCGAATAGCCTCCTCCTGCACTGTCGGTATTCTATGACGCTACCCTGTCTGTCCCTTTAATAATGAAAGGGTTAATTTGCCCCCATCATAAGATGCCAAGAAAAATAAAGGCAAATGGGGGTAGGTGGGATGTGGGGATGCTTGCCTTAGCAGCAACTACGAGGAGACGCCGGGGCAATGATCCAGTGAAATCTGCAACAAATGGTTCTGCATTACAAACTATTAATAAACAATTTGCTGCTGTTTCTGTTTCTGTCGGCAGTGATTGCGTCACAGTTGGCAACCCTGCACTTCCTGAATGCAAATGGCAGACTAATAGTCTTACATTAACTACCATAGCCTGGGGGACAAAATCAAACACACCAATAGACAGAAGAAAAATTACTGAGGAGTTAATAAACAGGCAGGAACATTGTCTCGCTCGATACTCTGGAAGATCTGAAACCTCCCCCATTAGAATTTATACATCTCCGACTTCACATCTGATTCACCTGCAGAACACATCACAAGACACTCCAGCTTCTCCCAGCCTCCTTCCTTCTCCTCCTCTTGAAAGAAAGGAGTCACGGCAAAATTATTTCCCATGATTTGACTTATTTGATTTGATTTGATTTATTATTGTCACATGTATTAGCGTACAGTGAAATGTATGATCTCTTGCACGCTATACGGACAAAGCATGCCCCGTACATCGAGAAGGGAAAGGTTGATTGGCCATGCGAGATTGAGTATCAGGGGGATGAGCAGGGTAAATATGTGGGGTTACGGGGATAGGTGGGATTGTGGTCGGTGCAGATTCGATGGGACGAATGGCCTCCTTCTGCACTGTAGGGGTTCCATGGATTCTATGGAATGAGAGAGTGCAGAATGCAGTGTTACAGTCATAGCTAGGGTGTAGCTGTGTAGTAATGTAAAGTAAAGTTTATTTATTAGTCACAAGTAAGGCTTACATTAACACTGCAGTGAGGTTACTGTGAAAATCCCCTAGTCGCCACACCTGTTCGGGTACACTGAGGGAGAATTTAGCATGGCCAATTCACCTAACCTGCACATCTTTGGAGTGTGGGGGGAAACCGGAGCACCCGGAGGAAACCCACGCAGACATGAGGAGAATGTGCAAACTCCACACAGACAGCGACCCAAGCAGTGAATCGAATCCTGGTCCCTGGCGCTGTGAGGCAACAGTGCCAACCACTGTGCCACCGTGCCGCCCCACAGTAGGTCTATTCAAAAGTCTGACAGCAGCAGGGAAAACGCTTTTCTTGAGTCGACTTGTACATGACCTCAGACTTTTGTATCTTTTTCCCGACGGGAGAAGGTGGAAGAGAGAATGTCCGGGGTGCATGGGGTCCTTAATTATGCTGGCTGCTTTTCCGAGGCAGCGGGAAGTGTAGACAGAGTCAATGGACGGGAGGCTGGTTTGCGTGATGGACTGGGCTACATTCACGACCTTTTGTAGTTCCTTGTGGTCTTGGGCAGAGCAGGAGCCATACCAAGCTGTGATACAACCAGAAAGAATGCTTTCTATGGTGCATCTGTAAAAGTTGCTGAGAGTCGTAGCTGACATGCCAAATTTCCTTAGTCTTCTGAGAAAGTACAGGCATTGGTGGCTTTCTTAACAATAGTGTTGGCATGGGAGACTTACCAGATATAGGAGCAGAATTAGGCCATTCGGCCCATCGAGTCCGCTCCGCCATTCGATCCTGGCTGATATGCTCCTCATCCCCATTTTCCTGCCTTCTCCCCATAACCCTTCAACCCATTCCCAATTAAAAATCTGTCTAACTCCTCCTCAAATTTACTCACTGTCCCAGCATCCACCGCACTTTGGGGCAGCGAATTCCACAGATTCACAACCCTTTGGGAGAAGTAGTTTCTCCTCAACTCTGTTTTAAATTTGCTGCCCCTTATCCTCAGACTATGACCCCTCGTCCTAGAATGCCCCACAAGAGGAAGCATCCGCTCCACGTCTGGAACCAGGGGACATTGATTCAGGATAAGGTGTAGAGGGGACACGAGGAGGAACGTTTTTACACAGAGGGCTGTGGGTTCTGGGATTCGCTACCTGAGTTGGTGGTGGAGACAGAGACCCTAAATTCTTTTTCAAAGTATCTTAAGTGCTGTAAGCTACATGACTATGGGCCAGGTGCAGGAAGGTGGGATTAGAAAGGGCACCTGGGTGTCCTTGGGCTGGCATTGTCAATATGGGCAGAATGGCCTCCTTCTGTGCTGTAACCCTTTCTATGGTTTCTAAGGAAGGAGATGTAGGTGGAGCTCCACAACATCCAGGACAAAGCTTCGTAACACTCCCTCCACCACCAACACACAATGGCAGCAATGCGTACCATCTACAAGCTCGTCCGGCAGCACCTTCCAAACACACGACTTCTACCATGTAGAAGGACAAGGGCAGCAGATACATGGGAACACCACCATTTGCAAGTTCCCCCCCAAGCCACTCACATCCTGACTTGGAAATATATCGGTTGTTCCTTCATAGTTGCTGGGTCAAAATCCTGGAGTTCCCTCCCTAACTGCACTGTGGATGTACCCACACCACAAGGACTGCAGCAGTTCAAGATGGCGACTCACCATCAACTTGTCAAGGGTGATTGGGGATGGGAAACAAATGAGAAACGTGACCCCTGACCCTGAAAATTAATTAAACTAAAACGACAGCTTTCAAACTTCCTGGCTCAAAAAGGCCAAATATGGTGAAGTAAGAAACAGCGTAAATATCATAGAATCGGAAGAGGCCATTCGGCCCATCGAGTCTCTGACAGAGTATCTTACCCAAGCCCTCTCCCTCGCCCTATCCCTGTAATCCCACACATTTCCCGTGGCTAGTCCATCTAACCTGCACATCTTTGGACACTAAGGGGCAATTTAGCATGGCCAATCCACCTAACCTGCACATCTTTGGGACAATAAGGGGCAATTTAGCATGGCCAATCCACCTAACCTGCACATCTTTGGGACAATAAGGGGCAATTTAGCATGGCCAATCCACCTAACCTGCACATCTTTGGGACAATAAGGGGAAATTTATCATGGCCAATCCACCTAACCTACACATCTTTGGACACAAAGGGTTAATTTAGCATGGCCAATCCACCTAACCTACACATCTTTGGACACAAAGGGTTAATTTAGCATGGCCAATCCACCTAACCTACACATCTTTGGACACAAAGGGTTAATTTAGCATGGCCAATCCACCTAACCTACACATCTTTGGACACAAAGGGTTAATTTAGCATGGCCAATCCACCTAACCTACACATCTTTGGACACAAAGGGTTAATTTAGCATGGCCAATCCACCTGACCTACACAGCGTTGGGACACAAAGGGTTAATTTAGCATGGCCAATCCACCTAATTTGCACATCTTTGGACTGTGGGAGGGAACCGGAGCACCCGGAGGGTGCGGGGAGAACGTGCAGACTCCACACAGACAGTGACCCGAGGCCGGAATTGATCTCTGGTCTCTAGCACTGTGAGTCCAGCTGAGGGTGCGTCATCGAGGCTTGAGGGCTGGCCACGGTTACATGGCGATGGGGTCGGGATATCGGGGATTTGAGCGGTTTAGACGGCGCGGTTTCACTTGGGGTGGAACCCCCTCGGACAATCCTCCTCTGGGTCTGTCGTGAGGTGCACAAGTTGTGATGAATCTCAGCAAAGGAGCGGTTATGACAAGCTGACAACCACAACGAGAGCCTTTCCTCTGCATAAAAATAAACGACTGCCATTCTACTGAAAACGGAGAGATTAATGGAGCCACACACTGCTGTTATGAATCATATATCAGGATGGAATAAGAATGATGTTGCCATTGCTCTGATGTGCAAGATGAGTCTAAAAGCAATTATCATTAAGTAAGTTCAGTGCTGTGATCGATGTAGAACTGTACTCAGAGGCAATTAAAATCAGTCTCCTCCTCCTTCCACTGCCTCAGTTGGTTCATGGACGACCATGTGAAGACAGAACTGTGGAGATCAACCCCCCCCCCCCCACCCCTCCGCCCCCCCTCCCCTCCCGCCCCGTCTGCTGAAATGACTCACTCAGTTTGGTAAGGAAATTGATATTGTTAGCCTCAGAACGGGATTGGAATAGATCGGTCAGAATTCATAGAAAATAGGTGCAGGAGGAGGCCATTCAGCCTTTCCAGCCATTCAGTATGATCATGGTTGATCATACGCTTTCAGTATCCCACTCCTCGCTTTCTCTCCAGACCCCCTTGATCCCTTTAGCCACAAGGGCCACGTCCAGCTCCCTCTTGAAATTATCGAATGAACCGGCCCCCAACAGCTTTCTGTGGTGGAGAATTCCACAGGTTCTCAGCTCTCTGAGTGAAGAAGCTCTTCCTCATCTCAGTCCTGAACGGCTTTCCCTTTATTCTTAGACGGTGACCCCTAGACGGTTAGCGCTGCTGCCTCACAGCGCCAGGGACCCGGATTCGATTCCCGGCTCGGGTCACTGTCTGTGCAAAGTTTGCACATTCTCCCCATGTCTGCGTGGGTTTCCCTCCGGGTGCTCCGGTTTCCTCCCACAGTCCAAAGATGTGCAGGTTAGGTGGATTGGCCATGCTAAATTCTCCCTCAGTGTACCCGAACAGGCGACTAGGGAATTTTCACAGTAACTTCATTGCAGTGTTAATGTAAGCCTACTTGTCGCTGATAAATAAACTTTAACTTTAGCTTTCTGTGGTAGAGAATTTCACAGAGTGAAGACGTTCTTCTTCATCTCAGTCCTGAATGGCTTATCCCTTATTCTTAGACTGTGACTGGACTTCCCCAACATCGGGAACATTCTTCCCACATCTAGCCTGTCCAGTCCCATCAGGATTTTATATGTTTCTATGAGATCCCCACTCATCCTTCTAAATTCCAGTGAGTACAAGCCCAGTCGATCCAGTCTCTCTTCACATGTTAATTCCTGCTCCTAATCACTATTCGATCCACATCGAGAGGATATCGATTGTGGATGTTGGCAGGATTGGACTTGGGAACAAGAGGAGGCCATTCAGCCCCTCAAGCCGGTTCCCGCCATTCAATTGGATTGTGGACCAACTCCAACCATCAACCCTTAATTCCTTGCCCGGTGAAAATCTGTGGGGAGGACCGGAGCCAGGGGCTCCAACTATAAACCAGTCACTAATAAATCCAACTGGGAATTCAGGAGAAACTCTTTAGCAGAGAACGGAACTTGCTGTCATATTGAGTGCTTGAGGCGAATTGCAGAGATGCATTAAGGGGGAAGCTGGATAAACACACAGAATCATAGAATCCCTACAGTGCAGAAGAGGCCATTCAGCCCATCGAGTCTGCACCAACCCTCTGACAGAGTGTCTCACCCAGGCCCTAATTCCGTAACCCCACACACATTTACCATGGCTAATCCAGCTAAACAACACACCTTGGGACACCAAGGGGCAGTTTAGCATGGCCAATCCACCAAACCTACACATCTTTGGACACTAAGGGGCAAGTGAACATGGCCAATCCACCTGACCTGCACATCTTGGGACACTAAGGGGCAATTTAGCATGGCCAATCCACCTGACCTGCACATCTTTGGACACAAGGGGCAATTTAGCATGGCCAATCCACCTAACCTGCTCATCTTGGGACACTAAGGGGCAATTTAGCATGGCCAATCCACTTAACCTGCTCATCTTGGGACACTAAGGGGCAATTTAGCATGGCCAATCCACCTAACCTGCTCATCTTGGGACACTAAGGGGCAATTTAGCATGGCCAATCCACCTAACCTGCTCATCTTGGGACACTAAGGGGCAATTTAGCATGGCTAATCCATCTAACCTACTCATCTTTGGACACTAAAGGGCAATTTAGCACGGCCAATTCACCAAACCCACACATCTTTGGAGTGTGGGAGGAAACCGGAGCACCCGGAGGAAACCCACGCAGACATGGGGAGAATGTGCAAACTCTGCACAGACAGTGACCCATGGTTGGAATTGAACCCGGGTCCCTGGCGCTGTGAGGCAGCAGTGCTAACCCACTGTGCCACCGTGCCACCCCTCGTGAAGGGGCAAGGAACGTGTCAATCTCAATTTGGACATTTATAACGGAACACTAGACACAACAGATTTTTTGTGGGAGAGAGTTCCAGATTTTCATTCCAATTCTGTGTGAAGGAACGCTTCCTGACATCACCCCGATCGCTAATTTTAAGGTTGTGCCCATTTGTTTTGGTCTTGTCCCATTGGAGGAAAGAGTGGCTCTCTCTGGTACCCCATCGCATTCTTTAATCCTCATAAATGCCTCAATTAAATCCCTCGTTAATCTTCGGCACTCAAGTGAATACAAGCCTGGTTTGTGCAACTAATCTACTTAATTTAGCCCGGGAATTGTGCGAGTGAATCTGTGCTGGATCCAATCTAATTGTGATGTCCTCCTGATGAGAGAATTGGCCGAGACTTTGCCCCTGGCTACCAGCCTGCACAATATCTCCATAAATCCTCCACAGAGCTCAGCTCTTTCCTGACTGCCTGACTCTGTAGTCAGAACAGATCTTGTGATGAGCGACTGTGCTCCGGGAAGAGATCAGTGCCGGAACTTTCTGGATGGTCATGTCGAAGTCGGCATGGTGGTTAGCACTGCTGCCTCCCAGGGCCAGGGACCCGTGTTCGGTTCCCAGCTCGGGTCACTGTCTGCGTGGAGTTTGCACGTTCTCCCCGTGTCTGCTTGCGTTTCCTTCGGGTGCTCTGGTTTCCTCCCAAAGATGTGCAGTTTTGGTGGATTGACCATGCTAAATTGCCCCTTAGTGTCCCAAAGATGTGCAGTTTTGGTGGATTGGCCATGCTAAATTGCCCCTTAGTGTCCCAAAGATGTGCAGTTTTGGTGGATTGGCCATGCTAAATTGCCCCATAGTGTCCCAAAGATGTGCAGTTTTGGTGGATTGGTCATGCTAAAATGCCCCTTAGTGTCCCAAAGATGTGCAGGTTAGGTGGATTGGCCATGCTAAAATGCCCCTTAGTGTCCAAAGATGTGCGGGTTAGGTAGATTGGCCGTGCTAAATTGCCCCTTGGTGTGCAAAGATGTGTAGGTTAGGTAGATTGGCCGTGCTAAATTGCTCCTTAGTGTCCAAAGATGTGCGGGTTAGGTGGATTGGCCATGCTAAATTGCCCCTTAGTATCAGGGGGACTAGCTCGGGTAAATACGTGGGGTTACGGGGATAGGGCCTGGGTGGGATTGTTGTCGGTGCAGGCTCTGTGGGCCGAATGGCCTCCTCCTGCACTGTGTGATTCTATGATTCTACAAGTCAATGGGCCTTTGAATGGCTTGCTGTGTTATCTGAACCTGGTCACATGCCCACACACACACACCACCCACCACACTGTAACACAGGAAAGAGATAGATTGGGTGAAAACCTGGCAAATGGAGTTTAATGTGGGGAAGTGTGACCTCGCGCACTTTGATAGAAGGAGTCAAAAGGCAGATTATTATCTAAATGGAGAGAGACTGCGGGTGAGTGAAGTACAGAGGGATCTGGGTGTTCTTGTGCAGGAATCACAAAAAGCTAGCAGGCAGGTCCAACAAGTTGTTAAGAAGGCAAACGGCATTTTGGCCTTTGGTGCAGAGGGGTTGGAGTTTAAAAATAGGGAGGTTTTGTTGCAATTGTACAGGGTGTTGGTGAGTCCTCATCTGGTATACTGCGCACAGCTTGGGTCCCTTTATCTAAAAAAGGATATGGTAACATTGGACGCAGTCCAAAGGAGATTCACCAGGCCAATTCCTGGGTTGAGAGAGTTGTCCTATCAAGAGTGACTGAATAATCTGGCTCTGTATTCCTTGGAGTTTAGAAGAGTGAGGGGTGACCTTATTCAAACAGATAAGACCCTAAAGGGAGTTGACAGGGTAGATGGTGAGATGCTTTCACAAGTGAGAGAGTCTGGAACAAGGGGACATCGCTACAAGATAAAGGGCCGGTCATTCATAGACTCATAGAGTCATCGGGGTTTACAGCATGGAAACAGGCCCTTTGGCCCAACTTGTCCATGCCGCCCTTTTTTTTTTAAAACCCCGAAGCTAATCCCAATTGCCCGCATTTGGCCCATATCCCTCTACACCCATCGTACCCATGTAACTGTCTAAATGCTTTTTAAAAGACAAAATTGTACCCGCCTCTACTACTACCTCTGGCAGCTTGTTCCAGACACTCACCACCCTCTGTGTGAAAGAATTGCCCCTCTGGACACTTTTGTATCTCTCCCCTCTCACCTTAAACCTATGCTTTCTGGTTTAAGACTCCCCTACCTTTGGGAAAAGATATTGACTATCTAACTGATCTCTGCCCCTCATTATTTTATAGATCTCTATAAGATCACCCCTCAGCCTCCTACGCTCCAGGGAAAATAGTCCCAGTCTATTCAGCCTCTCCTTATAACTCAGACCATCAAGTCCCGGTAGCATCCGAGTAAATCTTTTCTGCATTCTTTCTAGTTTAATAATATCCTTTCTATAATAGGATGACCAGAACTGTACACAGTGTTCCAAGTGTGGCCTTACCAACGTCTTGTACAACTTCAACAAACAATTTCAAACTGAACTGTGTGGAAATTTCTCCTCGCAGAGGGTGGTGTATCTCTGGAATTCTCCGCCCCAAAGGGTGCTGGAGGCTGGATCATTAGAAGTATTTAAAGTGGAGATGGATTAATATTTGGGGTCCGGGTCCATAGGACGCTTAAATCGGCCTCGCAGGTAGAGGAGGTGGTTAAGAAGGCGTATGGTGTGCTGGCCTTCATCAATCGAGGGATTGAGTTTAGGAGTCGGGAGATAATGATGCAGCTTTATAAGGCCCTCATCAGACCCCACTTAGAGTACTGTGCTCAGTTCTGGTCGCCTCATTGCAGAAAGGATGTAGAAATTATTGAAAGGGTGCAGAGAAGATTTACAAAGATGTTGCCTGGATTGGGTGGCATGCCTTTTCTCCTTGGAGAGACGAAGGATGAGAGGTGACCTGATAGAGGTGTACAAGACGTTGAGAGGTATAGATCGGGTGGATTCTCAGAGGCTTTTTCCCAGGGCTGAAATGGCTGCTACGAGAGGACACAGTTTTAAGGTGCTGGGGAGTAGGTACAGAGGAGATGTCGGGGGTAAGTTTTTCACTCAGAGGGTGGTGGGTGAGTGGAATCGGCTGCCGTCAATTGTGGTGGAGGCAAACTCGATCGGGTCTTTTAAGAGACTTCTGGATGAGTACATGGGACTTAATAGGATTGAGGGTTATAGGTAAGCCTATATATAGGCTTAGGTAGGTAGGGACATGACCGGCGTAACTTGTGGGCCGAAGGGCCTGTTTGTGCTGTATTTTTTCTATGTTCTATGTTCTATTTGATAGATCGATGGATAGAGGGCGACGGGGGAAATGGAGAAGGAGCTGAGACGGGCATAGATCAGCCATGATCTTATTGAATGGCTGCGCAGGCTTGAAGGGCCGAATGGCCTAATCCTGCTTCTGTTTCTTGTGTACATCCCATGATTAAAGTATTTGGTTCCCGTCTCCCACTGTTTCCTAACCAAAGCCAAAAGGAGACGGGGAAGGTTAAATTGGGCAAGTTTGGTTTGGGAAGCGCGGGGTTAAACCCTAAAGGGTTCCCACAACTTCATTGCTAATTTGACTCTCAAATCCTCTGCAAGACCGAATCCTGTCACACTGATTTCAATCCAAAACCACTGACTAAACAATCAGGCCTATTCCAATCACTGGGCTCAGATCTCCCGGCTGGTTAGTTTAAGGTTATACAATTTGGTGGCAATCTCTGATAAGGTGAATAACACTCGGTACCACAGGCTGGGGGACTGAGATAACCTGGACTACAGTTCCTCCACGCCACAGAAGGATCGAACGCAGGTCAGATACTTTGCTGGGAGATTAAGCAAATAAAGAACCTAGTTTGGAAGTCAGGAATTGCAATCGAAACGGAGGAGGGAGGGACTGAACAGCCAATGGGGCGGCACGGGTGGCACAGTGATTAGCACTGCTGTCTCACAGCGCCAGGGACCCGGGTTCAATATGCCCCAAAACACATTACAGCCAATGAGGTACTTTTGAACTGTAGCCACTGGAGTAAAGGCAGAAGCACAGCAGCCAATTTGCGCACAGAAAGATCCCACAGGCAGCAATGAGATGGCGAATGAGAGTGGTGAATCTGTGGAACTCTTTGCCGCAGAAGGCTGTGGAGGCCAGGTCATTGAGTGTCTTTAAGACAGAGATAGGTTCTTGATTAATAAGGGGATCAGGGGTTATTGGGAAAAGGCAGGAGAATGGGGATGAGAAAAATATCAGCCATGATTGAATGACGGAGCAGACTCGATGGGCCGAGTGGCCTAATTCTGCTCCTACGTCTTATGGTCTTATGGTGACCAGACCGTATGTCTATCTAGAGGTGGTGGCTATGGGATAAATTACTGGCCTCAAGACACTGGGTAAAAATTATTCCACTCTTCTTTTGACATCCAATAGAGAGGGTGGACGGGCCCCACTTTTGATGTCCCATCCAAATAAGATGGCACCCACGGCACTGCAGCACTCGCTGGGTACTGGCTCTGGGAGCTGCTTATACATTCACACCTCTGGGAAGGGGACTGGTAGACGCAACCTGCTGAACTCTCCGGCAAGAGAGAGAGAGAGAGAGAGCTACCCACTGAGCCAGGACTGACACAGCTAATAACACAGCCTCTCGACTGAAGGTTCACTGCGAGGTCACACTGCGGCCTACCAGAGGGGGCTCATTGTAAAGCCTTCAGCTGAACGAGTTCAGGGAAATCAGTGTGGACTGGGGGTTGTGTGTGAGGGGGGGGGGGGGGGGGCAGGGGAGGGTGGGGGGAGGCGTTGTCTATGAAGTTCTGGCAGCTTCCCATTGATGTGGAGATCCCATTGCCCAGAGGAAAGATGACCCCTTTGTAAAGGGTTCTGAAGGTCGATTACATCTTGTCAAGGGCTTATCACTGCTCCCCCAGTTCAGAAGTAAATTTTACCAGATAATCTCGCCGAGACAACTTCCTTTTAGGATAAGCAACAGATCAGTGATGTGGCTGCAGAGGTTTCCATAGCAACCCAATACTAATAAAACATTCATATTTCCTTTTGGGGAGGCAAGTGTCTTAGAATCAAAGAAACCCCACATTGCCGAAGGAGGCCACTCAGCCCATTGAGTCTGCACCGACAACAATCCCGCCCAGGTCCTATCCCCGCAGAGTTGACCGCTGATCCCTCTAATCTACGCATCCCAGGACACTAAGGGGCAATTTAGCATGGCCAATCCACCTAACCTACACATCTTTGGACACTAAGGGGCAATATAGCATGGTCAATCCACCTAACCTACACATCTTTGGACACTAAGGGGCAATTTAGCATGGTCAATCCACCCAACCTACACATCTTTGGACACTAAGGGGCAATATAGCATGGTCAATCCACCTAACCTACACATCTTTGGAGTGTGGGAGGAAACCGGAGCACCTGGAGGAAACCCACGTAGACACGGGGAGAATGTGCAAAATCCACACAGACAGTGACCCAAGCCGGGAATCGAACTCAGGTCCCTGGCGCTGTGAGGCAGCAGTGCTAACCACCGTGCCACCGTGCCGCCCCAGTGTCAGCCTGTTGATGCTCCAGGTTCTAATTCCACCGCCCCCGCCCAGCCCGCACCCCCCCCCCCCACCCCCCTCTGCCTCCCCCACCCCATATAGAAGCCCCACCACCTTATTCCCAAACACTGCTCCCCGGGTTGTTATTAAACTGGTTACACTGTGCTCCGAGGCACACGCTGCCACCTTTAACCCCCTCCCCTGCCAAAGGTTGAGAATAATGGACGGCGTGATGGAGATTAGAGAGGAGGCAGTGTCGGTTTTGGGGCGGGATTATCCGGCTGCGCTCGCCCCAAAACCTGGAAATCTTACCTGAGGTCAACGGACCTTTGCATGATCCTCCCCCCCGCTGCTAGGATTCCCTTGGGGGAAAAATCCCCCCCTTACAGCTAATTTTGGGAGGGGGTGTGGGGTGTGTATGTCTGTAAATGAATGTGAACAGGGGTTTGTTTTTATTTGTGGGACATGGGGCCATAGACAGGTGCTTGATAGCCAGCACTGACATGATGGGCCGAAGGGCCTCTTCCTATGCCTCAATGATTCTATCTTCCTGGGCTGGTCCTCAAATGATTTGATTTGATTTGATTTCTGATTCATAGAATCACAGAATCCCCACAGCGCAGAAGGAGGCCATTCAGCCCATCGAGTCTGCACCGACCACAATCCCACCCAGGCCCTACCCCCACATCCACCCACTAATCCCTCTAACCTACGCATCTCAGGACACTAAGGGGCAATTTTGGCATGGCCAATCAACCTAACGGTGGGAGGAAACCCGGAGCACCCGGAGGAAACCCACGCAGACACGGGGAGAACGTGCAAACTCCGCACAGACAGTGACCCAAGCCGGGAATCGAACCCGGGTCCCTGGAGCTGTGAGGCAGCAGCGCTAACCCACTGTGCCACCCCAGATTGTCAATTGGCAATTCGGAATGGGTAATAAATTGCTCGCCTTCCCAGTGACGCCCACATCCCATAAAAGAATAAAAATAAATCCACTTGTTTGCATCACACGGATGGTGGGAATGTGTGTGAGGTGTCTTCTGCTGGAATCAATGCCTGTGACGATCGTTTGGTCTATATATAAACCATCTGAATCCCTCAATTGTCCTCGAGTCTTCACTTCACCCCCCAGGTGTTTGTTAATACTTAATGTCGGGGAGGCGATGACCCAGTGGTATGATCGCTAGACTATTAATCCAGAAATTTGATTTGATTTATTATTGTCACATGTATTAACATACAGGGAAAAATATTGTTTCTTGCGCGCTATGCAGCCAAAGCATACCGTTCATAGAGAAGGAAAGGAGAGAATGTAGAATGCAGTGTTACAGTCATAGCTAGGGTGTAGAGAAAGATCAACTTAATGCGAGGTAGGCCCATTCAAAGGTCTGACAGCAGCAGGGAAGAAGCTGTTCTTGAGTCGGTCGGTACGTAACCTCAGACTTCTGTATCTTTTTCCCGACGGAAAAAGGTGGAAGAGAGAATGTCCGGGGTGCGTGGGGGTCCTTAATTATGCTGCCTGCTTTTCCCGAGGCAGCGGGAAGTGTAGACAGAGTCAATGGATGGGAGAAACTCAGCTCATGTTCTGGGGGACCCGGCTTCGAATCCCGCCACGGCAGATGGTGGAATTTGAATTCAATAAAAAAATCTGGAATTAAGAATCTACTGATGGCCATGAAACCATTGTCGGAAAAACCCACCTGGTTCCTTTAGGGAAGGAAAACTGCTGTCCTTACCCCGGTCTGGCCTACATGTGACTCCAGAGCCACAGCAATGTGGTTGACTCTCAACTGTCCTCGGGCAACTCGGGATGGGCAATAAATGCTGGCCCAGCCAGCGACGCCCAAAGAACAAAGAACAATACAGCACAGGAACAGGCCCTTCGGCCCTCCAAGCCCGTGCTGCTCCCTGGTCCAAACTAGACCATTCTTTTGTATCCCTCCATTCCCACTCCGTTCATATGGCTGTCTAGATAAGTCTTAAACGTTCCCAGTGTGTCCGCCTCAACCACCTTGCCTGGCAGCGCATTCCAGGCCCCCACCACCCTCTGTGTAAAATATGTCCTTCTGATATCTGTGCTAAACCTCCCCCCCTTCACCTTGAACCTATGACCCCCTCGTGAACGTCACCACCGACCTGCGGGAAAGCTTCCCACCGTTCACCCTATCTATGCCTTTCATAATTTTATACACCTCTATTAAGTCTCCCCTCATCCTCCGTCTTTCCAGGAAGAACAACCCCAGTTTACCCAATCTCTCCTCATAACTCAGCCCTTCCATACCAGGCAACATCCTGGTAAACCTCCTCTGCACTCTCTCCAAAGCCTCCACATCCTTCTGGTAGTGTGGCGACCAGAACTGGGCACAGTATTCCCATGTCCCATGAATGAATAAAATAAATATTTCACCTATAGACCCTTTTTGAAATCTGGAGACCGCAACTATACTCCAACGCTGACCTGATTTAACTGAGATTATGTGCATTTAACCTCATTTCTGTGCTTCTTCATTGTACATCTAATCTACGGGACTTGCCCATTGCACAGTTTACCTGATATTTCCTCCTCTGCTGCCCATCCACTGTTAAATCAGTTAAAACCCTCTCCCACAGCTCGAGTTAATCTGCCCGTGAGAACATTTATCTAAGTTGTCCTCACTGTGAAACGTTAACTCTGTTTCTCTCTTTCCACAGATGCTGCCGGACCTGCTGAGGCGTCCCGATATTTTCTACCTGAGCTGCCCCTGTGACAGGTACACGGCGTTGGGTACAGAGCTCTTCACTGAAACCTGGATTGTTCCAGGAAGACGGTGGAACTTGGGAAAACTATTTATTACACAGCCTGGCCAGTCTAATCAGATCCAATCTGAACCAGCCACGTACACTCTCCAAGAGATGTTGTGCCCTTCTGAACTCCACCAACAACTTTCATTAGCATCACAGCACTGACACGCACTGACACGCATTGGGACACACCGACACGCACTGACACGCACTGACACTCACTGACACGCACAGACATGCACTGACACACACACAGACACGCACTGACACACAGACACACACTAATATGCACTGACACTCACTGACACACACTGACACGCACTGACACGCATTGGGACACACCGACATGCACTGACATGCACTGACACACACTGACACGCACTGACATGCACTGACACACACACAGACACGCACTGACACACAGACACACACTGATATGCACTGACACTCACTGACACACACTGACACGCACTGACACACACTGACACGCATTGGGACACACCGACATGCACTGACATGCACTGACACACACTGACACGCACAGACACGCACAGACACGCACAGACACACACAGACAGGCACTGACATGCACTGACACACACTGACACACACAGACAGGCACTGACATGCACTGACACACACTGACACACACTGACACGCACAGACATGCACTGACACACACTGACATGCACTGACACGCACAGACATGCACTGACACACACACAG